>NW_026930876.1:0-434789 GCF_032062105.1 Saccostrea cuccullata
GATAATATGGGACTGAATGTACCATATGTATGCTTTGATCGGATGTCACTGATGATGTGAACATGCTAAAGGAATGAGAAGTGCATGTAAATGAGAACTAAATATGTTTATATTAATCATATATAGTTGTAAGACAATAGTTTTTTTCACATTGAATTTTCATTTGAGTTTCTTATGTCTGCTCTGTGATCACCAGGTATTTTAAAACAGCTGATACGGTGGAAAATGTTATATTTGAAGTCGGATGGTAAAACTTGTTTAAAAAATAAGTAATGATACATTTAGTTGAATCAGGTATGTACAAGATGAACTATAAGATAATTAGATGCAGAACTTTAGAAAAACATGTTATATGTACAAGGATTTCTTGAGGTGCGATTACTATACATTAACAATGTTCAAAATCTTGAATACAACATTTGATACTTTAGATACTTTAAATGTGCAATTATTTTTCATTATGTTAATCCCCCAACACAAATTGCAAGAACTAGAATTGACTCTCCATTTATAATCTATATGTTAATTGAAACTGAATTTGTAAATATTTTAATGAGATTATACAGAAATAAGATTTTATGAAAAGTGTTCACTGAAATTGATTGCAGGTGAATTTCATTTTCTCTAATTATGATCTCAAACTGAAGTATTTTTAAAAGAAGTAATATTTTGTACTACTAGAATTTTATTGATTAGAAATAATTCATCTGCTAATCATACAAAATGAAAATCTCAGAAAATATTAATGTGAATTTAGCCTCCATAGCTGAGTAAATTATTTCTAAGTGTTTCATAGTTATAAACTGATGAAATGTACTTTAAAATGTACTTAAAATTATTATGCTCCCTCTCATATTGTTATATTCAAAGTTGTACACATATGTTATATATTTGAACATGTATTTCTTAATTTCATGAATCATGCTCTCTAATTTTTAATTATATGACACAGGAAATAAAAAAAAATGAACTCTGCAATCATAACAGACTTGTTGATTCAACTAGAAAAAGGACATACGGTATAATCCCTATTAACGGCCCCAGGTGCTTAGAAAATTGTGAAAAGGGCGCGGTTATTTGGGTATTCTCTTTGTAATATTTAATATCATATCTTAACTTCAAAAAATATTTTGAAAAAAAAATAAATAAATTCAAAGAATCTCCAAAATAATGTTAACTTATTTTCAATTCTTTCAAATTTTTGCAGACTTTTGATATGATTCGGGTCTGTCTATATAATTTTAATCACTGTCCAGGGGGCCCTTATTTTCTGACAATTGAAAACAAAACTAGGGGGTGCTTATAGAGGCAGGGGCGGTTAATAGGGATTATACGGTATTAAATTGTGTCAAGTTTCCAAGATTGTGGTTTAAATAATGCAGTAACATCATTAGTTTCTTTAATATTGTTTCCTTCGACTTTGCTGTTTTAATAGCTAGAATTATGCTTAGTTTTCAATTTTCTGTAAATTCCATTTTATTTTCTCATTTTGATTTGTCAATGCATGACAACAACAATGCTCCCAGGAATTGAACCTGGATCTCCTCATCCCTGATTACAGCTTGGATAAGGTGTGTTACCATTACACCAAAACAAAGTTATTTTTCATGCATTGAAAAAAAAATGATTGGTTTTCCTCACTTACACTGTTGTATCTAAATGTTATTTCTGACTAAGGAGACATTTTTACTTTTATATTTATATCATCGATTACTACGAGCTACTGTGTTATACCTAGCATTCTTCATATATTGATAAAGTCAGATCTCCAGGTATACTAGAAAAATCAGAAGCTCAAAAGATGTTACCGATTTAGGTACACACCGATTTAGGACACTCCTCTATGATATGCATACTGAAAAATCAGTTCGATAAAATTTCATGGATTCATTCTATTTTCATTGTAAATAATTAAATTACATTTGTTCAAAAATCATGATGCATTTACCTAATCATGTTAATAGAAGCAGGGCCTTCCCACGGTCCAGAAGCTCTCCCTATAGGTAACACGTATGTGTGTGAAAAATAAAGAAATCTATTGTAAACTATGTCATTTACAATACATTGTACCTATCACCCTTGTCGCCAATATATTGGTGACATGTTGATCAAATTCTCATTGTTGATGAAACTTTCATCATAATGAAAACATTTAATCCAAGGATAATGTGTAGTACAATGGAACTTCAGATATCCGGACGCCAGATATCCGGATGCTTCAGTATTCGGATGATATTTCATCGGGTCAGAATTTTTAAATGTTATATTGTCTTGTTTAAATGGTAATTCATATATCCGGACGCTTCACATATACGGACAAATTTATTGGGAACCAAAGCGTCCAGATAAATGAGGCTCCACTGTAATTGTTTTTAATTTAAAATAAAATCCATTACTAATCAAGGCCGTAACTACCATTGAGGCAAGTGAGGCAAATGCCTCACTAAATTTTTAGAGTTTTTTGAAAAGTTAAAAAGTATTACATTGTACTTATGTGTGTCTTCGTGTTTAATTAATATTTTCAACTTTTACTTCCATTTCTTTAAATCGTTCATCTCCCAAGGTTTCATTTAGAGCGCATGTTAAATTTAATTCAAAAAGTAACTGTTCTAACTGTCATACATATAGTGACTTGCAGAAAAAAACATTTCTTCAAGAATGATTTTTCCATAAATCAAATCAAAGTATTCTTTATTCATTCCTATATACTAAACTTTTGGATGGAGTGTTCAGAATTAAATAAATCTAGGTGTATTATGATATACATGTATGTCATTCGTGTTTACATGGAAAGAGCTGATCGATGTAAATAGGTAGCTTGGCAGATCAAATCAGGTGATTCGTGGCCAAAAGACAGTCTGAATAATATCATTGAACCGAATTCTAGTCAAATGAATGAAAAAAATCGACATGATCCAGTAAAAAATATTAATTAATCTAGGTGTATTTTGATACAGGCCTATGCCATTTACATGTAAACAGCTGATCGATGTAAATAGGTATAGCTTGGCAGATCAAATCAGGTGATTCACGGCCAAGAGGCAGTTTAAATAATCTCATTGAACCGAATTCTAGTCAAATAAAAGAAAAAAATCGACATGACGCAGTAAAAAATGTTAAATCTGGGTGTATTTTGATACGGGCCTATGCCATTTACATATAAACAGCTGATCGATGTAAATAGGTAGGTTGGCAGATCAAATCAGGTGATTCGTGGCCAAAAGTCAATTTCAATAATATCATTGAACCGAGTTAATGTCAAATAAATGAAAAAAAACGGACATGACGCAGTTAAAAATGTTATTAATCGGGCAAGATGTATCATTTACTATACAAACTTACCGCATCGGCCGCCATCTTGGATGTTACGTAGGACGCTGACATGAGTGTGACTAAAATGGGTAGCGAAACCCGGGCCGGGCCGGGATTTTCGATAACGAAAACCGGGTTTTTGATAATCACGAAATAAATACTCATTCTTTCTTCATGAAATTTTTGGACATAGTTAATTATTCTAGGATTGGCCTTCGCTGAAAGTTTTAGATCAAAATGTTGTGTTTTTTAATGATTATCACAGATTGTCCTTTTCCAAGTGACTAAAATGGGTAGCGAGCCCGGATTACTCATTTTGGCGATTTAAACTTAATTTCGGCAGCATGTTTACAATTATTTCATTTGGATCTTTGAAATTGAACTTAAACTACCTAAAACATTTAACTGTTGCAGTAATAAATCACGATTATTGAAAATATACGCATTTTTTGAACACCCAGGATTGGTCGAAACCGGACACGTTCACCCAGGAAAAACCTTTTATTTCCGAAATACTTATAAGAAAATGACATAAAATTGAAATATAAATGACTCTTTTTTGATTTGCATATTTTTATTTATTTTTTCCAATTTATTTCTTAGATGTATCTCGGTCAGGGTCTGAAAAAAATCTACATTCTTTCTCTGGCAATCCGGAATTATTAATTTGTCCCGGGCAAACGCGTCCGGTTTTGACCTGTCCCGGGTCTATGAAAAATGACGAAAACCCTAATAATTGACATTTAATTTCATAATTATTGAACAATTTAACTATTTGAAGTTAATAAACAACCATTAAATGCAAATATCACAAACACTTTCGATGCATTAAGCTTAAAATCGCCAAAATGAGTAAACCGGGCTCGCTACCCATTTTAGTCACCTGGAAAAGGACAATCGGCGATAATCATCGAAAAACAAAACATTTTGACTTAAAATTCTCAGCGAAGGCAAAACCTGTACTTATAAACTATGTCTGTAAATTTCGTGAAGAAAGAATGAGTATTTATCTCGTAATTATCAAAAACCCGGCTCTCAGTTTTGAAATTCCCGGCCCGGCCCGGGTTTCGCTACCCATTTTAGTCACACTCCGCTGACATTGCAAAGTGTATGCCAGGGGCCTTCTGTGCGTGCACATCGGAAGGCCTCGGGAACCAGGCTATGATCTTTCATTTCACAGAGTTATCGAACTTTATTCCGTCTTCGGATTTACTAATAAAGCCATGGGTTCCGAATGAATAAAAATAAACATGGCGACTTATGAGTTGGCAGATCATATGATAATCAAATTATTTGTAAGTATGTATTTTATTTGCACTGCTATGTGCAAAGTCAATGTAATTACGGGACAACTGAAAAAATTTCTACCTTTTTTGTATGATTAAACTGCCTTTAGGAATGTGTCTTGACGCGTCTGCTATTAAACGACGAAGGGGTATCTCCAACTTCATCTATCAGTCCAGTCCAAAGACTATTTGTTACGTAGGTATTAATAGCTACCTAGGTATTTAAAACTAAAGTGCTATTTTTACCTACTTTCTGCTTTACTTGCATTTTGTGGCCAAAGGCATTGCAACATTTTTCTTGATACAGTCACAGATGATGAATATGACAAAAATTTGGCCAAAAAATGAAAACTTTATTTTATCAATTTTGCATAGAAAGTGATGTAAAATTGCCGATTCAGGAAGTAATCATTTTTTCGCCAAAATTTTGTTGTATTCATCATTAGTGTGACCGTATCAAAAAATATGGTATTCACCATGTTGCGCCGTTTGGTCTTTTGGTCGCAAAATACAGAAATTATATAAAGTAGGTAAATATAGCTACTTTTGGTAGCTTTAAATACCTAGGTAGCTATTAATAGCTACGTAGGTAGAAATAGTCTTTGGACTGGACCTGTCAGTGTCTATGTTTATGTTTTAATTCAGGTTAACAATGTTTAATTCATTCACATTGGGCATTTTGTTAAAAGAATAATGACATGCAAATTTTAAATTAAAAAAAACAACACTTGTTATGCAAGTGCTGTCGATGTAGATGTACACGTTTTGTTTTTGTGATTTAGCGCTTGGTTTGGACATGGCTAAGGATTTGTTTGCATACAGAACTTCATATTTATAAAAATATTCTCAAAAATTTGCAAAAAGTACATGTAGATCTCTAGGCCTGTTAACGAAATGAAGTATTTCCTGTAGACTGACTATGAACTACAAACAATCATTTTAGCAGTTTTCTCATTTACATTTCAGGAACTGTAAAGTAGACCAACTTTAATCAAAATGTTTAAGATAGAGTCTTACATCACCCCACTATTGATGGGTTACGTAGATAAATATGTGAAGTTGCGACATGAAGATTTTCAGCTGTCACTGTGGGGTGGTGATGCAGTCCTGAATAACCTTGACCTTAGATTGGATGTCATCGAGAAGGCCATCCAGCTTCCAATCATCTTCAAAAGTGGCCATATTCATGAACTGAGAATCCATGTACCTTGGACAAAACTAGGATCTGAACCTATTGTTATAACAATTAATACAATAGAATGCATTTTGAAACTGAGGGAATCTGCATACAGTGACACAGCTAGTTCTCAAACGCCAGAATTAAAGAAATCGCGATCATTCCAGGCAAAACAAAAACAAAGACGACAACAAGCAGGGGAAGATCTTCCACCAGGTTACTTACAAAGTCTTATGAATAAAATCTCCAACAATGTCAGTATAGTAATAAACAATTTAATTGTGAAGTTTGTGGAGGATGACATAGTCTTGTCCATTAATGTGAAGTCACTAGAGTGTTTCAGTGTGAATGAGTTGTGGAATCGAGCCTTCATTGACCTCTGTCCCCCAGAGCTTGCCCTAAGGAAGTCAATCAATCTCTCGGACCTTACAATTTGTCTAGATAAGTGTGACAGCAGTGGGAAGATAGAGAATTATCAGGACCCCATGGTATACAGGTGCTCCGTTACTGGTAGAGTCTACCTCAAGTATGACTCAATCAATGCAAAGTTTCCCAGCATCACTAAGTTTGACTTGTTTTGTGAGACTCTGGACGTTTCTCTGACTGACACTCAGCTGCCATTGTTTTTCCGCTTGATTGAACTTTGTTTGGCATTGTACTATGGCACACTCGAGTTTCCGAGCTCAGTGAATGAGCAGGAGTCGAGTGTGAAGAGCGCGGAAGGAAGTGAGGACAAGAAAGAGGAAGGTGAAGAACATTATTTAATCAAAATTTGTTCTTTATTTGTTTACTTACTTTATAAATCTATAAAGTTCATGGAATTAATAACAGTTTTTATATTAAGAAAAAATATTGGGGCAACAATAAATAATAATGTTTGATATACTCTTACAGACACATTAATATTACCTCTAACCAACCATGAGGCTTATCATCTCTCAGAGACTCAGACACTTTTAAGAGCAATAATTATTTGATCTGTTTAACGTCGTTTGTATACATTGTATGAGTACATCAATGAATTTCTAATTGCTCTGATTATAATAATGAATATCCATGTGTGAAATAATCTTTAAAAAATACTATTTCCTACTGACCTTGAAAAATGAGGGCCAAAGTAAATCAAGTAGGAAAAAAGGTAAACCAAGGCCTTATCAAGGTATGTGACATTTCAGATGAAGAGAAACAAAGGGTGGAGGATCTAGAGAATCAACAGAGCTGGTCCTCGTGGGCATGGTCCTATGTTCCCCAGATCCTACCCACAGGGGAGGAGGAGTTACAGGCCGAGGAAAGGTCCCCAAAGAAGAAACCACCCCCAGCTGTGTTAGCTGTAGGAATGTATGCCCACAAAGCCTCACTGACATTTAAGGTATCAATTGAGTTTTTTTAGCTCACCTCGACGAAGTCGAGATGAGCTTATGCTATACCCCCGGCGTTAGCGTCGGCGTCCCAGGTTAAAGTTTTAGGAGCAAGTCCATTCCCAAGTAACTATAAGCCCTACCTGAACCAAACTTGCATGGATGATGCATCTAGGGATGTACACTACCAGAGGATGCTGGATCTGACCTACATTTTCTAGATGAGTGACCAGGTTAAAGTTTTTGGAGCAGGTTCAAGTTTTTGGAGCAGGTCCATTCCCAAGGAAATATAAGCCCTACCTGGACCAAACTTGCATGGATGATGCATCTACGGATGTACACTACCAGACTTGCTTCGGATGCTGGATCTGACCTACATTTTCCAGATGAGTGACCAGGTTAAAGTTTTTGGAGCAGGTCTACAAGGAACATAAGCCTACCTGGTCCAAACTTGCATGGATGATGCATCTAGGAAAGGACACTACAAAACTTGCTTCGGATGCTGGATCTGACCTACATTTTCCAGATGAGTGACCAGGTTAAATTTGGAGCAGGTCCATTCCACAGAAAAAAGCCTTATTTGGACCAAACTTGCATAGATGATGCATCTAGGGACGGACACTACCAGACTTGCTTCGGATGCTGGATCTGACCTACATTTTCATTCCCAAGTAACTATAAGCCCTACCTGAGCCAAACTTGCATGGATGATGTATGTAGGGAACATACCAAATCGGATGCTGATCTGACCTACATTTTTTTGTAACTATAAGCTCTACCTGAACCAAACTAGCATGGATGATGTATCTAGGGGTGGACACTACCAGACTTGCTTCATATGCTGGATCTGACCTACATTTTCATTCCCAAGTAACTAGAAGCCCTTTTTGGACTAAACTAGCATGGATGATGTATCTAGGGGTGGACACTACCAGACTTGCTTCAGATGCTGGATCTGACCTACATTTTCATTCCCAAGTAACTATAGGCCCTAGCTAAACCAAACTTGCATGGATGATGTATATAGGGATGGATACTACCAGACTTGCTTCGGATGCTGGATCTGACCTACATTTTAATTCCCAAGTAACTATAAGTCCTACCTGAACCAAACTTGCATGGATGATGCATCTAAGGATGGACACTATCAGACTTGCTTCGGATGCTGGATCTGACCTATATTTTCCATACAAGAGACCAGGTTAAAGTTTTGGGAACAGGTCAAGTCCTTGATATCTGCAGTATTAACAAAGTTATGAATATTTGTTAACACTTTGCATGTTTTTCATGCTACACGCATAGAAATGTGTATATGGCATGTAAGGGGTTAAACACAACTTGCAAGAATATTGTTGTTGGGATGAATACTAAATATTAAGAAAATATGATGTGAGATTTCCATTACTTAAACTGATAACATTCGTCGAGGTGAGCTTCGTAATCTTTGATTACCTATGTTTTTTGTTTCAAAATGAATTTGATTTTGAAAAAAAAACTTACTAAAAACCTTTTTATATTAGAAATATTTAAGGTGGAAGAGTTTTTTGAAAAGATTTCGCTTTTAGATTGATTACTTTTTAATCTTCAAGAATTAGGCACACTCTTGTTTCTAAGTAAAGGATCACATGTTACTAAATAATTCTTTGCTGTTTTAGTTGACAGAGAAGATGAGAGAAAAAGTCCATTACGGTCCTCAGAAGATAGCATTCCGACCCTTTATGTACATGGAAGCTGAAGGAATAGGGGTAGACATTGTGATGAAGGGCCTGACTTTCTTCAACGTCCAGTTTGGGATCAGCAACATCAGTCTGGAGACCAGGGGAAACTGTATCTGTGGGGCAGATGATGGCGAGGATCAAAGGGTAAGGATCTAGGTTTTTCAGCTTATTTTAACGAAGTTGAGGGAGATTTTTTTATTTCATGCTATCAGAAACTATGGTGTAGTTAATCAAACCTTTTTTTTTCAAAAAAAGAAATGTATTGTCTTTTCAGTGAACTTAGGATGGTGAATACTGAAAATTTCAACTTCTTAAGTTTGTAATGTTGGTGTAATACATGTACTTGATAATTAATGTTGACATAAATATACTTACCTATTACTGAAATCAAGAGATCAAATTGATTTTGAATCATTGTACTTTTTCAAACAGAGCAAGGTGATTGTAAAGGGAGGAGATGGTCTTGCTGACAAGGTCATCAATTACTACAGCAGGTCACTGTTTGACCTTGGTTGTCCTGTCAACCAAGGTCAGGTATTGACCTGGACCTTTGATGGACCAGAACACTTACAAACATACACCGAGCAGGCGGCCATGGACAAGTTTGGGGTGTTCTTTGTGGATTATCTGTATGTGATGCAGCCATATGAGGAATCATCGCAAATGATTGGTAAGATTTTCAGGGTATTGTAAAGGGTATCATAAAAGCAATAGTGAAGTTAAGCTAAGTTTAACTTGAAAGAAAATATTCTGATGAACTTTAAAGTTGAACTTTAAAGTTTTCTTTGGATTAGTCTGGTTTGAAATACATATAAACAAGTATATGCCCTGAAATTATAAACAAGCAGGAAATATGACAATTTTGCATGTTACTGTAAGTTTTTCAGGGCTTTTCATAAAACTTGTGGTACTGTAAATCACTTTTTATTCGCGAGAACTTTATTTTCGCGTAATTACGCGAGCCTGTATGCTCGCGAAAATTTCATTCTCGCGTATAATGGAATTCCTTAAGATTATAGAGAGCAATGACCACAATTCGTGAAAATTTTATCTTGCTAATAAAGAGTCAAAGACTATCTAGCGAAAATAAGGTGTCGCGAAAATTAAGTGATCTACAGCATTTGATTATATCATTTTAAGCCCAGCAAAAAGGAAATCAATAAAAAATTCTCTATCATATACTAGAATTTCAGATTGTTTGGAGGTAGCAGTCCTGAATTTACTGTTGAGCTTTTCATTTTATTTTCTTTTTGTAGGGAGCACGTCCTCAATATCTGAGGGGGAGGAGCATGTGTTCCTCAGGGAGAACTCCTTAATGAGGTACATTGTGGGGAGCTGTCAGTTTAACATCTCCTCCTCAGCTGTCCACCGAGTTCAAAGGTTCATACAGGCAGCTCAGAACCACAGCTACGAGCCGTACGCTAAAACAAAAGATGGTATGTACAACTAGGCCGTGTAATGAAGTAGTCCTCAGGTCTAAAGCTAGTATTTGAATAAATAACCATAAAGAGGAAATAGTTACAGAATTTAAAAATGATGTAAAATATTCGTGAGGAATGGAACTAATGCAATTTATCTGTAAATCATCAGAGGCCTGTTCAATGGAGCAAATGTAATGAGCGCTCGCCAAAATTCCTTATACCTCCAACAGAAATGTTCACGAGCAATCGCTCTATTGAACAGGCCTCTGAAAAGGAGTGGTGAACACTGGAAGGCAGCTTGCTTTCAAAAACTATAAACAAGTTAACAATATGCATCATAAAAATTCTTTAAATTAAATTCTCCATAAGTACATCATTAACATTAGTTTTCCCTGTGTTTTTATACAGAGGTTGTGGATGACCAGAGACCAGCCCCATCGGAGGCCCAGGTGTCCTCCCTGGAGAATGTCCTACCCACCCGAACCCAGCACCTCACCATCATACAACCCTTCATCTCCGTCTACTACGCTCAACATGAAAACTGTGATATCTCAAAGAAATCCTACAAAACTGTTCATAAACCTTCCAAGGTAAGCAAAATAGAAATATTGTTATGAAGATAATGAGAAAGTCTTTGAAAATATTTCAAATAAGAATTACATTTTCTTTCTAACTTGAAACAAATATCAATACTTTCTCTTAATAAATGCATTTCTTCCAGGTTTCTAAAGAAGAATCAAATTTACCAAAGCCATCAGCTGTGATATTACCTGTGGTTGCTATGACAGCAGTAAAATTTGAATTTCAAGTCACTAATCCAATGTATCCTAGAAAACTTATCAAATATGTCAGTAAAATGGCTGCTCCTTCTGCTAACCTTCTCCATAATTGCCACTCACACACACAATTTAAGGTAAGTATTTGTACTTCAACATTGTAAAGATAATGTGTCATATAAGGTACCTTTGTACATGTATGTCATATAATTAGCTAGTAGAAAGTCAATTTTGTGAAGTACATTATGTTTTATCATTGTAGTTGTTTGGAGCTGCCATTGGTCTGCAGACTCTGTCAGAAGATTTAACAAAGTCACATGTCCTGTCTCTTGTGCCTGAGTTCAGTGGCGCCATCTACAACAAGCGTCTGCTGCTCTCCATGTATTGGTAAAACAGTTGTTTCTTGATCAGTTTATAAAACCTCTTCAACAGCTTTTTTTGCACAACAAAGCTAAAATGCAATTAATTTTAATTAAATTTTCAGGAACAGTAGGAGACAGCCTAAGGCTGAGCAGATTTATGAACTTCCTCAGGCCACGGCCAACTTCACCAAGGCCAGCCTACTGCTACTGACCCAGATTGTATCGTCATGGCAACAGAAGACTCCAAAGTCAGCTCTTCTTACAGACACAAGTCTAATGAAGGATAACTTTGTAGAAGGTAGAAAGACTTGGATTCTATAGTACATATCTATATTCTGATACATTGTATCAAGGAATATCTCAAAGATTTTTCTTAGTCCCATTAAAATCATGATAATAATGTTTGGCTGTCTGTTGAAGGTGAAAAGAGATTGTTTTTAGCTTAGATTTCACTTCCATTGTAGATGCTGTGAATATCCCTGTGCTAGAGTTGATTGTGTCAGGAATAGAAATGAAGAAGAGTAAACTGGTGGACACTCAGGCCTGTACTGGTACCCTGTCCTCAGTTATGGCAACTCTCTACTGTAAGTTGCTTGTCTCCTTATGAATTAGTATTGCTTTGTGATCAGATATTCACAGTATAAATATTTTCAATTAATGACAAGACAACTCTTGTTTTAGTGGGGAGAAACTCACCACCTATCCCAGTGTTCACTGCTCCGGCTGACACCAGTAAAATCTCTACAGAGGAATTCTTCATGCACCAGACTACATATACAGAGGAATCCAAAGATTTCATCACAATTGTTTATCAGATTCCTAAAGATCAGGCAACAACTGAGTGTAAGAATCATCATATTTGTCCTTTCGTTTCACAACATATTAATAATGTACTGTAGAAGTACTTTTTTCCGCGTGGTATTAATTTACGCTATGTACGCTGTCACAAATCTTCTGCGGAAAATTGTCCAAGTGTACTTAATATAAATGTAAGGCATATAGTGACAAACTACAAAATCCGTGTAATAATTTTCTACCAGCGGATTAAACAGAAATTGAGATTCTGCGGAATTATGACCAGGTGGAAAAAAGTACGTCTAAAGTATTTGGGGAAATTTTTGCCCATGTTTTATTTTTGCCCCTTTAGTGATACTCATATTTTTAAGGTGAATTTGTATCAATGTATATTCAAAGATTACATTCTGTATGCGTACTGAAAATAGGGGGCTTCATAAACTAGCGGCTAAACCTTCGCGAGCCCCACGTGAATTTCGCCGAGATCCCGTTTCTTCTTCATCCAATGATTATATTAATCTCCCAACTAAATTTTGTCAGGAAAGTTGCTTTTCAATTTCAAGCCCTATTTTTGGTTTCGTTTTTCGTTTTGGTCGACTTTGTCAATGTAGCAGGCCTACTGGGCTTCCCTCTCTTACCATGCTGTTTTGTTTATGAAAACTATATGCATGCGTGTGTAGCATGTATATATTTATGTACCATAAATAATTATTAAAATGAAATAACGTTGAAACATTTGATGTATATAGCCACGCCCTCCTGCATAGCAGCAGTCAACATTGCTTGACGACGGGTGGTATTACAAAAAATAGCGATGCACGGAATTTATGCGCGCACGGTTCACTGTACCATTCAGTATAATATAAATAATTATTAATTTTAATGAAATAATTTTAGAATTATTTACATTATAAAACTTGTAATTTTCTGAAAGTGTATACATTAATAAGTATGAAAAAAATTCCAAATCCAATAGGAAAATTTTAACAAGTCTGTTTTTGAAGAGATGTGCTGTATTGTGAGTTTAAGCAAAATTGTGACTGCATGAATTTAAAATGGGGCAAAATTGTTTGCAAATGTGAAAGGGCAAAAATAATGCTGTATACAGTCAATCAGCAGAGGATAAAATATTGTCACACTTTTTCTTGATGATACATGTACAATGGTTTTAAGGAAGTTGAAACACACTGTTCTTTCCTTTTGTTTAGTACCAACTGTGGCCTTGCTGAATATGGAAGGATTTGTATGTAACATGGACCAGTCATTAAATGAATGGTTTAATTACACACCCACATTAATGAAGAAAGCCGCCAAGAAAGAGAGTCAAGTCAGCCTTGACATGGCCTTGGCTGAGGCCACCATTCCACTGCAGAGACAAAGGTCAAAAGGTGAAGGTCATATTATAAATACAATTCATGTGTTTCTACTTTTCTTTAAGAGCAAAGGTTTAAAACATTTTAATTTTTTTTTCTGTTCTAAAAGTTATATTTATTTTTTGACAGCTTCAAGTGCTGATTCAACAACTCACAAAACAGAATCTGTCACTAAAAACACTAGTCAAGTAGAAACAAAAACAATTACCCATAGTGCATCACAGAGAGCACTGACCAATCAGAAGTCAGAGAGTGAAGAATCAGGGAAAACAGAGGATGTTCTTGGGAAATGGCTGTCTGGGATATTTCCTTATGTTAAGTCACTCTACCTTCAGGTAAGAAATTTACTTGTATCTAATCAAAAGAAATAAGTAAATTTTATTTTCTATCTACAGACTTTATAACAAAAAATTGACTTTACATGTACATGTATATGTATATGATATGATCAACTACTGGCACATTAAGAATAGTAGCTGAGAGCACATTAATCTTTTATTATGGGTATGTTAACTGACACTTAGGGTTAACATTAATTAACTTGAAACATATTTATCTATAAATCAGGTGGATGTGAAGTGTTGTTGCCTGTTCCTGAGCTCGGCCAGTGTCATGGTATCTGATCCCAGCTCCTTCATACCCCTCAACATCAGGAAGTCCACCTCAGAAAACCCCGCCGCCGAGACCCTGGTGTTCTGTCTTCCCACCCTCAAATTATACAGCTCTGGGGGGCGATCTCTGTCCAGGGGAATGGACATCCCTATCACTAGTCTAGAGGGACCACTCAAAGGTCAGAATCAGACAGGAAATAATTTTGAAATTTACTAGATGTAATGAAGTTCCTATCATCGCTTTACTTGTCTTGTTAAGAAAGGGATAACTAAGAACTTTAATGGATTTCATTTCCAGGTGAGAGGTTGCCATGGCAGATGAGTTTGGACGACTTCAGTGTGTACTCCCTCCATGGGTCAGACATTCACTCCCTGGTCAAACCAGCCTCAGTCAGTTGTACAGTAGCAGTCACCTCTAAGTACGATCTGTTGTCCTCAGATACTATCTCAGCACTGGGTCTCTGTCTACACACAGACATGAAGGCTGTGACCCTGTCTTGTTCTAAACATCAGGTATTGTTTTCAGTTACGTCTACTATGTGTGCCATAAAACCAGTTTTGCATCTATACATTAATGTAAGGGTCTAAGTAAGGTCACTATCATATGCATTTGAGTATCCATATGATATCTTTGTTTAATTTTTTTTCCCATTTTCAAGGCCAATGTGTTTTTTGTGACAATAATGAAGTTAATATAAAATCAAGATAATCTAATTATGAATGTAGAACAGGCATATATACATGAGGTCAATGTTGATCGTACATACTCGCTTATAAGTTGATTTTTCGGGCATTAAAATTTGACTCAAAACTCTTTGTCTGACTTATGGGCAAGTTATAGAAAAACTAGTTTTTAGAGGACCAGTCCCTTTGATTTAAGCTCAGAAAATACAACCGAGTTATTGGCGGACTGACTTATAAGCGAGTATATACGGTACTAAATGTATGAATGTAATCATAGGTTAAGTTGTGTGCTCGACTGGCTATGAGTCTACTGGACATGGCTACAGAAGTCAGGTCTCTGATGAAGGATCTTTCACCCAAACCTGTAGAGAAAGCCAAGAAGGATGAAATCCCAGAGACACCCCCTGTAGCAGAACCAACCAGCAATAAATCTATTGTAGAAGGTATAAAGAACTGTTTGAAGGATCTGTGTTAAAATGCTTTTGCAGTAAAAAAAAAATTGTGAATTTGTTTAAAGAAACAAGACCATTGCTCTCTGGCTACTTACATCAATAAATTTTACAATATTTTTGCAGATGTTCTGCTATCAGAAACAGAGACCTCTACTGAGAATAAGTCAAGGGGGACAACTCCGAGCCAGGATCTGGAGTATGATGGCTACAGTAAAGACAGAGTGAGACTGTCCCTCTGGCTTCAGTGGACCCTCCCTAAACTGGAACTCAGGTTCTACAAACACGATAAAGTCACAAATCAAGGTAGGGACAGGATGGCAGGTGTAATGAGAATTTTTTTGCATAGGTTAAAGAAGAAATTAAAAAAATCTTTGTTTTTAGATTCTTTAACATGATAATGTCATGCTTTTAATTTATTCCAACAGAAAATAGAGTCACCATGCAAATTGAGGATATTGCATTATCTGTTGATGTCCAGGAAATATATGCTAAGGTCAAGGTCACCTGTAATTCTGCTAATGTTCATCACTTTGACAGAAAAATGCCCAAGAATAAAAAGTGAGTATTTCATGTAAATCTATTAACAATCAAAGATTAAAAACAGAAAGGCTGATTTAGATCATAACAGAGCATGGAAAAGCAAGATGAGTTTGTTCTCTATTTTCTAGTGAGCTGACCCACTGGGAAGAGGGACCTTACCTAGGCATCCTGATGAGTTGTAGAAAAGAGATCTCGGATGACATCCAGATTTTATCTCACAAAACTGGTTTTCATTCCCAGCATTCCACATTACATAAAACTGGAGAGTCCCAGTCAAGGGACGTAACTCATGGTTTCCTCAACTTCACTTTCACGCGTGCCTTATGTAAGAATGTTGCCAAGAAGATGAGGAAGCTGAATGCAGACCTGGCAGCTTTCGAGGAATTTGAGAATGAGGCTGTTAGTTATGATCTTTATTTCCACAAACACATCTCAGAGATGTGTCTAAACACTGAACCCTGTGATTTTATCTTGTACATTCCAGCAGTGCATACTGTCCTAGACAGCTTTGAATCTCTGATATTCCCTAAGAAATCTTCCTCTGTGCCAAAACCAGTTCAAATCCCAGCAATACCAGCTCAGAAGAAGGAAAATCTTCCCATACTTACCTCCAGTTTTCTCCCTTTGTTGTATGTTACCATCAGCAATGTTAGAGTTTTCATTCCCAGAATATCTCCAGTGGAGCAGAAAGGTCATGACCTAGCTCTGATCATTCTACCAGAAATAGCAGTGAACCCACAAGTGGATAATCCGTTACCTAGATATGCTGTCGAGAGGGAGATCTACCACAAGGCCATGCAGCTAAACCTGACACAACAACCTGGGTCAGCCATTGAGAATAGGCAGTACCAGATTGATATTCAGGGGCTCTCCATATGTACAGGTATGATAATAACAAACATGTGGGAATATTAATTGTGATACATGTTCTAGTGTAGACAGAGGTAGAGAGAGAGAGAAAACTTATTGTAATACTAATATCCAGATTTGAGAATAAATCTGTTTTTTTCAGGAAAATGGGGAGATTTTCTCCAGCAGACACATTCAGAGAGACAGAAAGACTTGGTCAAGCCAAAGATCCAGATTCCTGCCCTGGAATGGAATACAGTTCTCAAACCCTTCAAGTAAGTTTTAATTACATGTTCTCAAAATCCTCTTTATGATAGATGAAAACTGAAGATTAGGTGTTACGAAAGACATTTTCCCAACATAAATTCTCACAAACTGATAAGAAAAGGTTGGATCAAATATACTTTGCTTGTTTATAATAAGGTCACCTGAGTAAACTCAGGTGACCTATTGCTATCCGTTTTCGTCCGTCGTCGTGCGTCGTGCGTTGTGCGTCGTGCGTTGTGCGTTAACATTTGAACATTTTCAGCTTCTTCTCTGCAACCACTGAACCAATTTCAACCAAATTTGGCCTAAAGCATCTATGGCTGAAGGGGAACAAAAATTGTGAATTTCATGATCCCTGCCCCCCTGGGGCCTGAGGGGTGGGGCCAAAACCACTAAAATTAATGCAATCTTTAAAAAATCTTCTTCTTAACTCCTGGACATCAAGCAGTCAAACTGTTTGCATGATTGTAATCAGCAATTAGTCCTCTACCAAAATTGTGAAATTCATGGCCCCAGGGTCAGGGGTTCTAGTGCCAGGGCGGGGCTAAATAAGTAGGTAGTGAAAATGCATTATTTCTTTGAAAATCTTCTTCTCTGCTCCTGGGTATTAAATAAACCAACTAAGCACATAGTTATGATGAGCAAGAGTACCACTACCAAAATTGTGAATTTTATGGGCCCAGGGTCAGGGGTTCTGGTGTTAGGGCGGGGCTCTATTGATTATATAGTGAAAATACATGAATTCTTTGAAAATCTTCTTCTCTGCTCCTGGGTATTAAATAAACTAACTAAGTGCATAGTTATGATGAGCAAGAGTGCCTCTACTGAAATTGTGAATTTTATGGCCCCAGGGTCAGGGGTTCTGGAGTTAGGGCGGGGCTCTATTGATTATATAGTGAAAATACATGAATTCTTTGAAAATCTTCTTCTCTGCTCCTGGGTATTAAATAAACCAACTAAGTACATAGTTATGATGAACAAGAGTGCCTCTACCAAAATTGTGAATTTTATGGCCCCAGGGTCAGGGGTTCTAGTGTTAGGGCGGGGCTCTATAGATTATATAGTGAAAATACATGAATTCTCTGAAAATCTTCTTCTCTGCTCCTGGGTATTAAATAAACTAACTAAGTGCATAGTTATGATGAACAAGAGTGCCTCTACCAAAATTGTGAATTTGTTTGGCCCCAGGGTCAGGGGTTCTGGTGTTAGGGCGGGGCTCTATTGATTATATAGTGAAAATACATGAATTCTTTGAAAATCTTTTCTGCTTCTGGGTATTGAATAAACTAACTAAGTGCATAGTTATCATGAGCAAGAGTGCCTCTAACAAATTTGTGAATTTCATGGCCCCAGGGACATGGGTTCTGGTGTTAGGTTGGGGCTCTATTGATTACATCAGTGAAAATACATTAAATCTTTGAAAATTTTCTTCTCTGCTCCTCGGTATTAAGCAGATGAACTACCTATATAGTTATGCTGTACAAGGGCCCATATCTTCCAGAATTGTGAATTTCAAGGCCCCAGGGTCAGGGATACCATAGAAGGGGGGGGGGGGCTGTACTTATATACTGAAAATGAATGAATGGTTTGAAATCTGCTCCTTGGTATTAATCAAATATCAAGGCCTAAGGGTCAGGGGTTCATGTGTGGTAGGGGCACTATTGATTATTGCTGAATATTACTGATTAGTTGAAATGCATTTTTTGTTCCCTTACCCTGCATATGGGTATTAAGTAAACAAACTAAGCAACTGCTAAACTTGTATATTGATATGATGATCAATGGTGCCTCTTTCAAAATTGTGAATGCCATAGCATCTGGCTTAAAACATGAATCAAATTCAATCACTGGAAAGTTGTTGCATAATACTCAGGTGACCTATAAGGCCCATGGGCCTCTTGTTTACTTGATGTTTGTTTTCCAGTGATGAACGTGAACCTATTAAGTTGGTGCCTATGCTGTATAGATTGGACATGAAGATTGTAGCAGCTCCAGCTATTGTTTACATCTCTCAGAGGAAGGATATCCAACCCGTACAGAAGGTATTGATGGACATCAGTAGAGCCTATAGACCCAATTACATCCTAAAACTGGTAATATAATCTGATTTCTCTGAAATGTTAATTAGAGTTAATGGTTTTTTCCCCTTCAGATTTTGGTATGTGGACATTCCTTGGAAGTCAATGTAACAAACAAGCTTAACATCTATGCTGGGACAAGTCAGATCAAACTCTTTGAGGACCTGGCTCTATCTTTTGTGTCAAGCCTCTCAGGGAAACATAGCAGAAGAGAAAAACATTCTAGAAAAAGTCAGACAGGTGCCCCGGCAAAGTCAGAGGTGTCAGCTGACAGCGGACTGGGTAGTGATATATCGTCAGTCAAATCCCCAGGGAAAACAAGAACAGAGAGACCTTCTATAATAAATCAGGGTCAAGGATCTCAGTCAATCACACCTTTTGACTTATTACTGACTGCTAATGTTGTGTCCTGTACACTGTTCAGAAACCAGGGGATAGAGAAAGGGGTGGATCTATCAGACGACATGGTGATCATTGATAAAGCTGATGTGGCAGACATGGGAACAGCGAATAATTCTGACAGAAAAGGAAGGAAAGAAAGTACAGGAGATTCATGTCTAGATCCTGTGATACCATTCCTTCATTTGTATCTATGGCAACCTCATACAGTGCTTTCCTGTCACCATGACAACCAGAAGTTTGAAATTTCATGCTATGATATTTCCTTAAAAGGGCCCCATAAAAATATCACTCCTACAGGTACTTTATTGCTTTTGTCAGTCAAAAAAGAAATTAATTTAAAATATCAGCAAATAAAATCACATTTTATAATCCATATTAATTGTTAGAATCCTCTCAATGTTCAAATTTGTTTTGCTAG
Organism: Saccostrea cuccullata; assembly: GCF_032062105.1. Taxonomy (NCBI): domain Eukaryota; kingdom Metazoa; phylum Mollusca; class Bivalvia; order Ostreida; family Ostreidae; genus Saccostrea; species Saccostrea cuccullata. Next base: position 19,880 of record NW_026930876.1, read on the forward strand.
ATTTATCCAAGCAGTTGCCTAACTGGTCAACATATGGAGTGAGCTGGATAGAGACCAGACCAGGAGAACCCAATCCTAAGACAGGAATCCCTCCAAGTCTGTGTACACTGTCTGTTGCAGACTTGATGAAGGATCGGGGTAAGTCTTTTGTGTTTTTTATTTACCCCTGTTGTTTGTACAGTATGTAGCACATTTATTCTTCTCATGAATAGCAGGACTATATTATTACCGTAATAGCTATAGAAATAAGAAGATATCAGATATATTTAAATTTTCTTTGTTATCTTGTTTGTAACAGTTAAAATTGGGGTCAAAGTGGAGAGACCAGTGAAAGTCAACTTAAGTCTGGATAAAGTGCAACACATTCAGGATTTCCTCAGTGATATTTTGGTATCATCTCCTGGTGATCAGAGTGCTAAGGGACCACCTAACTTGGAGGGGACAGTCCCGGGACCACCAGGAAAATCTGGGTCACCATCAAGGGAGACAACTAGTGCAAGTTCAGAGGGACTACAGAGTAAGACTCCTTAGTTTGTTCAAATATATCTATATTCAAATTTGTTTGTAAAATTTATTTCATATGCTGTTTTTGTCCCTTCATAAATGAATAAGCTTTCATTTAAAAAAATTGATATCATTGATTACATTTTGGGACAATATAATTTCCATTATTCTCATAAACAGACCTAGAGTAAATTTTTTTAGTACAATTCATCTTTATTTCACAGCTGTTATTTCTAAGATTGGAGATGTGGATGTGGTTTGTAATCAGATGGTCATAGCCATGGAGACAGAATGTGCTGATGAGCATGCTCAGTTGTTCAGTAGTGTAGAGGAAATCCAGCTGGAGGTCAACCTGATTCCTAATCAGCTAAATCCAGGTCAGGGGTCAAGGACTTTATGTTTGGGGTTAAAACTAAAACTGTAATTGAAATCTTCTTAGGTGTATTTTCTCTTTATAATTTTTTCTGTCAAAATTATACATGTGCAGAGCAGAAGCTTATTGTAGAATTATTTGTTTTAGATAAGACAGAAGGACTGACAGCAGACTTTTATTTCTGGGATTTAACTGTCAGCACCAGTTACAGAAACAAAACCTGCCCCTTTCTGGGGCCCCTGAGTTTGGCCGCTGATGCTGTGGTCAGATTCTATGAGGATGATTGTCTGACCCCATTGTCTGTACCCAGAGTGGTCACTTCTATCACTGTAGAACACATACAGATCTCAGTTGGTCAGGAGCATGTCAAATGTTTCAAAGTATTCGGGGATAGTTTGAAGGTAAAGTTAATTAAATTGTGTAAATTGTATTAATACTAGGTTTACCAGAATTTTTAGTTCCAGTTTGTCAATATCTGTACATACAGGTGTATATGATTTTTCCTTTAAAAGTTTCTGCCTTATATAAACTCCTCCAATGAGATAGTAAACAAAACTTTCATAATTGTCTTTTGTCAAGTGTTTATCGTAGTTTATTTTTTGTTTGGTAGAACTTCACTGGTCAATTCCAGAAAGTCAGTAAGAGGCATAAAGACCCCCCAGACCTTGGGGTGGAGACAGAGGGGGCACCTGTTGAGTCTGTATTGGTGGCAGAAGAGTCCTCCAAGGATGATCTGAGAACGGGAAAGTTCCTGTATGTCATGAATCCAGGTAATACATGGAATTTCTATGATAAATACATGTATATATAGTAAATATAATTTTTTTTAGGCTTGTGAAAGTATTATAGAGAATGATGAACATGCAAAAATGAAATTTTGTTGGCCCTTGTTATATGTGTTGTGTTTACAGACAGTAAATTGATCTTCCCCCAGCTGGTCCTTCATTGACTTTTCTGACCCCCTCATGTAACCTACACTGTACCTGACACTTATCAACCTATCTGATCCCTTATGTGATTTGCTGTATTTACAGACAGCAGAGTGATGTTCCCGGCAGCAGGACAGATTGTCTTCTGTAATGAGGACCATAATGACGAAGCCAGCATGACCTGGAGTTATTGTCAACCAAGAGTTATCTCCCATATATCATTCACTCCCATTCCATTTAACTTACCTCAGAACTTCCCCAGTAAAGCAGAGGAAAAACAGATATTGGTAGGACTTATGAATAGGACATCTTCCATTTGCTGTTACAGAAAGAGAGACTTGAACACTTTAAATATTCAAATGACTGTTAAGGTTATATTAAAAAAATGAAATTCTTTATAGAGGCATTTTTAAACATTGAATTCTTTTTCTTGTTTATAGGTACCATGTGCTTTACAGTACTACGATGTGGTCACTAAACAGTTTGTTACCTACATACAGTTTGATTTGTCAGAAAATGTAGAGACTGTGCTGGAACTTCCAGAGGTCAAAGTTCATCTTGTGGGGGATCTGGTGGTTGCCAAGATGTGGAGGGTGCTGATCAAATATAACCAGATCTTCTGTCACGGACATGAGTAAGTTTTCCTTAGAATACTATGCATGAATGTATAATTATCATGCTATTATTTCGTCCAAAAAGACAAAAATACTTGTACCTTTTCCTATAATATCAACATGATCAATGACAGTCAACAGAGCCTATTATATGAAATTGTCATGTAAAGTACAGAATTGAACATTCATTATCCCTGTATGTTTACAGACTGACAGAAGAGGACCTCCCAGAGAGAAGTTCTATCCTGCTTCCCTCCTCCCTGGCCGCCTCGGTGAAGATTGATTCCAGTTACCTCCCCTGTCTTATCCCGGTACTACAGTGTTACGTCAATGTCAGTCTGGTGGCCGTTCACCTGTATAACCACTTCAGGTGTCTGGGCTCAGGTGGGTTTATGTTGTACAGACGTGATTAGTAGAAGTACAGTTAACTTCACTATACTGAACACCAATATGTCAAATATCAAGGATGTTGGGAAGTGAGTTGACAGTCCTAATTAATCTATCATAGATACATGGATAATTTTAACCTTAGTATCTTGAACTCTTGACATCTCCTGTTTTCTGAAATTCCTGTTATATTCCAGATACATGTATTAAGATGTTAGTAGATTTATGTAGGAAATCAGTTTTATTTATCAGCGTAGTTTACTGTATATGCTTATTTCTGGGTTTGTCTATGTTTTTAGGGGTACCCAGTAAACTACATCCCTTTGTGTTTGATGGCAGTCTTCCAGAGGACCAGATGTTCAGTGCCCTGACCTTCAGGAATTCCTCACTACAAGTCAGACATCTACTGGGGGACTTCAGGAGGACTGCAGTACAGGTAATATAGCTATCAAGGTTCACAGGTAGTATAGTAAAAGCAATGGCACCATAGAGTACAGTGTTAACCATAGTATGGGTATAGTATAGTCATCAAAGTCCACAGGTAGTTAGTAAACTAAAGGAACCGAAGAGTACGTTATTAACCTTAGTATAGGTATAGTCATCAAGGTAGTGTGGTAAAAGCAATGGAACCATAGGGTTCAGAAATCTGTAGTCACATGTTATAGGGTTCAGAAGAAACAATTTGATTAACCAGATATGTTTAATTGTAAAAATATCTCTATTGTAGTTGTCTGGGTCTGCTAGTGTAGAGGTGACAGACTACGGCAATCTGACAAACCATGACGTCATCAGACCCTTTATTTTCTACGGAGACATATGTCTACTTCCTGAAGACAAACAGGTCAGTTTTAAATGAAATGTATGGGAAAAAATGAAAAAGAAATTAAGTTTTGGTCAGTTTGAAAGGAGAATGTTTTTTATAATTTACATTTCTCCCTACAGACACAGCAGTTGGATTGTAACCTGACAGTAGATCCAGTGTTTATCAGGTTTGGTAAAGGAGCTGTACACACTCTGAACTGCTCACTCCAGGCCTGGAATCAGGTAATGGGCTCAGAAAACTTACTGAAGTTTGTGTATAAGTTATTCAATTTAGATCTTTTATATGTGACTGTCATATTATTAGGTGTCTGGTGTAACAAAAGAAACAGAGAGAGTGATACTCAATCACTACATCATATGTAATGATACATCTCAACCAATCAGGTTTGGTCAGGTAGGTCACATTGACAACATATTTCTGTTTTTCCATATATTAAACACATTATGCAATTAGGATCACAATTTACAGTCTCTGTGTAATTTTAGGTTGGAACTGATGAAAACATTGCTCTGGAATCCAGAAACATGCACTGCTACAGCTGGAGAAGTCAAAAAGCAAAACAGGTCAGTTTCATCATGCTTATTTTTAATCACAAGAACATTTTCCTCATTATATGTTTCATTCTTAATGGCATGGGGATTATATTATTTAATTTTCCTTTACAGGAGCTCCATCTGTGTGTTGATGGTAAGGTGTGGAAGTGGTCTGAGCCGTTTGACATTAACGTTGTTGGCAGTGTAGTTCGAGTCATGAAGACGTTTAATCAACAGCAGTCCCTGATCATTACTGTCAAACAGATATCTAATGTCCAGAAACAGGTAAATTGGAACTTCTTGAGAACATTTGAATTGGCAGATGGAAGTTGTACTAGGCTTAAATAATCAACATAAAATTTTGTATTTTGAGACTTAAACAGAAGTTTTGAAATGGAGAAAAAAATGTCTACTTTTCAGGTGACCATTCATGGACAACTGATGATAGCCAGTCACATGTCCCTGCCGTTAAATGTCAGGATTTTCTACTCCACGTCGGAATCTGAGATGAACCAATCAACAGTCATGCTTCACCAGAGTGAGACAGGCCCCTCCCACATTCTAGAACCCGAGCATATCAAGTACATCAAAGTACGAGCACACCGAGGGCCAGTGGATGATTATGATTGGTCCAGTGAGGTGTATGTGTCCGCAGAGAAACTTACAGACAGCAGGACAGTCATGGTAGGTGACAAGATAACTGACATTTAAACAAACTCATAGAGTTCAATTATTTGTTCTGTTGTTCGCTCTCTGCATTTTTTTTTGAAAAAAAAATTAGTAATGAAGCTATAAATTGTAGAAACATTGCACAGGATATCCTTAATGTGATTATCCATTTCATTAAAGAGGGAGCAAAGTTTATTTGCTGCTTCAGTTTTTATATGCTGTATAATACCATATTATAAGTGGAAATTTAGCGAGCCAAAAATTTACCGATTTGCCCTTAAAATTGGGTATTTTATTTTTAGCAAGAAGTAATATTAGCAATTTAAATGTTTAAATTCTTGCTAAAAAGTCTGCTTATACGGTAATATAAGGAGGAAAATAAGATGACTGACTTTAATTAATTGTTACAGATTACAATGCCAGACAAGAGTAAGATACACATCTGGTGTCATGTGATTTGTCAACATGTGAAGAGCGTCTCACGAGTTACAGTAAGTCATACTTATACAATGCATTACATAGTGTCAAAAAAATTTAAAACGACACTGTACAGAATACTGCTAGATAATGCTGATTTGTCAATATGCACTTAAAAAAATATAATTTACTGGTAACCTAATTTTAGTTGTATAAAGACTACCTGACCAAATAAACCACATGAAGTAAAATTTTATTCTTTTATTTTTATTTTATTAATCTTTCATAAAAATTATTATTTGAGTTTTGCTCCCCCTCTTTAAGTGTATTATCTCCCCTTTCAACATTTGATTATCTCCCTGTCAGCTTCAGAGGTGCTATACCTCCACAAGGAGAATGGTAAGTTACACTGGGTTCTTACAATGGCTCACATTTCTGATTTTCTACTTTAGGCTATATAAAATTTTCAGGCCCGCGCGCATCCGTTTTGAGGTAGCCGCAGATTTTCTTGTATTTTTGAAAAAATAAAAAGTAGGTATTGCGGAGACCAATCCGGGAAAAAAAAAATTCCGCCCTCATTTGTTTCGTAGTTTAGTATTCAAATATCACTTCCGGTAGCTATTTACAATGAGATTTTGGCTACTTCGTTTGAAAATACATTCGAGGACATTACCTACGATGTTTACACGCTGTTAAGCAATGGATAAGGCAGAGAATTTGACCAGAAATGGAAAGTATATCTGTGATTAAAAAAATTATCTTTATGTTAAAGAAAATTCGGAAATTAAAAATTAAAAAAAATACCTCCCTCATCTACTTTATTGCCAATAAAATTAAAAATAAAATGCCGCCCTCCCGCATCTGTTTTGGAGAAAATTGGCCTGAGAACCAAGGAATTAAATTTAGATAGCCTTAGTAGTTGAACTTCTTTCCAATACTCTTCTTCCATTTGTGCACAGAATTTCATATTTATAATTACATGTATTATGTAAATGAGAGGGATTTTTTAATTAACATATTCATTATATACATGGGTCATTGGTGAGTTCTAAAATTCCTATCTGCCAGTGTTTGACATGGTTGTTTTATTGTGTGGTGTTTTTAACCATCCATCTATTGGGCCTTTGGGATTTGATTTGATGGGACTAAGAAATTGATCTGACTCAGTAAATGACATTAAGTATTAAATTAGTTTGTTCAATTTTAAATGAAAACACAAGAAAGAAGAGTAATACAAATTAGAAATTCACATATAAAGAGTGAAATGCAGTGAAGAACCTTTCAGATTGTCTATTGACTATTAAATCTGGTTACATTTAGTGTTCTATATGACCTTTATCATATTTCTAGTGTGAATAATAACAAAATATTTTCTGATTTTCAGTAAAGTTAAGCATTTAATTTTAGGTTTCTCTGTTCTATTTTTTCTCTGATTAATTTTTCACATTTAAGTCTCTACATTAAAATTTATATACAGTCATATATTTAGTTATATCATTAGAAAATACATGTTGTAAACTTTTTGGCAGGCATATATTGCACTGTTCATGCTGCTATTAATCACTTTAATATGTATGTACGTCTACATTAAATATTTATGTGTTACGGGTATAGATACTCAATGTTTGAATTGCAGAGCATCTGATGATTCAAAAAGCTTATAATAAGTGATTATACCCTTTGAATTTTGTGCTCTCATTGAAGTACACCTAGTATTGATGATTAATGGTTTATAAATCTACAGTTCCTACAGCACAGTATTTCTCATCATTAAATTTTAGACAAAAAACCTTATCTTTCCATTTGACTTTCTTATGCTTATACCCTCAATACTATTTAAGATATAGAATAGAAGGTTGAAACCAGGTTGTAAATACATGTACAGGGGACTAATCTAAAGCATTAACAGAAGTTTTCTATTAGTTTTTGATATTTTTTAACCTTCCAATAATTTAATACTGTGCAGTACATTGAGGGGATTGTTTGAAATTCTGGATTCTTTCTTAGGAATATTTTTATTGCTTCTGAGATTTTAGTATGTCTTTGAATAAATGTTGATTATAACTCCTATTCCAGGTCTTGTTATGTCCCCTGTATGTGATAAGATCCCAGCTACCTCGACAGCTAATCGTTCACATAGAAACTCCCAGCATGCAACAGTCACGGCAGGTCAGTGTTCCTGGAAAGGGGAGAGAACTCCAGCTGGAATGTCTAGGAGCGGCTTACAGTCATAATCTCACCTTCCAGCTCAGGTAAAATTGACCAAAATTTTTTTTATCTCACCTGCCAATCAATCACTGATTGTTAGACATATTTTGGGTATCATTTTTGTTATTCTAATTTTAGTCAAGGATTGGAGAAATCCAGTTCCTCAGTGACCTTGACCACCGGACTCATAAATCAGATCACAAGGTCATCACCATCCACTATAGATGTGGAGGCTCTCACTCAGTTCTGGAGGAAGGAGGATGGAGATCAGTGGCCATATTGTTTTACAGAGGATGCCAAGTATGATACTTAAAAGATTTTGAAATAAACTCCCATTATGATAACATTAATTCTGTGACTTATTTGCAACTCATTTTGTGTATACATGTACATTAAGTGTGAATCAGTCTCTTAGTAAATTGTGTCTTTTCCAATTAAATATTATCTGCATACATTTATTTTCTATCAAGCTTCCTTTAATGAAGTTTTTAAAAAAAAAATAAGTCAATAGTTTGACATACTCATATTTGATTGATTAACAGAGGGCACCCAGGATTATTCTACTGCCCTCCAGAATCTCCTACTGCATCTGATTCTAGCCATCAATCATCAGAGGGAGCAGACCCAAGGGACCTTGACCTGATTGTGTCCCAGCCCAGCCTTGACCTACATGTCAACCTTTCTGAGTACTGGCCTGGCTGTGGCACACTGCTGGTCGATGTGTCGCCATGGTGTCTCATGACAAACCAAACTGACCTTGACCTAATGATAGTGGAACAAAATGGCACATCTTGGCAACTTCCATCCAAAAAGACATTTACACCACCAAAATTCAAGGTTTGATCAAATGAGTGTCATGTTAAATCTTTATTCTTTTTAATAGCTCTCATTGAAATATTTTTGTTTTTAGAGTGAGTATATTTCTAGACAGAGTTAATGTTTGATGTATCTTTATTTTTTCTGAAAGAATTTATGATTGATGTATCTCAATTTTTCAGACTAAGTTTATGATTGATGTACCAGGTATCTTTATTTTTTCAGACAAAATTTGTGATTGATGTATTATCTATATTTTTTCAGACAGAGTTTATGATTGGTGTAGTGTGTGAAGGGTCCCCGTTTTACACCAGCCCAATCCCCCTGTCTGATGAGGAAGTAGAGCTACAGTTGTACAGACCAGACAAAGGGAGAATACTCTTCATTGATGGATATCTCCAGACCAGGATCCTCATCAAACACCCACAGAAAAATCAAGTAATGCAAGAGTTCTTATGATGCTATAATACATTATTCTCAAATTGCATCCACACAGAGTCTGTGTTTGTGAAATATTAAGGAATGCTATAAATAATGGGCAGTGGGTATTTTCTGTAGTTGCTCAACTTTAATTTTTGTCAATAACAGAAAATATAATTTTTTAATATTCAAATCTATTGAACTTAAAATGGAATCAAAGAGAGTCTAGCTGCAGAAATCATCTACCTTTAGAGGAACAAATTGACAATTTTAAACTGAAAAGAAATCAAATGCATGTTATGCAGTAATGATATGACTGGTTTCTTACAATTGTACTATTTCTGTTGCAGATTTGTTTCCTTACCCTGCAGTCATCAGTGAAGAAGAACATGAGGATAATTGTGATTACAGAGACCTTTAACCTCTGTAATCTGACCCTTGACCCCATGACTTTGTCACTCAATGCCATTCCCGTCAGTAACAATAAGGTTTGTATTTAATCAATGATCAAATTTTAAAGATTAGAATTTTGGTATTCAATGAATATATGTAATTACTTACTTAAAAAATTGCTATATTGTTTCAAATGTTGAAGATAAAAAATATGAAATCTTTATTGATAATGTATGTTTCAGTTACATACAGTATCTGTTCATTCATTTCATGTGTAACAAATCAGATTCATTTAAACCAGGTTAACTTGGCACCTAATGTCTCCTCAAACATTCCAAGTCACCTGAAGTGTAAAAAGGACCAAACAGATTTCTCTCCTTTGTTAATGTGGAATGCATTAGACAATACAGATATCAAAGAAGAAACCTTCTCTCACTATATCTCCATAAAAATCATCGAATCAGACAAGAGCTCTGATCTCCTTGAGGTACACAGTGAAACTGTTTCCGATTGGTCACATCCAGTGAGATTGACAGCCACTGAGAAGGGAACTAAGCTGACATTGGCTGTACCTACCTGTGATGGGAGTCTCCACACCAGACCTGTGTGTGTGTCGGGGTACTTCAGACAGGGGATCTATTATTATGTGGTCAGGGAGGATGAGTCCCCCTCCTGTCTGATTCATAATAAAACCACCTTCCCTCTCTGTTATGGACATCAAAATCTTGCTCTGCTCACCGCAGGTATGTTATCTAGATAAACCAGAATTTTCTATATGTAAAATTAAATCAATAAGGTACATGTAACTTTTCATGCTTATAAATATTTATTATTTTATAATACTATTTCCAGGAATTGTAGTTCAGGAGGAGACAGAATTATTGAGTTCTCTACCCACCATTCCCCCTCACAGAAATGTGTTCTACACTCCACTACTGATGAACCAGAGGTTTTCAGAAAATGTGGGTGATCTTAAATTTCCTAAACTTCACTTTGGAGTGATGAAGAACCAAGGGAGGCAATCTGAGACTGTAAATAAAGTTGTATGGAGTAGTGCTATTGATGTCAATTCAGACATGGAATCTTTTGTCTCCATTCCTGGATCCATGGATATTAAGGTCAAGGTTAAAAGTGTTGCCATGGTTACACATATCACCGTGGAAGCAATAAGTAAAGCTGAAGTATCAGCCATGGAGATCAGAAGTAGGATCAAAACAGAAAAAACCGAAGTCTCTACTGAGAGCAATAAGGGTAGTCAAGAGGATGAATCCATCATCCAGTGTCTGGAAACTGCAGCCATGGCAACAGTATCTCACAAGGAAAGTTCAAAGAGAAAACCTCAGAAGAGTAAAATAGACGTTGTGTTAGGGCTCCACTGCCGCCATGTGTGTGTGGTGCTACAGGACGAGACCAGCTCTACAGAGGAGATTTCTGAGGTTCTCCAGGTCTCTGTTGATCATCTGTTTCTGGCTCACCTTCCCTCATCTGGGTCAAGGTCAGACAAAACTTCAACAGACCAAGATCAGCATCAGTGTTTGTCAATGTGTCTTGGAAGCTTGCAGGTCGATAACCAGCTTTACCTCACCAAGGGACTGTATGATTTTCCTGTTGTTTTTATGGCACAGAATCCAATAGACTTTCCGGATGTGTCTGGTATGAATGTGATGGAGAAGCTAGCTGTTCTGAAATCAGTGAGTTTGTGTCACGTACAGGCAGTGATAGAACATGACTGTCTGACACACAGCCTGGTGAAGTCCCTAGAAATCAGCATCTCCCCAATCACTGCCAACATCAACGACAAGTTTGTGTACAGGATTCTGAAGGAGTTTGATATTCTCATTCCAACCAGTCTTTCATATCCTACCTCACGGAAACAAACCGTAAAGAAACTACCCAGGTCTTTCAAAGCTTCTTCAGTTGTCCTGAGTTCTCCGGTTAAGATAGAGCACCTGTGTATCAAACCAGTGTCTCTTCTTCTCAGTGTTCACGCCTCACTGAAGTTGTTTATTGCTTCAGACCGCACTCCACTGGCTTTTAGGAAGTTTGAGAAAACTAAAGTTGTGACCACATCTTATCATCTGATCAGAGCCTTGGCCATGCACTATGCTTCAGGTGCTCTCTTTAGAGCAGGTAAGTAAATACTTGAAATAGTTGTGGTGTGTGAGTTTACATAATTATGTATGTTTGTCATTGCTATCTCTTACATTTCCATCTTTAGGCTTAATTCAAATATAAGTATCTGATTTTGGATTATTAGGAATCTAAATTATTACTAATGACTTATGATACATGAATTTCAGACTGTCATATATTTAAATTGAGGTTGATAAACTTTTCATGATAAAATTTTAACTACACAATGTCTCTTATTTTAGGCATAGTTGTGGGCTCTTTGGAGATTCTGGGAAATCCGACTGGCTTGATCCGCAGTATAGGGACGGGGGTAGCGGATCTGGTGAAGAAACCGTACGCTGGTCTGACTCAGGGGCCCGGAGCTTTTGTCAGCGGAGTGTCCAGTGGAATGTCTTCATTTGTCAGGAACATATCAGCGGGTAGGCTAATTACAGGAATAGGGTACATGTAAGATATATGTACCTGCTTATTACTATACAGATTTAAGTTAAGTATGGTCAATTATTTATGGCATGTATAATTTTACAGGTATGCTGACATCGGTGACAAACTTTGCTTCCAGTGTATCCCGGAACATGGATCGCCTGTCTCTAGATGAATCTCACGTGGAGCGACAGGAAGAGAGGCGTCGCCAGCAGCCGGACGGGATTTCCAGCGGTCTTAAACAAGGACTCACAGGATTTGGACTCAGTGTATTGGGTAAGGCTATACAATTTTTATGGTTTCTTTGAGTAACATGAATTACATGTAGGTTGTATAAAGAATAAAGTGAAATTAGGAACAATTTTTCATGACATCATTTGTTAGTCATTTTAGAGTCATAAAGAAATGATTGATTGCAAGTTTAGCTGAAATATTTGTCAGATAACCAATTTAGTAGAAATACCACAGAAAAAAAATCTTCACTATCAGAGTTTAACTTATTTTTGATTAACAGGGGCGGTAGCTGGTTTGGCAGATCAGCCAATACAGAACGTCATCCAATCAGAAAACAGCAGTGAACGAATGGCCAGAGGATCACCAGCTTCAGGGATTGTCAAAGGAGTCGGCAAGGGAATTCTGGGAGTTTTCACCAAACCACTAGGTGGCGCTGCAGAGCTTGTGTCACAAACTGGACAAGGTTTGTTGCAAAGATTTTGTAACTGAAAAGTCTGGGTTTTTTTTACTGTTTTAAACAGTTTTAGAGCCTGTCATATTCATTAATTCTGAACTTTTTGTCTTCTGAATCTTTTCAGGGCTGCTGCATGGAACAGGACTAGCAGACCATGTTCCTCTACCGAGATATGATGCAGATGTTGTTATCACATCATTATCAAACAACAGTGAATCAAAATATGTCATGTAAGAGTTAATGTCCTATTCACATATGTCCTATTATTTGAGAGTCAATATTTTTTCTGATACCACTGTGTGTCATCATTTTTCTTAAAAGCTGAAACTTGAAAATCTGTTTAAATTTTATAAATTCATTTTTACAGAAAATTCCTGAACTCCTTGCCTAATGCCCAGCTCTGGTCACTAGTAGAAGCAGACCTTATTGACATCACAGATACAGAGGTCAAAGTTCATCTCTTGCTCACCAGTGATCTGCTCATCATAATCAGTTTAGAGGATGATTCCCAGCAACAGGCATTTTCATTGGCTGAAATAGAAATATGCAATAAAATAACCAATGAGCAGTTTCTTACCATTATATGGAAGGATTCTATGCAGCTCCACACGTCAGATCAGGTGAGAAGGTTTAATTTGTTTTACCACAATTATTTTTCCTATCATGGTACATATTCAGTTAACACAAACTTTGTTAATTCATTGAAATTCATTTAAACACCTACTTCATCATATTTTGTTTAGCAGTACTTTTTATTACCAAAATGTATGAAGAGTGTAGGACACAAATGTTTATTAAAACTTGGAATTTAGAACATTGTCACGACTGTTAATGTTTTGCATTTATCGATAACTGAATTATTAGAATATATGTACATCAGAAAACAAAAAAAGGAAGGTAATGTTATTATACTGATGTTAAAACCTCTGTGTTTTAAGCCTTCTGGTGGCAGTAAGGACCGAGTAGAAGCCTTTATTGACGGCACCAGTGGGTACGTCCAGGTATCTCCTCCAGACACGCCCCCAATGGATGACAGCCAATCAGAATCCTCCATTTCTCCTGTCAGCAGGAAGGCAGAATCTCCCAAATACAACTTTCTGATACACCCCGAAATCAAAAGTGCTTTTGTGGCTCAGTTTAATTTACTGAAGAAGAGAATCATGCGGAGGGGTTTTCATGTCAACTAGCATCATCTTCAGATCAGAGCAATAACTACTGGATGATTAGTGTAAAAGTTCAGTGTGTAAAATTCAGTATTTCAGTATTGTTATATGTAAAATAGCTGCTTATTTATTTTTTTAATTGATACTTCAATTTAAATTATGAATACAATGAAAAACATTCCATGTCTTGATGGATCAGATATCTTAATACATTATATATAATGGTTTCATTTTAAAATGGTTGTTATAACTACATTGTATAAAAGTCATTTCAGGAGAGGGTTATATACATGTACTTGGTTTCACATCATATAGTTTTAACAAAAGACTTCAACAGATCAGTATTTATATATCAAACAAAGATATTTTAATTAAATTATGAAGAATTTTTTGTTTAAAATTTTATACAAAGTATGATATAAGTAACTGTTACTTATTCTTGTAAAAGTCACATTTTGAGAAATCTCAGATGTTATGTTCACAAAGCTAAATTATACATTTTAAGTCATTATATATGGGCATACATATATTTTTGTTCTTTAAGACTATACATTTTACACAGTAATTATGTAAATGAATATTAAAGATGAAAGTATTGCTACGAATAGTAAGGGAGGTAACAACTGAATCTGTTTGTTGCAAGATTACATGTATCTGATGATGTTTCTCATTTTGATTTTACTGTGAAAGATGTTTGTTTATATTTTAATTACATTGTTATAGACATTATAGTTTCTTGTTAATTCATGTTTTACACTTATTATTACCATTTATTTGTAAAACTTGATTAATTTTATCTGTTGCTCAGAAGATTCTCTCCAAGGGAAGGAAAATTCCAATTTTCTTTCAAAAATTTTAATTCACTGGGGAAAAGTTTATGGAAAAAAAAATTTCCAAGTGATGGTTACAGACACAAATCTGTCACTCATGTCAGAACAATGTTATTTTTGTATGTGAGATTCTTTAACCAAGATCTTTTTATGCATTTCTATGAAAAGTTTCCAGCAGAAATCTGTTTCAGATGTTCAATGTTTGTTAATTTTGCTGTTGATGTGCAATAACAGATGTTTTATTTATATTATCCTGTACTCAAAGTACTGTTTTGTTGCTTCATAGAGTAATAAATTATTTTCATTCAAAAGTTGAATTTATTCTTCAATTAACAGTCTTGTCGAGGCAGGTCTAGTCTAGTGCAATGGAAGCACATGTGCATCTTACAGGAGTTATGCAAGTTCTTTTTGGTTGATTGAGGTCAAATGTGTGAGAAAGGGTGGGGTTACCTAGTCATGGGGGAAGGTTCCAATGACTTCTGCTTTAGTCAAAATCAATTCCAGCTACCACTGCTCCACATCATTTACTAACTCTTAAGGTACATTGATACTCTGATAAGAGAGATAACTCTTAATGACACAAATGTCTTTTATTCCTTTATAAATTTGTCAAGTTTAAGTGCCTCTTTTATCAAATTTTGTCCCGCTAGCCATGCTATAAAAGAAAGAAAGAAAAATTCCATATGAGTGAGCAGAGGGTTTATGAACCTTAAGCTACATTATCCTGGTTAAATAACGAGCCAGGTCATAGTTATAAATCTGCATGTATATCATCACACTCTGTGCACATGTAAAATTCAATACAATGCAAAAACAAGCATGAAATTTGGTCAAGGTTTGAATTAATTTAATATACTAATTAAATATACACAAATATCACAACAGTTGTAACTGTACCATAACAAGCAAAAAGTTCTAAATACATGTATGTATTTCTTCTGAAACAAGTAGCATCTTGGTTTTTTTTTCCTTATGTGCTAAACATGTATATTCTGTCTTTCCATTATATTACATTTTAATTGTCATGAATCACATTGTAACAAATGACTATTCACATATCCTTCACACACACATTCACAATGTCCTCTATGTCACGATTCACCTGAACTGTATGGGACTGATGCGTAACCCAATACAGTCCTTTCCTATCTCAGTTACCTGAAAAAATGAAGAATAAAGTAAATCTTGTTTATGCAAAAATACTTTTGGTTTAAAATCTGTTAACATTAAATTGTGAATATGATTATCAAGTGAAGTAAAAACAGTGGATGACTTGAATCTTAGTTACCTGTGTTACTCTGCAGACTTGACCTTTGAACTCGGGTAAATAACAAGCCCCACTTAGTGGACATTTTACTACAGGTTTTCCTCTGGAAAAGAAATTGTATTAATGTATTGTTTTGGTTACTGTAAATATTACATATCTTTAGATTTTATTATGCATTAAGGGTATGATATTTCAAGAAATAATTTCAGACAACTTTATACTGTTTTAATCATTACATACCTGTATATGGGAATGTATGAAGCTGCACAGATGTCGAATGGATTGTGTTGGTCATACTTCAATTCATGGGCATCAGTAGGATTTTTCTCACATGCAGACAAAATCTTTCTTGTCTATAAAAACAAGCATATATTGAAAAAAAATTATTGTTTTTCTCAAATCTTTGACAGGAAAGCAGTAATGCAAGGGATTTTCAAGTTTGTATAAGTAATAACAGTGTTTCTTTTAACTAAAGTCTACAAACCTGTGTTGCTACATCTGGCTTTGGTCCTAACTCTAACAGTCTCCTTGCAAATGAGGCAGCTGTTTTATAGTTCTTGAGTTTAAAGAAGAGATTTAATGCAGTCCTCAGTGTTAGGATCATGTGTATGGGTTGAAGATTACAGTGGGTGAAATAGGCTGCCATCTAAAAAACAGAAAGATAGTATAAACCTCACATGTCAAATGTTCAATGAAACAATATGAAACTGAATACAGTGTTAAATCATCACCAACCTCGCAGATTCTTTTCTGGTCATCCAGTGTGGCTTTAGGGAGGTCCTTTCTGTTTTGTTCCATGG
The DNA here is from genome assembly GCF_032062105.1 of Saccostrea cuccullata. Taxonomy (NCBI): domain Eukaryota; kingdom Metazoa; phylum Mollusca; class Bivalvia; order Ostreida; family Ostreidae; genus Saccostrea; species Saccostrea cuccullata. The sequence continues at coordinate 36,270 of NW_026930876.1, forward strand.
ACAGCCCCACAATGTACTCCCTACAGATCTCCACTAGCTGCTGGGCCTACAAGTTAACAGTACCAAACTCAAGTCAACAGTACCAAACTCAAACAAGTCAACAGTACCAAACTCAAGTCAACAGTACCAAACTCAATCTCTATAGGTATTAAAATCATATCCTTTTCAACCTTTGCAGTACAGTTGATCTCTACACAGTAAAAGTTGGTTATAACAAAGTCACTAGGTCCTATGAAATAACTTAACTATATCCATAATTTGTTATATCCATAAAAGAAATACGTTAAAATTATATACCTGGCAATCTAAGATAATTTTGCTATATCTGTGAATTCACAATTTCCGTGTTCATACTAATCAAGTTTTACTGTATTTAAAAATCATATCATATTCGTTGAATACAGACAAGTCTTGTATAATTATTTCACTGCCATTGTTTTGCTTATACCTTTGCTTCAGCACAATAAAAAAACAATAATCCTGCTGTTCTAGCTTACCTCTGAGATTTCTTGTTTGTTATCCACCACCAGTAATGGCACACTGAGTAGAATACTGCGGAACTTGTCAATGGCATCTCCGAATTTTCCGGTGGTGGTCATTTGATAGGCCACCTGTAACTGCTGGACCAGAGTGTTCAGTTTCATTCCTACAGCAGGCATTCCTGCCCGTGCTCCCGCTTCCTTCCTGTACGAGATAAATAAAGCAAATTACAACACATTTTCTCTCGATTCTCTTTTCATATCTCTACATGAAAGAGAAACAAAAACATGTTTCTCTGAGTACTGTGGAATCATTATTGTTCGTAGGAGACCAATGTTCGTGGCTTTCGTGGGTAACCCTGACCAACGATTTTACATCCCCACGAACGTAAATATAAACATTTTGTTTCTATTATTTGTTAAAAGTTACGATTACACATACTTTTTTATCGTAAAATAACCGTTACCACGAATAAAAATGATTCCACAGTAACTTATACATACCAGTTTCTGTGTGGGTGTCCAAATAATGGGGGTTGGGAGGGGAGTCCCTGGTAACAGGTCCTAGATCTGGCGAAGGTCTGTAAAAACAGCTGTTTATATGTGTCAAACTGGACCACGCCCACCTGATCATGTAACAAACGCATGGCTGTCTCAAAGGAACCAGCAAGCACATGGTCCACAGGTAACTGAGAATTATTGCACCACACCTGAAAAGGAAGTTTTGGTCTGAATTTTGACTGAATATTTCACTTATTCAGCATTACTTACAGTGCTAGCCTGTATTTTAAATATGATTGATGTTTCAAAGTTAACAAATGCGCTAGTTTATCAAAAATTCTATAAAACTTCTGTGTACCCACCTGGGTCTGACTTGTTCCTTTAGTTGGAGGCACAAAGAATCCCTCCTCACCACCCCCTGCAGCTGCTGGGCCCACATCAAGGTCAGGAGGAAGTTCAAGGTCATCATCTCCCACATCCCATCCCCCTCCTTCTTCTGTAGCCCCCACCAAGGCCTCGTCATCCAGACCCTCCCCACCAAATCCTCCCTCTGTAATATACATCACAAAACAATAAATTACTGTTACACAATCTGCCATTCCTAATTTATATCTCTATGTCAGAGTATTTCTAGTTGCTTTACACATTATCCTGTGTGTTCAGTCTGTGTAAACTTACCCTCATCCAGGACGAGATCAGCATCATCTCCCCAGCCTTCTCCTGCCCCCTCCTCAATGTCTACTGCTGCTGCTGCCAGACCAGTACGCTTGCCTAAAAATACAACAAAATGTCCATAAAAACCAAAGGCAGTGTTTACAGAAAAGAAATTCAGGTCATGAATGGCAAACTAAGGTAGAAGACAAAATTGGTGTTCAATTCAATTTCCTAATCAACCAAGATACAAAGTTCAAGATCTCATAATGAATATAGTACATATCGTGAAGCTAAAGCTGTTTCTTTTCTATGTCACCTTGAACAGTGCATTTAAAAGGGCTCAAAATCATAGAAAACCATGAAAATTTTTCTCCAGCTTTAAAGTTTTGTTGTTTATACCTCCACCAGCTCCGGCAGCCATGGCTCCCTCAAAGAATCCCTTGGTCATGGTAAGTAGTGGCCAGTTACTCTCCTGCTGCATGATGGGTACGGGTGGTTGTAGGAGCTGGGCCTGGGGGTAGAGATCAGGGATCTTCTCCTCCTCCCCAAAGCTCTCCCTCAGTTGTTCTGCCTCCTCCTCCATTCCATGAGTGGCAGCTGTCAGGTATGCCAAAGACTCTACAGAGAACAATGAAAATATGTAGCTTTTCCTTTTATTTATTCTTAATGGTAATCCTTTCACAGTCCTAAATGTGTAACTTATTATGTCTTGAAGACTACAGATTAAAGATTTCATTTAAGTTTAAATTTGCCAAAAAAGATAATAAATATACTTTGTCCGACTCCCTTGAGAATTTTGACTCTCTCTGCTGTATCTCCCAAGAACAAGGCGTTCTGGAAATGACCACTGGTGTCCTTCCTTATTTCAGCTGCAAAAAAAACAAGGTTTTTCATTCAAATACTTTTCTTGGTGAACAAAATAAAACATAATCAAAATCTAATTATTTCATGAAAAACAACCTGGTTTTTCTTACCAATTTTCATCATTTTTCGGAGTTTCTCCAGGTTTCCTGTGATGAGATAAAGGAAGGAGAGTTTGTCAAAGTTCTTGGTTCTCTGATAAGCCATCTCCACCACCTGGTGGTTCCCCTGTAACAGTGCCGCCTCACCAAGCTTCTCCCAGCAGGCCTGGTCATCCAGGGCCCGGGCTGCCTCCAGGGCAATCTATTAATAGAATTTTAGAAATAAATAATTTTCTAAGCCAAGCCTTGTTTTACGCTTTTCAATCTTGTACTGAAGTGTATGAGAGTGAGAATCAGGGAAAATAGAATTAAACAGGATAAAAATAGAAACTTAGAAAATACAGCAAAACATTCAAAACCAAAGACTGAAATAGATGTACATGTATTTTGATGCACCAATGCAATTTTGTAATAGGGAGTTAAATTACTGATCCAATTTTTGTTTGTTTCATACCATCTCGTTCTTAAATAAAATTTTACCTCAATGTTTCCACATTCCAGAGCAAGCCCAAATCTTGTCTTCTCGTCCTTGACGAAGTGTAATGCCACCTCAGGGTAGCCTTTCTTCTGAAGGTATGCAATGATAGACTGTCCCACCAACTTAGCGTTCCTCACCATGTGTAATACCTACAAATTACAATATCACCTAGATATCTCATCATTCAATCTCAAACATTTATAGGTTCTACCTTGAATTTCAATTTCATCTCTATTCAAACAGTGACTGCATGATCCAAACAAAATGTATAATGTACCACTGACCTCTTCGTATTTTCTGTTGACCAGAGCCAGTTTGAATTTGAACTCTGTGGGGTCGATGGACAGGACCCTGGGTCTGACCTCCCGGTCCAGACAGAAGACGCTGTTACCCTTAATCCTGGTGATGTAGATAGGGAGGTCAAGGGTACGGATTATACCGTGGTCACTGAAATTAAACAACTTTATATTATACACCAGAAAAGCAGTGTGAGGTAGTTGCAAATTACTAGTCAGACTGTGAAAATAAAATCACGGAAATGCAGAACAGCCAAACAAATCTTACTGTGGGAGAAGTACAGGCAATAACTAATGACTAGTACCTACCCATTAGTAAGAGCGTATTTGATGTGGTTACTTGTGGTGTACACAAACACCCCAGACTCGTCCCAAGCCCCACTCTTCAGTTTAATGCTCTCCTGGATTGTACACAGACTCTCCAACTTCCTGTTACAAATTGTGATCACTGTAAAAGTAGAGCATAATTCAAGTAAATTCAAGTTTTTAGAACAATAATCATTTTTTGCCCCTTTGGGATCAAGACATGCAAATTCTGTTTATAATTTGATTATAAGAAATGCAAGATCTCAGAAGCTTACACATAATACTCAAAAGTAATAACTTAATTTTAAGCACATGTGTATCGATTAATTCTTAAATCAACAAGTTTCGTATTTATATAGTGTACACACCATGCTTGCTGATGATAGCGACATGTGACATGTCAGAGGACCAGATCACAAACTTCACTTTAGAAATCTTCACTGATGCCAGGGACCTATAGAATACAAGGTAAATGATAAAATCATAAAATTCAATGCAACAAAAGACAATATATAGAAGTAGATATACTTTGAAACAAGTTCCTGTAAGGCTACCTAAAATTCATCTTCGCTAGCCAAGTGTTTCTGATACGCTACTCTCCACATAAACCCTTGGCCTACGGTGTTCATAAAAATCGGGATTTTTTTAAGAGTTTGATTGGATTTCAGTACACACCTGTCGACCAATCATCAATTGTTTTTTGTAAATGACGATATTTGCGTTCGGGATACTTCTTGACTTTTTAATATCGGAATTGAAAAACGCAAGTAAACAACGATCCGTAAGATAACATGCAATTCTATGAATAGTAGGGATGTCAAATCGGTCAATTTTTAATACTCGGTTACTCGGACGTTTTTCCGATCGAGTACCCGGGTACTCGGTAAAAGTGTAAATAAATATGAACAAGTTAATTGATAACTGTAAAACATTGTAAACTCTTGTAGGGAGATTACCTGGAAATGCGTTGTAACAATTATGACTACTTTGTGCCAGACGAAATTTAATCTAACATTTATTTTAAGTTCAATTTTTTAATTATTTATCAGATAAATACGAGAAATAAAATCAAAATGGCTCACATTGTTTTTGTTTTAAAAAAGATAATCTGTTCCGTAATTGTAATGTAACTCTTTGATGTGTTTGACGTCCAAGTGATAAGTTGTCTGAGGTACATGTACGGTATCAACTTGATCAAGTTATTCTATAACAGTGCGAATTTACGAACTTTGTACACTTTTCGATCCTAGATTTCAGAGAATTACGATACGGTATGTTTTAGTTTGGAGCAACGATGGACATAACATTTTTAAAGCATTTGCCTTCAACCATTTGCATTAATTGGCAAGTAATCGAACGCATCCATATCAACAATCGCACGTGCAATATCGTCTGTCTCTTTCCCCGAGAATTTACGGCTTCTTGGAGACTTGACAAAATTATTTAATTTATTTAAATATAATGGACCTTAAACGATGTTCAATGAAAACAAATTAAAATGAAAATAATTAAAGCAAAGTAAACATAAGGGTAGAAGACAGTCGAAAGTGAGAAAAGCCAGGTAGGTAGCAGGTGCTTGGTCACGGTAATTACTGTATAAACACTGCCACAGGCGATAACGGTCTTTTAGGGGCATAGGAAACCCTAATTACTGTATGTACAAGTGCAATGAACATTTTACGTTTTAAAACCGATGTTTTAATGTATTAATAAATAAGCTTAGAAATATTTAAAAATATACATCCGAGTAACCGAGTACCGATTTTAGTATTCGATACTCGGACGTTCGATCGAGTACCCGGTTAACCGGGTACTCGTTGACATCCCTAATGAATAGCTATGGTGTCATCCAATATCTTCTAAATATGTGATTAAGAATCTATATTGAAGCTTCCGATTTGTACTATAAGTAATAAATAAACATTACTCAATTATTGCTTCTAAATTATTCTTGAAAAAAATTTAATTCAATTTCTTTTTAAACATGCGTCTTTATTTCTATCGATGACGCAATCTGTGCGTACCTGATAGATTCAAGATCACGTGACGAAAACAATCCCGTCTTTTGACTTCACCGTATGCAAAGGGTTTATGAGGAGAGTAGCGTATCAGAAACCCTTGACTAGCGAAGATGCCTAAAATTGAAATTCTGGTTCTCAGGCCCGCGCGCATCCATTTTGAGGTAGCCGCATTGCTAATTTTTATTGTATTTTTGATAAAATAAAAGTTGGTATTGCGGAGACCAATTCGGAAAAACATAGGTAATCAAAGATTACGAAGCTCACCTCGACGAATGTTATCAGTTTAAGTAATGCAAATCTCACACCATATTTTCTTAATATTGAGTATTCATCCCAACAACAATATTCTTGCAAGTTGTGTTTAACCCCTTACATGGCATATACACATTTCTATGCGTGTAGCGTGAAAAACATGTATCGTGTAAACAAATATTTATAACTGTTAATACTGCAGATATCAAGGACTTCAAGTTCATTTGGATTGATCTGTTCCCAAAACTTTAACCTGGTCTCTTGTATGGAAAATATAGGTCAGATCCAGCATCCGAAGCAAGTCTGATAGTGTCCATCCTAAGATGCATCATCCATGCAAGTTTGGTTTAGCTAGGGCTTATAGTTACTTGGCAATGAAAATGTAGGTCAGATCCAGCATCCGAAGCAAGTCTGGTAGTGTCCATCCCTAGATACATCATCCATGCAAATTTGGTTTAGCTAGGGCTTATAGTTACTTGGGAATGAAAATGTAGGTCAGATCCAGCATCCGAAGCAAGTCTGATAGTGTCCATCCCTAGATACATCATCCATGCAAGTTTGGTTTAGCTAGGGCTTATAATTACTTGGGAATGAAAATGTAGGTCAGATTCAGCATCCGAAGCTTGTCTGGTAGTGTCCATCCTTAGATGCATCATCCATGCAAGTTTGGTTTAGCTAGGGCTTATAGTTACTTGGGAATGAAAATGTAGGTCAGATCCAGCATCAGAAGCAAGTCTGGTAGTGTCCATCCCTAGATACATCATCCATGCAAGATTGGTCCAAATAGGGCTTATAGTTCCTGTGGACCTGCTCTAAAAACTTTAACCTGGTCACTCATCTGGAAAATGTAGGTCAGATCCAGCATCCGAAGCAAGTCTGGTAGTGTACATCCCTAGATGCATCATCCATGCAAGTTTGGTCCAGGTAGGGCTTATAATTCCTTGGGAATGGACCTGCTCCAAAAACTTTAACCTGCTCCAAAAACTTTAACCTGGTCACTCATCTAGAAAATGTAGGTCAGATCCAGCATCCAAAGCAAGTCTGGTAGTGTACATCCCTAGATGCATCATCCATGCAAGTTTGGTTCAGGTAGTGCTTATAGTTCCTTGGGAATGGACCTGCTCCAAAACCTTTTACCTGCTCCAAAAACTTTAACCTGGTCACTCATCTAGAAAATGTAGGTCAGATCCAGCATCCGAAGCAAGTCTGGTAGTGTACATCCCTAGATGCATCATCCATGCAAGTTTGGTTCAGGTAGGGCTTATAGTTCCTTGGGAATGGACCTGTTTCAAAAACTTTAACCTGCTCCAAAAACTTTAACCTGGTCACTCATCTAGAAAATGTAGGTCAGATCCAGCATCCGAAGCAAGTCTGGTAGTGTACATCCCTAGATGCATCATCCATGCAAGTTTGGTTCGGGTAGGGCTTATTGTTACTTGGGAATGGACTTGCTCCTAAAACTTTAACCTGGGACGCCGACGCCAATGCCAGGGGTATAGCATAAGCTCATCTCGACTTCGTCGAGGTGAGCTAAAAAAGTTCCATCCTCATTTTTTTTATAGTTTAGTATTTAAATATCACTTCCAGTAGCCATTTTCAACGAGATTTTGGCTACTTCGTTTGAAAATACATTCGAAGACATTGTCTACAATGTTCACATGCTGATAAGCAATGGATAAAGCAAAACTTCTGATCAGACATGGAAAGTATATCTGTGATTAAAAAAAATTATCTTTATTTTAAAGAAAATTAAAATTAAAAAAATACCTCCCTCATCTACTTTATTGCCAATAAAATGATAAATAAAATGCCTCCCACCCATGTCTGTTTTGGAGAAAATTGGCCTGAGAACCAGAGAATTAAATTTAGATAGCCTAACTAACCTTTTCTGCTGTACATCAAATAAAGTCACAGCATCAGCATCTCTCAACAGTAGACAACCTGTACCGGCGTAGAAAATGTCGTCACAGTTGGGGGCCTGGACTTTCTTGGTGATTTCATTCTTCAGATTCTTGATCACAATCTACCAAAATAACATAAAAAACATTGAAATATTCCATTAGCCTTTTTCATTTCATGACACTCTCTTTCCAAAATCACCTTTCCATAGGTATATATTAGACTTACATTGTGGGTTCTATCCAGTACAGCAAACCTGTTGCGGGCGACCCAGATAGCTGACAGTCCAGAAGATCTCTTTCCCTCAGGTGCTGAATTCAAGAGAAAACAACATTGGTTAGCTATTTAATTTTTCATGTCTTGGGTTTTTTTTCTGAAATATTCACTGTAGATATAAAATGCCACAATATGTAATTTATATTCCATTACCATCTGGGTTTTGCGAATCTGATGATTTTGGCAGGGTATACAAGTCATATGTTGAGTTCTCAGCATTGCTGGCTCTCTGTAAAACGATTCAATCAATTCATTATCTATTCCCAGTTTCCTTAAGACAATACAGCATTCAAATCTCTGATTCAATTTTATTTTCAGGAATTGATTTACTTACAGTACAGAGCAGAACAGCATTCTCTGCTGGGTTATAGGACATGCTGAACACAGGGTTCCTACTGCCTCTATAATGACATGAAGAAAAATACCATTTAATATCAATGTCTTATTTTGGGAAGGTAGACTGATTAGCATTAAGTACTTTTCTCCCTAAAGCCATCCATCTTTCAAACAGCACATGCATAAAATCATACAGTCAAGATAAACATACAAATATATGATAAGCACTTTAAATTCAACAAAGTACACAACAAAATGACAAATAACTCTGCCCTTCCTTACCCTCTGAGCTGTATGAGGGGGTTGTCCTTTGAGGTGGAGAAGTCTAGTTTTCTCAGGTATCTGTCCTTGACGTAGTACAGTACATTGTTGTGTACAGCATATGCCGGACGTTCTCTCTCTAGTTTGAATACAATCATCCCACTGTCGTGACCAGCAACAAACATGTTCAGAGTGGGATGAGCAGCCATGACCCAGAATCTGTCATGTTCTCTCCTGAATGTCTGCACACCAGTCCTGAAAGCACAGTCCAATTCATTTCATATTCTGTTATCACTTTTTATTCACAAGGATATCAAGGAATAGTTCTCAGATAAATCCTTTAAATGCATAAAATTTGACCTTCTGAATAACTCTACAAACAAAGTATTTCAGTGCTAACTAACATACAAAATCTCATAATTCATGAAGCAGAAAAATATCATCCTTCTACAAAACCACCTTATGTCTTCCATGTTCACATGTGAAATTTGACAGATGCTAAATTCTTTTTTAATTTCTTTATGACTTATGACACTTCTATGACACATATTTACACATATGTAGATCAGTGCTTGTTAATTGATCTTTCTAGCTCACCTTTTGCTCATGTCCCAGACCCTGATGCTCTTGTCTTCTGAGTTACTGAGGATGAGCTCTTGTCGAGGATGGAACAGACAACAAGACACGTTGTTATAGTGACCGCGACAGGTGTCCACTTCCCAGGCCTTGGAGTCTGTTATAAAAACAGCAAAAATCTAAGTTCTCACAGTAACAGAGATTGTGTCAGTAGTACCAAATCCCTCTATGTCATATTTTTCACTTCATTCACAGAATAAAAGTCTTATACACGAATCTACTCTCAAAAAACTAGAGTTGCAATGTTGATGAAATATCTCTGTAGTTCAGACAAGATAAGAAATGTTTTTTAACTATAGTTACAAAAATCTGACCCACCATTCATTCTCCACAGCTTGACCTGTCGATCGTCAGCACCAGAGACAATCAGGGGGAGGGTGGGGTGGAAGGCGGCCCAGTTGACCCCTCTGTCGTGGCCCTCGAGGACATGCTTGACCACCGTGTCCGACACCCCAAACAGGTCAGTCTGCCCGGAGCTCTTAATGCGGTCCTCAATACCCCCAGGCCCAGGAGACACGTTCTTCTTTCTCAGTCCTGTTGAAGATTTATATGAGTTGCTGATGGCTATAGGTAAGGGAAAAGTAGCACAGCAAGAATAAGCAAAAAGAAAAGAAATCACTCCAAAAACCCATCACCAGGCATGTCAACCCAAAATCACATTTCTACTACAGAGTTGGTACTAACACACAGTTGGTCATCTTATACACGTACATGCTGAAAAAAATTCCTTTTTAACCTGAGGAAAATGAAAACTTTCTTAACCTTTCTTACAGTTCATTTTTTCAACAAAATTTCTTTCATATAAAAATAAAAGCACTTCATTTAACTATGAAAATTTTTAGAATAATACTAAAATAGTCAATTTTAATTTTAAAAAATAACAAAAGCTCTCTTCTTAATTGATTTCCAGAGCAGTTTTCTTTCAGATTGATTACAAGTATGAACATGATGAAGAGATTGAAATATGTTTTCAAAAGTGGTAGTGTTTTTAATCAAGATATTAGTTTGTTGCATAAATAGATAATCATTGAATAACTAGATTAACATTGGATAATATGTTTTGAAGTGTGAGACAAGGATAGAAATCAAAGTGCATAAAAAGAGTTTATCAGTAAAAATATATGCATGAGTAAGATAAAAAAAAAGATGCAGAACAAAAAATCAATAAAATTTGTGAGAACTGTCTAGTTTAAAAGAAAACTTCATGTTAATATACACCCTATATTAGGAAGATTCTCATTTGTTATATAAACAGCAAATAGAAAAATAATCTATTTAACAAATAAAACAACCCTTTCTTATAAAAATAAAAAATCTTTACCATTAGCATTTTTCAAAACAATCAATATTTTTTTTTAATATATATCAGATCATCTTAAATCTCAACAAATACTTTGAAGTCAGTTTATTACATAATACAAATTCACAAATTAATGCTTTTATTAAGGTAGGGTTTAAAAACAGACCTGAGATATCCCACACCCTGACGGTCTGATCGAGGGAGGCAGACACGATGAGGTCCTCCGAGGGGTGGAACTGGGCACACATCACAAAATGACTGTGTCCCGCCAACACACTGTAAAAAATAAATATCATCTAAAATAGGTGTCCATAAGGATCGGAAGTGGGCACACATCACAAAATGACTGTGTCCCTCCAACACACTAGTAAAAAATAAATATCACCTAAAACTTGCATCCTTAAAGATCATACTATGCAAGATTTTTTTTTACATTATGCATAAAATGGCCCTGCAAATTTATTGTCTGACACCTTATGTCAAATTTCTAACATCAGGACTTAGTGCTTTCACTTCATATAACAATTACATTTAACTAATGATAATATGGTGTCTTTTATTTGTCCTTTGTATAGTGCAAACACACAAGTTCCTCTTTTTAGGTCAACAACTGCCAAATAAAAGTCTACTCAATACACATGTTTGAATGATACATTTCCTCTCATACCTGACACAATTCCTTGACTGCCAGTTCCAGACTCGTATTGTCTGGTCGTCGGATGAACTCAGAATCCAGGGGTACTCCTGAATAAAACAAATCCATTGATAAATAATTACTGCTGATGCTTAACTGCAGCATTATAACTATGTTTATTGAAGACTCAAGTTCCTTACATGGTGGAAGTATGTGGTTCTGATGTAGTCCTGGTGCCCTAGTAAAGTGAACAGACATCTCCTCTGTTTATAGTTCCAAACCTTTCAAATGACAAGGGACATATTAAACAACAGTCATGGTAAAGAAATCAAACTCAAATAATATTCAATCATTATCTAATTTTATACTTAAAATACTTTGTTGCAAAGAGTGCTCAAACAAGCAAATATTTGTCAATTAATTACCAAGTGATCCTAAAAACATATCAAAGCTCTCTTTGGACTTTAAAGGCAGCTAACTGAGCAACCATCAAATATTTAAGAAAATAAATAAATTTTGACACACACCTTGATTTTGTAATCATCTCCTCCAGAGACAAACAATGGCTGCTGTGTGTGGAAACAAATCCCCCTCACTGGACCTGCAACACAATGTCAATCATATTACAACCATGCTTCACACTAAATTGAGTTCATTTGTAATTGGTGATCATTTATATTACAAAGATTTAAGAATAAAATTTCAGGTAATAGCAGATCATTTATATTACAAAGTGTTTAAGAATAAATTTTAGTTCTTTATAATGGATACATTCTTAAAATTTCTGCTGACTAGTATTCTTTATTACCATCGTGTTCATCGAATTTGTCTATAAGTGTACACATTCTGTAGTCCCATAGCTGAATCACCCCATTGAACAGACTTGTCAACACCCATGGTCGTTTGGGGTGGAATGAGAGTCCTGCAATAAAACAAAAGAATGTACTGCTAAATCAAGCTATGTACAACAATGGAGTGTGTTTCCATCATCCCAGGAGTATCTGTTAATTGGATTTTGGCTTTAGGAGTCTTACTAAAAGCTATCATAAACTGTTAAACTGATAAATGCTGCTTAAACTAGTCCATAAAGCATGTCAAGAGTTACAGAACTTTTCTATAAACCAAATAAGTGCCCTGTTCACAAGGAGAGTGTAATTTGCCGTAAATTAATGCAAATTAAATTGTGTTCACACCACAACTAATGTGAAGTAAACTAATGCAACATAAAAATTCTCTTTGCACAATAAGGCTATTCAGTAAGGCTAGGCTATTATGACAACATTTTCAAATGATGAAATCAAGTCAAAATGTGCAAAGAAGATACAGTTGAATACTGATTTGACAATTGACATTATATCATAGTCCTGCTCACATCTGTGATAATCAATCCATGTAAACAGGTCCAGCACAATCTCTTGATTAAGCTATACAGCTTTAAAAAGCCATACAGCTTTATTAAGCCACTCAAAACAGCCTGATAAAGCCATTTATATGCAGTTTTTCACAAAATCGTTTTTTGAAAGAAATAAACAAAAAGTCGCAAGTATTTGACTATTCATTTATGTACTATGGACTATCAAAAATACAACCTAAATCATAGAAAATTCTTACATTGCTGCTGTTGAATACTTTAAGCAAAATATGAATTTCCATTGTTTGATTAACTGTGTGCGCGGTGAGGCATGGGTAAGTATGATTGCTTCTCATTGTGCTGAACTGCTACTAATCAATTATCCTGTTGGCCATAACTGGCCTCCTTTATAATTTCATTCAAGAAATAACTGTGTGGTCACTCATCAATAGCCCCAAAACTTTTAAAACTTTGAGTACAAAGTGTCTCAAGGAGACGCAATTTGGTGAGTGATTTTTACTTGCATTGTATTCAGAAGAGAACGAAGTTTAATATTTCCACTGCACCTAGGTGCGACTTTTTCACATGTTGAAAAAATAACACATTTGAGAAAAAAGTCTGAGAAAATAGCTAAATCAAGCTATTCTGAATAGCTCAATGAAGCCATACAGCTAAATAAAGCCACATAGCTCAATCAAGAGACTGTGCCGGACCTGGTAAACGGGCCATTGATAAATATTCTGATTTCTGATATGAATCAAAATACCTCTTTCGATCGTCGCTGACGCAAGATTATCATAGGTGAGTAGTAAAAACCAAGTTATTAAAAAGTGAACAATCAAAAAGGTGGGTCATTAACATTTATAATGAGAAGACTGTCGGTCATGTTCGTAAACATGAGTAAACTGAAAACAAACCGACTGGAATTACATTTGAGGCCATTCGAGTTAGAGCCGATTCTCCGCATAAGGTAAAAGCTATGCTTTTAAGTTGTTAGATTTTAGTGAATTTTAGCAATTTTCTTACCTTTAACTCTCGCAGACTTGGTCTCAAACTTCGTTAACATGTTCTTTCTGTGTCTTCTTTATTTGCCGGGTGGTAAGAGCCACCGTGGAAATAAAATGGACGATGACACGTAACCGGAAGTTATGACTTGGAATGGGATAGGGTAAATATAGTTTCCCAATGCGTTCAAGGTGGATCCATAATAAAACTTGATGAGAGGATACATTTATTTTTACTGAAAATAGACCTAGTATCAAATATTAATTTAAACTTCTCTACCGTATCTTTACCATTTTTTTTATGACAAAGATAATCAGAAATACTTTTTGCATTATCAAAATCAGGGGATATATGGGTCCATGTAAGATAACACAAAACTGTTTTAAAGGACATTTAATAAATCAAAAAAAAAAAAAGAAACATTGCAAATATTTGTGATTCTAAAAATATAGATAAATCATGGATACTACAACAGACATTATGATAAATGCGCGAATGAACATTTAATATAAAAACATAAGTGAGTTATTCCCCTTTGCATAATATAAATTCATGACTGAGACCATTAATGAAGATATTTCCATTCCCATGTCGATACGATATATCCTGGTGAGCCTGAGATAAAAGATACCAAAGAGTCTGACACATCTGTTTCATATTTTGATATTTTACAGTTGATTCGATACGCAAGAGCATACTCTACGTATGAACAGTTTCTGAAACGAGGTAAATTATTGACAAACAAGTTAATGAATCAAGAATTTCACCAGTCTCGTTTAAAGTCATCATTTCGTAAGATCTATGGTCGATACAATGACCTCGTCGGCAAGTACAATTTATCATTGAGTAAAATACTGACTGACGTTTTTCATACTAATTGATAGTCCATTATTTATACACTGAATTGAGTCAACGACAGATCTTTCCGTTATTTTCCGATCATGACAAGGAGCACACGGCGGGTGTGACCGGTCGGCAGGGAATGCTTACTCCTCCATGACACTTGATCCCACCTCTGATGTTTTGGAGGTCCGTGTTTGCTCTACTTCTATTTTGCATTGTTTTATGTATACTTTTGTTCTTGAATACTGTTCGTTATCTCCATATGTTTCATTACAACAATTCCTGAGAGAGAGAGAGAGAGAGAGAGAGAGAGAGAGAGAGATTCTGACTACTGACCAGTAAAGGAGACAATGTCAATCCTTCAAACCATGTGCAGGCTGTATACTGTGCCCATGGCTTTATTTGACTAGTTTCTCTTTAAAGAAATTCACTTCTGACATGAATTTTATCAAGAATTTTTTTTTAAAGAACTTTTTAGACCTCTACTCATATTTTGCAAAATTTTAAATTTCAAAGAAAATTTGAGAGGGTGCGGGTCTACACCTTGCTGAACAATGGTAAATTTTTGCATATCACAAAAGTCTAATTTTAAAACTTTAAAGTTTATCACCATTTTCATCAATCTGATTAAAATTAGATCTGATCCGCTCCAGTTATATAGCGATCTAATATTATTGAGATTGTCATTTTCATCTATTTCATACCAGATTTTACCAGATGTACTCATGGCAATATGTATTTATATAATCTTAACTAAAACACAATAATATCAAAAATAGAAAATTGCAGCACATTAAACAGTTAAAGCGCATAAATTTGCATGACTTTTTTTACCCAGAGAAAATATGTTTTTAAAAATCTAGAAAGACAATAAGACATTTTTTGAACCGGAAAGGTCATCAGACGTTTTCATTGAGGAGCACAAGCAAAAAGTAGCTAAGTTTTATAAAGTGTTCGATAAATCGGAAAAAATATTGGGGGAACGCCCCCTCCCCCCTCCCGTCCTGCGGTCTTGGCTTAGAAATGAAACTTTGATTAAGTGATGAATCCTTCTTCTGAAGAGAGACCCCTCACTAACTTTAAAAGTCAACAAGTTAAAGCAATATGAGCTGCAACTTTGATGTCGGAATTTTTGGTTGCAAAATTATAAATAATAACTATGTCAATGACAGAAACAATAACGCTAATGAGCATCTGTTGTTCATATTTGCGATGGAAGAACTATTTATAAGATTCGATTGAATCAAAATAACATTATTGTCGTCCTGTACAATAGTGATTTCTTATTTAAAACTGCATATTGGATTGTATATAGAAGTTTTTTTCTGCTTTATTTTAGTCTAATTGATCATAAAGGTTTAAATTACATACAAATTTATCATAATAACACATTTTAACATCAAAATAAAATTTTAAACAATACAGCTCATATTGCTTTAAAAACTTAAAATTCAAGACCACGCATACATATTCCTTGTCCTCCCGTCTTTAATCATCGTCGCAAACCACGGGTTTTGAGTCCGCAAGCTTCCTCAAAGAGAATCGACGTGGGTTACCGACGATGGTCTTAATTATTCCACGAACATCCCGTTAGTCCAAAAATGAGGGTTAAATAGAAAGGATGTCTATCTCGTCCGATCAGATTGTCATTCTCAGTGGTGCCAATATACTGTAAAATCTCTAATTTTCGTGGGGCGGGTTAATTTTCATGGTTTTTGAGGTATGAAGAGATGCATAAATTTATATCCTCCATGATATGCAATTTTTCACAGATATGAATACTCAACAATTCTTCGTCAACGAAATTAAATCCCCATGAACTCATGGGGTGGTCCTCAAACCACGAAAATTTGACCCATCAAAAATATATGTTTTTACAGTACATGATTGTTTGAATGTCATTAGAAAATGATACGGTCAAGTGGTTATGCAAGCAATATCAACTAAGTTTCGGACTGGTAATTAATGTTTACCCCATCAGCTTCCCATATGATTCCTAAAGAGCATGTTACCTTGCGAACTCCATAAAATCTGTTATGGGTTAAAAGAGTTACGAGGTCGAAGATAAATCATTATATTATTATTTATCAAAATGATTCCATGCCCGGATCTAGAGGGGGTAGGGGGGTTCCCCCTCCCTGAATTTTGCAGATACTAGTATAAAGTGTACTGTGTCTAAAAGTGACCTTGGAACCACCACCATACCCACCCCCCTAGAAAACGCGGGTCCCTCTTGAAAATGCAGTTCTGCGATAAACTTTTTTTTAGCTCACCAGAGCCGAAGGCTCAAGTAAACTTTTATTATCAAAATGTGTCTGTTGTCTGTCGTCGTCGTCGTATAAACTTTTCACATTTACGTCTTCTCAAGTAGGGCCGATTTCAGCCAAACGTGGAACAGATTATCCTTGTGTAAAGGGGATTCAGGTTTTATTTTGCTTAAATTGTCAAGAAATTTTTGAGTTGGATTTTTTTACTGGGTTGGAACATCCCCAGTAAATTTCAGATTCAAGATCTTACAAAATATTAACAGCAAAAATGTTTACTTATAGACTCTATTTATTGGGGGGAGGGGGGCTAAACCCTTGGTGACATTGTGTACATGTTGGATGGGGGGCTCAATATAAATATCAACTTAGAATTTAAAAGCTGTGAGTATAATCAAGATTTTCTCGAAGACGGACGAAATGAGTCCCCCATCCCCACGAAGACATCCCTTTGATTATTCTACATCAAAAACATCTTAGTCTGAGAGAGAGAGAGAGAGAGAGAGAGAGAGAGAGAGAGAGAGAGATCATCACAATGTAGTAGAGACATTTTTTTTTCAAATATGCCTGTAATTTGGCTTTTAAGAAAACTACAGTGCTAAAATTTTAAAAACAATATTCTGGTAAATGATTTATAATTTATTAATGATTAATTCTGAACAATAGCAGTTTGTAATAAATTATCCACACGAAATCTAGATAGATGTCGGTTCTTGAGATATCATAATTTCAGTTACTCGGTCATTATCGTCAACAAAAAATAATTTCTCTAAGAGAATGGTACGAATGCCTTACGAGATGATTTCAGAGTAGGAACTTTTTTTGTTTGTTTTTTTTTTTATGATCAGCGGTCTGTCCCTGGTCAGGGATCCTTTCAAATACAAATTTCCAGTGATTAAAGCATGATTATGTAGAAAAAAAGGTGAGATGATGTCGTTGAATATTCTCCTTGAAAATTGACTACTTACTTTATTATTTCAATATACATATATATATATTTAGATCATATTTTCTTCAACGACTTTTAAATTATCACTATTTTACAATGTATCCGATCGTAAAAATTCTAATATTTGGAGAAATATATATTTAAAAAACTTATAAAAATACATCTATAGAAAAAAAAAATAATTT
Source organism: Saccostrea cuccullata (assembly GCF_032062105.1). Lineage (NCBI taxonomy): Eukaryota > Metazoa > Mollusca > Bivalvia > Ostreida > Ostreidae > Saccostrea > Saccostrea cuccullata. Next base: position 54,158 of record NW_026930876.1, read on the forward strand.
CTAACTAATATGTACAAAGGGGTGATTTAGTAATCACGTTGCACGTTCCAATTATCAATGACATTATGTGACGTTATTGAAACGTTTTACATGTACAGTGTTATCCTGTTAGCATTGCATTGTTTTTATTTGGAGTTTTAATTAGAATTTAGGAGGAATATAAAAAATATTTGGTATAAAAATATTTAAAAAAAAAAAAAACTCTTTCCGAAACGATGAAAAACCGATTTTCGAAAATTTGGTCACGAAGGTCCCTTTTCGCTTGACGCAACTCACATATTTTAGTATATGCCCATGCAGCCCATCCCACCCCAACTGAAAATATTTGGTTTTTGTCCCAGACTAAACGCCTATGTATCTGATTTCAATAATCTGATGGGGTTTGATCTGAGCAAATAAAATTTGAAAAGCAGAATAATATGCAGCTGGAGGTGGACGGTTCTTTTTATTTATAAGCTGGTCTGGTCTTCGATCACTGGAATTCACATCGAACACACATCGTTGTATCATGAACATTATTTTACAATAGAAATAATATTGTCTTCAAATGAGTCTCTTTGTGAAAATAAATTATACACTGGGATATAGGCACCATTTAATAAATACGAGTAGATTAGAAAACTATTGATGAATAATGGCGTCGACGGGGCGGCACATGCTCTCGGTACAATAAAATTTTCTGATCCTGAATGTGTATGGTTGTTTGTTTTTGGAGGGGGTGGGGTGCCGATGCATTCTTCCGCTTTCACATACTTGAGATATACTGTCTTTCTGGTACATTTTCTAAATAGTCATAATGCATATTTTTTATTGCTAAATAAAAAAAAAATGTCCGATTGACAATATCTTTATAATAGAAGATTTTTTCGAATTCTATTAACAATGTCACAGTCATGTACATTCGATACCTGGGAAAGGGAGGGGCAACATTGAAACATGATTGTATTTCTTGGTATCTCTATGTGCTCTGAAGCCTATGAAGACATACATTTGATATGTAACATCCTGTTCGTTAAAAAAAAAATGTATTATAATGATGATTTGAAGAACTCCTTTTTGATTTGTTGTTCTTCAACGTTAATTTAGAATTCTAAACAGGGGGATAACAAAGGCTGACTAAAATTCTATTCTCGAGCAAGCATGCAAGGAGAATATTTCCACTGGTTGATTATAAATCCACAAACACCCTCGCACAAATTTTAGCATTGAATAGGAAACTATTGTCTCCATTCGTGGAATCTAACTATTGTGCTATTTATAAATACTTGCGCAGGGAGCTTGAATCTCTATTCATTTAGGGTAAGTAAAAGATTCTACATGTTTTAGATTAGTTCAGTTAGTCGTATTTGAATATATCGACCTTCTCCTGTATGAAGTTTCTTCCAATTGAAATATATATTTCTTAAATAAAAAAAAAAAATCTCTGTGACTATTTTTCTTTGCGCCATGTCTGGGCCATATTTTATAGCGTTAATTAATTAAGTCGCTTTACATACTTCAATCTATAGGGCCTAATGTTCAACCAGCTCGATCCAAAATATATTCATATTTTATAATTGTATTAAATAAAGTATAAATGTACACTGTGATATACCGGCATATCTTTTTCATCGGCGCTCAGTTTCAGAATTGTGTGTTTTTCTGTTCTCGATCTGTCTGCCTAACGTTACGCTAAGATTATGTGAGTATAAAAATCAAAAAATGTTTTTTTTTAATAACTTAAATTTATTATTTTTTTATTTAAAAAAAATCATCATACTATATTAAGCCCCTGTTTTACTGAGCAGGGTTCTTCTGGCGAATGTTAGATTTGAAGTTATTTTTTTCAATGAATTAACTCAAAATGTGGAACATAATATCCTCTTGGGATTTGCTCTCTCGGACAAATGATTAGATCCTCTCCTCTGGCGGAAGTGCATTGACTTCCCATGACGTCACGTAAAAAATCAATGTGAAAGGCTGCCATTTTCTTTCATTCCATGATATCCCGAAATCCGAATTTCGAGGTAGCGACTTTAATTTCATTCAATATTGCAGGTAAAGAGGTCATGTATATCAAGAGTAGTATTTTCATGCTAGGTTTAACTTTATTGGCTACCAGGTGTCGAATGTAATTATTGATCGGCATTTTTCATGTTGATGTTTTCGTCTGAAAACATCTACGAAAGTTCCGCGAAAACAAAGACGCGTAGGCGAAAAGGTTTAACATCGTTACCAAGAGTTTGAAAAACTCGATGTTTTATCTCTGGGGAAAAGAAAAATTGAACTTCTTCCAAAAATAGTTTAAAAGAGATGATATGTCCCTAAATAATTTTCAATCCCCCCTTTTTAATGCACTCAGCATCCCTTGGTTGCGAGCTATAAACGAATATTGATTTTCTCGAATTTAAGCAGTTCTAATGATTTTTGTACAAAATAGTCATATTACCTGTCAGAAGAATTTAAATGTGCTTAAAAGGGATTGGTTTCTATATATTTTATTGCCATGAATAATATGTTGAGTCAGAAAATTGAGAAGATTTTAGTGTAACAATATGTATTTCATTGCATTTTTGAAGAATTAAATTACAGCATCTGCTTAAGAATTCACGGTTCTAAAATCTCTCTTTAATATTGTAATTATTGTATTAGCATTTTCACAAATTAATATAGTTTGGCAAAGCTTTATTTGGCAAATAATTGAATGACTTCTTCCAAAAGTGGTAGAGCGTTTGCTTTGTGATCAGGAGACACAGACTTGTCGAAATCCGTCGGTCCTGTCGGCAAGGCCGGTAAAAATTTGTCTGGACCGATAACATTTAAGAAAACGTCGGTCCAGATGACCGTTTGAAAAAAATGAGCGTAATGCAAATTTAATAAAGGTCGGGATCGGGATGCGTAGTTCAAGGTCACAAACACAGAAAAAAATGGCCGTGTACGCAGCATGTTGACGCTAGCTAAGTTAATTTGTTAAAGCGAAGTCATAAAACTTGTCATTTATGTCTATGTTAAAGACTCTCTATCCCATGAAAGGAAACTTGTTAGATTGAAGGCTATTGAAAATAATAAAGGACATTTTGGTGCTGTTATTCATATGATTTTACCGGCCTTAAAATAACGTACAAGTATCTGGTCTGACGAAAGTTTGACTGGTCCGACAAAACATTTGACTGTGTCAGACCAAATGTCTGACAGCGATTAAAAAATTTCGACAAGTCTGGAGACAAGGGTTCGATTCTTGTTCACGGCACCGCGTCAAACCTAAGATGTAAACATAGGTAGTGACTGTTCCTTCACCAAGCGCTCAGCACTAGAAGTGAAAGTCACTGGTCTTTCGGATATGACCTTAAAAACGTAGTCCCGTGTCACCCCTGACAGTAGGCGTTGGCATGATAAAGAACCCTCACTGCTCAATGGCCCTGAGTGCCGAGTAAAGCTCAAAATTTGAAGCCCTTCACCGTCATATGGTGATGTCTCTGTATGAGTGAAAAATTCTCGAATGGGACGTTAAACAATATACAATCAATCAGTCTACCAAACAATTGCTCTTATGATGTTATGTTGTATTTGAAAAAAATATTTATCAATTTGCCTTGCAACAGAGCAGTATCACTGTTACTTTGAAATAGTCAGAAAATTACCATGGTGAATCAGCACTGTTGTAAAAAGTTTCACTCCATGACATGAGTGTTTCATTTCTGGGTCTATCTGGGATCCAAAATATTGAGAAGTTCTATAAATGCTCTTACAGTACACATACACAGGGTCTGACACTCGTCAAAATTTGATCTCGCCATTTGGGCAACCTTGGTATGATTACAGGTTGCCCGAATGAATTTCAGGTCGTCCAAATAAAATATCAAATGAAACAAAAGTTAACTTAAAGTGTAATTGTTTAAAATTTGTTAAGATAATTAAAAGAAGTTGTGTTTTTTGTATTAAAAAATGTTAACTAGACATTTTTGCAATGTGAAGATGTATTCTAGTATTTTAATCAAACAAAAATATAAGCAGAATCAGACATGCAGAATGCTAAAGTTCGTAGCTTAAAACATTCATTTTCACTTGTCATGAAGGCCTAAATAAAGAGGGTCGAATAACCCTGGATTGAATTAATCAGGTGTTATATTACAGTGGACACCCAACATGGCTGTCTAGCAGCAGAATACGATCATCAGATGATCAGAAAGTTGTAGGGGAATGCAAGATGTCACAATTATTATTTATATTACTATCTATAAGGTGATTGTTGACTAAGTTGGCATATTTTATATCTCAAATAAAACTTTATTAAAGACTTAGTAAAAATTGCATCAGCTGATTGATCGAACGCAAACGCAGATTTCGCAGGAAGAAAAATCTACGCGGCTGCAATTTGAACATGTTGAATGGGTTGGTTTTGTTACAGGAAAATATGTTTTCAAGGTCTTTTGAAGTTTATTTTAAAATATTAAACATCATTATTAAATATTCCCAACTTGTCCCAGGTCGTCATTTGGGCGAGCCAGACTGAAAATCAGGTCGTCCGAAATCATTTCTGGGTGGAAATGACGAGGTGACGAGCGCGAATGTCGAACCCTGCATACATGAAATGTGTAGAAAACAGTGATCATTCTGAAAAGTCTATTTACACAATACAGGATATAAGCAGTGCTGACATGGACAGGGTTCGACATTCGCGCTCGTCACCTCGTCATTTCCACCCAGAAATGATTTCGGACGACCTGATTTTCAGTCTGGCTCGCCCAAATGACGACCTGGGACAAGTTGGGAATATTTAATAATGATGTTTAATTTTTAAAAATAAACTTCAAAAGACCTTGAAAACATATTTTCCTGTTACAAAACCAACCCATTCAACATGTTCAAATTGCAGCCGCATAGATTTTACTTCCTGCGAAATCTGCGTTCGCGTTCGATCAATCTGCTGATGCAATTTTTACCAGAAGTCTGTCATAAAGTTTTATTTGAGATATAAAATATGCCAACTTAGTCAACAATCACCTTAAATATAAATAGTAATAATAATCATCATTGTAACATCTTGCATTCCCCTACAACTTTCTGATCATCTGATGATCGTATTCTGCTGCTAGACAGCCATGTTGGGTGTCCACTGTAATATAACACCTGATTAATTCAATCCAGGGTTAAAAAAAGACCCTCTTTATTTAGGCCTTCATGACAAGTGAAAATGAATGTTTTAAGCTACGAACTTTAGCATTCTGCATGTCTGATTCTGCTTATATTTTTGTTTGATTAAAATACTAGAATACATCTTCACATTGCAAAAATGTCTAGTTAACATTTTTTAATACAAAAAACACAACTTCTTTTAATTATCTTAACAAATTTTAAACAATTACACTTTAAGTTAACTTTTGTTTCATTTGATATTTTATTTGGACGACCTGAAATTCATTCGGGCAACCTGTAATCATACCAAGGTTGCCCAAATGGCGAGATCAAATTTTGACGAGTGTCAGACCCTGCATGGACCTCTAAAAAAAGAGACCTGGGGGATCAGGTGCCATAGAGGAGTAAACATCCCCTGCTGTTTAAATATGTGTACAAATGCACAACAATCCACAATTTATATGGGATAAAATGACATGAAAATAAACAATCAGTATGACATCTCTATCATTAAGTAACTCAACATCACTCGCGGGGCTCAGTGGTTATTGCGTATGCTCAAGAGTTGCAGAGTAAGAAATTGATCCTTACATTGCGGGTTGGATCCACTGCGGGACATGGAGACCTGTCCTTCGGTTGAGACCATATGGTAGGTGACAAGGTGTTGTCATGAAAAAGAACCTCACTGCTCAATTAAGACAATAACCCTGAGTGCCGAGTAAAGGTATAAATTTAGAGCCCTCTACCGACAAGTGGTGGCGTCTCCATATTGAGTTAAATATTCTCAAGCGGAATGGTTAACAACCAACAAACAAACAATGTAACCTTATTTCACAGAACTTTGTATAAAAATATGGAATCTAAAATATGGTCTACTGTTTTGTAAGTCTAGATGCATTGTTCTTTTTTCAATGCATATTTGGTTTGTAAAATAAGGGTGAGGACCCTTTAAAATCAAAGTTTCTTCCATCATTGAAGACTTAATGGTACTGTTAGTATGCATCATTACATCATTCTTGGAAATTTTATTCAGGCCAGTTTAATAAGTGTAATTGAACTAGCCCCAATAAACATTTATCTGGCCAAATCATATAAGAAGTTACTGAACTTGTATTGGTGAGTATTGTTGGCTGTACAAAAGCACGAGCTTCTGAGTTTTTTGCTAAGGATCTGACTTCTTCAGAGGATCATTCTCAATAACCATAGCGCTGTCTGGACCAAAGCTGCATGGATGATACAACTAGAGGTGCAGTCATGCAGAGTAAGGCTAGCTTACACTTCCAGACATGCTACAGATGCTGTGTCTAACTTCATTTTGGAGCAGGTTTCTTCTCAAGAAAGAATACCTAAGCTTACTTGGACTTACCTTGCATGGATGATGTCTCTAGGGATGCACACTATCAGACTTAATGTAGATGCTGGTTCATGAGTAGAGCTTTGGAATATTGCTGGGTAACTTGTGAATACCAATTTCATTGTTCACAATACGAATCATGGTACATTTTTGTGAATATAATGGTTATAAATAATTAAAAAGTTGGATATTCTAACAAAAAATGTTACTACAGAGTTACTTGCCCTTGTTAAATAAATTATGAAATTATGGCAACAAACAATGCTACAGTAAATTGACAATAGCATTGAGATTATTAAAAATTCTTTTGGCATGTATAACAACCTCTGCTACCCACATGAACTGACACTGTGGCCAGGCATTGTTGATATCAACCAGAACACATATTTGCCTCGAGAAAAAAAAGAGAAGCTTTTTTGTCATGATTTAATATTGCAAAATATCATAATACAATTAATTCATCATTTATGTTACCCAATGAGATCTTCAGGTTTTGTCCACCATTATCCCTGTTTGCAAGGGAATTGGGACATTTTGATTTATTATGAGAAATTTTAAAGAACAGATGCTGATCATTATGCAGATTCTAGTCCAAATTTTTCTGTGCTTTTAGCTTGCAAATCAAGCAGCACTCTATGGCACTGTCACCTCTCTAAAATCAAGCAGCTGTCACACAGTATTTCATTGAGGTTTGCTTCAATATGTGGTCAAGGGAGTTTAATTCCTCATTTCTCCCCTAGATTGGGGTGTTTTGACAGGAAAAAGAGCTAGTAAGGAACATTGTAGCATTTGAATTGCACCAGATTTGTGAAGGCATGTGGCATGTTTGCTTTGTAGTACATGTATGCTATATTCAAGGAAATGGCTTTGTCCTATGGGTGACTTTTGAGCACGAAGTTGGGCTTCAGTGACAATGAACTTGTGTGCCTTTCTGAATAGTGTGTATTTTTGGAACCTTAATGTTTAGAAAGCATGCTTTTACAAGGTCTTACAAGAAAGCTCTCCAGAACTGAGAAGTTTGTTATAAATGTGCATTATGAGTTACATCCTCTTGAAGCTTTTGACAACTCAGGTTGCATCATTACCTTTCAAATATAGCAAAATAAAGTAGAAATTGTTTTTTTAGAGAACTGCTTAATGGGTCTGTGAAGTCAAAATCTACTTGCCAATGGAACTTTTCATTGAAAAGTAAGAATTTAAAAGCTAGTTGACCATATTGATATGTAGCAATTCTTGGATAGTGGAATCTCTTCTTTGGGGATATAATCAAGCATTACAGTGGCAAACTTAAAGTGACTTTGGCATCCATGCACTTTTTCTTTGCAAGAAAAAGCATGTCTACATCAATATTACTTTTCTTTCTGATAAGTGATTTCAAAATGAGAAAATGTTCAATCCTATAACCTGTCAATATTACCCTGTTTACATTGAATTTAGATAGTCCTATCTAAAAAAAAATACATACAAATCAATTTTAGAATACCTGTTTAATTAAGGTATTCAATTGATTGTCCATGTACATTTGTTTGTGTGAAATACACAAAATCGGGCATGATGTGGTAGTCCATTTAGTATGTAGATTCTTCTATGGTTTAAGCAACTGTAGTCATTAATGAAACCTTCTCTGCGAGAACTTTTTCTTTTCAATTAAACATGAGGAACTGTTTCCAGAAGAGATTTTTTGTCTCATCTTAATGCTTTAAGGAAGAGGATAATTGTTTACTTATTGAATCTTATTAAGATGATATTATCAAGATAATGAATAATGCGTACATTTAGTAAAAAATGTTGACTTTAATGTTTGACTGTGATGGGTATTTGAGATGTAAAATTTCACCTAAGGTTGTGCAATTAAAGACTTGTTTGGACCACATTGACCTGGTTATTTTGTCTTTTAACCAGTAATTGGACATTAATTAGATGTTCCTGGTCAGGCCTCTGTCGTCAGTGTATTTCATTAAATCATTTGTTAATGCGCAGAACTAGATATATTTATACCTAATATTAATGGTCAGACCATCATTTCTGTAGCATTTCTCTACATATTCAGACCATGATAAAAATAATGCTTTATTAACCTTGTCTTCAAGTCCCTCTTGTACTGATTTATGAACCTATGCCCTGCAGACAAATTCTGATCATTTTTCATGCATTATTTCACGGAAAATGGCCATTTGCCACACAAACATCATACTCTTGAATAACAAATTGTGAAAAGGAATACATTTTACTCTTTCTTAGGCAGGTATTGGACACTGTTAAAGTTACAAACCAATAACATTGGTCACTGTAAAATTCAAAGTTTGTTTTTCCACACAAACAAAATACTTATTTTGTAATAAAGATTAATTCACCTAGAGATAAAAATATAAATTACAAATTAAAAGTAAAATATTTCTGCTTACAAAACACACTAGACTTAAGGTTGCTCATTCTGAGACTGAATACAGTGATTCCATGAAATTTTGCTTTTTTACTTTCAATTGAGTATCTCATTTGCCCCAACCTTAAATGAGCATGTCCAATTGCTTCTTGTAAGGATTGCATTTGTCCACATTTCTTTTGTGCTATCTGTCAGCCAGTCCATTAAAGGTTGCGTATAAATATAAACATGGACTGTAAAATCTATAAAGAATTCAGATTTCATTATGGCAGTATAATACATCTGTTCAAACCATAATGGATGAAAAAAATACTACAAATGATCAATTAAGATATGGATCATTTAGGGAAAGGGGTACTGTGCAATTGCCTAGGGAAAAAATTGACAAACAAGCATGTAGCTTCAAGCTTATACAAAATAAGATGTCCATTTTGGCAAAAAAATGTCATGAAAACTGACCCAAATTGTTATTCTTTCCAACTGTATAGTTTAAAGAGGGAATGGAAGACTGGAAAATGGTATTTTTGTGTCTAATACAGAGCTGTCAAATTTAGCAAAAACTGATTTAATGTTACTTTTTTGTAAAATTCTGGCAAAATATTATTTAAACATAGTTAAACTGTGTCACAGTATCATGGAGTTTATTCACTCTCGTTTAATCTTTGAAACAAATTTTTATTTGGCTAGGAATCTTTGGAAACATAAAACTTCTTAGTGACCCAAATACATCCAAGTTAGTTTACAAGAGGGGACTTTGAAAGTAAGACTAATTAGATCATTAACACTTCAATTTTGAGGATTGGGAAAATGGACCCTAACTTAGGAGGGCCTGGTGGTAGTTTTGTGAACACTTGAAAATGTCTGTCCTTGGGGAGCGTGTTGAATGCATTTGTGCTAATGTTGTCAGAATGTGACTCCATATGACAGTAACACAAGTATTGGATAACTTTGTTATCACCAGAAAGGTGTCCCATGGGAAAGGCTCCAACAATTTCTAGGAAGACAATTTCACACTTTGGGCAGCCCCTGAGTTGGGTGTTCTATAATATATTTATACACACTGAAGAGCTGCACATGCAGGAGATTGATGGACGTGTATTGAGTTCTATTTTCAGTTCTTGTGTTGAGATCTCATCATCGGGTCACTGTGCTTCTAGATTTGTTTTATAACACTGATTAATAGGAGGCAGCTGAAATACTTCAAAATTCACTTGCTGCACTGCTTTCTCCCCAGCCAAACATAAAAAAATTGCCAGAAAAAACCAGGGTTATATTAATAAAATGAAAATTGCTTTTGAAATGTTTTGGCAGCAGATCAGTTGCAAATATTTTAGTGGGATGAGCATTTTTGAGAATGAGGGGTTAAAAATGAAGTGTGTACATGTATATTACGATTGTATAACACAGGTTGCTGACATAACGAAATTCTTGATCAGTCCCCTAAAAACAGTTGCATCATTGGGCAAGTTTTATTCTTAGAAATACTTGAATTAATCAGAGTTTTTGTTGTTAATTTTAAAGTTGACTGCATTGTTGATGGTTTTGCAATAAAGTAATTTTTCTGTTTGAATGTGACTTTCAGGGGTAGGTACGTGTTGTGTCTTGTTTTTTAGCAGCAGAAGTTGTATAGTTCAAAGGTAAAAATACCTGTTGGACACCTGGTCATAAGACCGGGGGTTGTCAGTTTGAGTGTATTCGTTTAGTCATTAGTTAATCATGTTCTAATTGTCATGGTTAGGTAAACGAACAATATCCACATTCTTTGATGTCACAATTAGGTCGTTGAAGGTGATAGCTTAGAAATGACTCCCCAGACTTTGGGAGCGTGCCCAGTGGAGGTGTATAGAGGGCGCTGTGAGCTGCAGGTGAGTGAATGGTTTTCTTTGGTTTCTGCCTGAAGCTCCCAACACTGTATTGCATGTTTTTATTATCTATAAATGATCACTAGCATTGTCTTTCGCTGACATTGGGAACAACGGGAAAGCTCATAGTTTACTTAGTGTATTGCTATTCAGTGCTGGAGTTCTTTTCTCAGAAGAGTCTGTTTATACAAGCATCCTCTGCAATCTTAGTGGTAACGTTTAGGAGAGTTTTTCCCCCAAAAGTTGTAAGTAAAAAAATATGTGTTCATATTGAAGTAAATAAATGTGATGTTTATGCCTCCAGAACTTGTTAATTAATCACACTTTTGGATACTAGCTGTTCTGGTACGTTTTCTGTGCGGCTGTTTGTTTTCTCAGTCTTTAACCCTGTGGTCGCTGCCATTCATTCTCGATTCGGCTAGTTATTTCCCCTTGTTGGATATGATAATGTCAAAGTGTCAAGGTCATACCAAAGCTTCCCCCTAACCAAACAGGGGTACTTGATCAATGGTACAATGTAGAGTGATTGTCTTTGGCTGCCAACCTGCCTTGTATTTGTGTGTACACATTCTGTAAACAGTGAACACAGAATGCTGCAGGTCTGTATACAATCAAAGATAAAGAAGCTTCTCTCTCAGTAGTGGCAGAGGAAGCGAGATGTTTCATAACATCCTATCTTTAGTGTTTATATAAATGTCTGGTGAGATTTATGTTTCCATAAGACAACAGGTAAATCTGCCAGTGCTTGTATCAGGACTCATGTTGAGTCATTTTGTTAAGTGAAACTACGATTTAACCTTTTTGCACTCCTCATGCAAAGATTTTTTGTATTGAAATCAATATTAGACTTATAACTTTTACTGAGAGAAAAAGTGAAATCATTGGAAATGCTAGATGAACAGAATATATGATGTCTGTAGAATGTACCAATGCGTGGATTTTTACCATCACATGAAATGTCAGTCACCTTAGTTATTGTAATAAAGAAGCATTTAGAGTTATTTACCTTTTGAGCAGCTTTTGATTTGTCTATTAAAATGAGAGTGTTTTTAACTTTTCAGGGTTAGCTCTGATTCAAATCAAGTTAATCTATCTTAATCCCTGTGCTATTCTCAGCACACTTTAAGTATAACATTTTGAGAATGCCGGGGAAATAAGTTTTGTTTTCTCTCGGTCATTGGTTTATAATGTGCTAATTTATCTGATTGCTGGTGGCTTAAGTATTAGTCCCGGGCTGACAATAAATAGCTTAATTATGATTCGATAACCAAATATTATGTTTGTTACACGGTATGTAGGAAGCAATGTCTTTGATTCGGGCAGAAGCATCGTGATTTCCATCTTTTATGTATGCCAGATAAAAACTGTGTGTGGGCGTTATAGGACCAGAAATGTAAAATATAGCTGTTGTCCTATTGATCTAATGTTGATACACAACAATGTAACAAATTTTGACTGATTTAATTCTGTTAGGTGCACTGGTACTTGTTTTAGACTCTCCTGTACAATACATGTTAACATTTGTTTGAAGTTCTATAACGAAATAATGATATTATCCACGTTGAAAAATTGTGTTTCGATTCAATTTTGTTTTCAAGTTTGTTAAAAATGTTCAATTTTTATCCTCTTGATACTGTGGAAAATTTCAAAATGATTGTACTGTTCTCAGGAAGATAAGAGATGCTAAAATAGCAATGATCAGATTAAACTTCATAATGATGAATAATAATAAGGAAACGTTGAACAATAAGGTTCATATATAGTTCCAGTAAATGATTCAGGTTGATCATTTCCTAATTCATAATGGTCGTTAATTAATCAGGTTACCAAGTTATGGAATTAAACATCAAACACGATACATATATTGTCAACCTCTCTTTGGTAGATATTGCTGAGTCGATGTGTTCATATAACCTTGTAATGAAAAAAATTGAGGGCTTGTTAGTTCTTCTTTTCATTATTTACTGTACAGACTTCAAGATCTAATAAGCCGAACAAACAATTGTTGTCAGTAATGATGAAAGTTAAAAACTTTTTCAACAAAATAACTGTGCCAGGGGTTTTGTCATAAAATGTCAGCAGTATTTGATGCCATATTTTATGAGAAGAAGTCTGAAGGTTAGATCATTAGCTCCTAACATTTGAATTTTTTAGGTCTTGATCACTACAATTAAAATTGATTGGTTCTGATAAAGTACAAGAAGGAAAATGAACAGAGATATTAAGGTAGATAGTTCATGTTTTAGAACTTAGATAGTGTAACTGTTACGTGATGAAAGGCAGAATGCAGCCTTACTAAGGTTTCTGTACAAAAGGGTCACTATGTTTCAAATGTACAACTTTCCTAAAAAGGGACATAAATAAGATAATTATACCCCCCGCAAACAAAGTTTGGGGGGGTATATAGGAATCACCTTGTCCGTCTGTCTGTCTGTCCGTCTGTCTAGCTGTCCGTCTGTTTGTGCAATCGTGTCCGGTCCATATCTTTCTTACAGAGGGACATTAGAATCTACTACTCCACACAAAGATTGCCCATGACCTAAGAGTGTGTCATGTCAGGTTTGGGGGAACTTCAAGGTCACTGGAAGGAAAATTTCATAATTCGTGTCCGGTCCATGTCTTTCTTATGAATAAACTTGGTAGGTTCTCATTTCAAACAAAGATTTCCCATGACCCAAGGGTGTGTCATGACCTTGACCCAAGGTCATTTGGGGAAGTTCAAGGTCACTGGAAGAAAAATTTCATAATTCGTGTTTGGTCCATATCTTTCTTATGGATTAACTTGGTAGGTTCTCATTTCACACAAAGATTGCCCATGACCTAAAGGTGTGTCATGACCATGACCCAAGGTCATTTTGGGAAGTTCAAGGTCATTGGAATTTGGAAGCAAAATTCATAATTTGTGTCCGGTCCATATCTTTCTTATGGATAAACTTGGTAGGTTCTCATTTCACACAAAGACTGCCCATGACCCAAGAGTGTGTCATGACCTTGACCCAAGGTCATTTGGGGAACTTCAAGGTCACTGGAAGAAAAAAATTCATAATTCTTCTCCTGTCGATATCTTTCTTAGGGATAAACTTGGTAGGTTCTCATTTCAAACAAAGATTGCCCATGACCAAAGGGTGTGTCATGACCTTGACCCAAGGTTATTTGGGGAAGTTCAAGGTCACTGGAAGAAAAATTTCATAATTCGTGTCCTGTCCATATCTTTCTTATGGATTAACTTGGTAGGTTCTCATTTCACACAAAGATTGCCCATGACCTAAGGGTGTGTCATGACCATGACCCAAGGTCATTTTGGGAAGTTCAAGGTCATTGGAATTTGGAAGCAAAATTCATAATTTGTGTCCGGTCCATATGTTTCTTATGGATAAACTTGGTAGGTTCTCATTTCACACAAAGACTGCCCATGACCCAAGGGTGTGTCATGACCTTGACCCAAGGTCATTTGGGGAAGTTCAAGGTCACTGGAAGAAAAAATTCATAATTCTTCTCCTGTCGATATCTTTCTTAGGGATAAACTTGGTAGGTTGTCATTTCACACAAAGATTGCCCATGACCCAAGGTGTGTCGTGACCCTGACCCAAGGTCATTTGGGGAACTTCAAGGTCACTGGAAGAAAAATTCATAATTCATGTTTGATACATATCTTTATTATGGAAAAACTTGCTTCTGAAAAACCCAGCGGGGGTTATTTTGTCCCGTTTGGACAGTTCTAGTTTCATCAGTTTCACTCAAAAACTGCACCTCAACCCGAATGGGACCAAGAAAAAACAATGAAGACATCTCTCAGGTGATACCTAGTTTAAAATATATGTTAATTGTAGTTTAACTTGGGACTCCTATATCATTTTGATATGTATATGGTGTTTTTGAATCCGAGTTCCATTTTGACAGACTTGCATAAGGTTAGAGGACTGCTTGTTGATTATGAAAAAAAAAATTCAACAAATACTGTATTTTTGTTCAAGGAATGTAGAATTGATAAAGCACAAAAGGGATTTTAAAGAAATGTGCTTTTGATTAGAATATTAATATGTCCATTTTTACATAAACAAATGTAGAAGTGGTATTGTCAATCATAATTATTTGGCACATGCAGAAACTATGATTTATAGTGTAAAGTCACACGTAAGCCACTTTTAAAATAATATTTGTTTAATTTCCAGACTCAGGATAAAAAGATTGGGTCAGTAGCTAGATGGAAAATTTTTTTCCTGAAAAATTTCAAAAACTATGCTGAATTCATAAAATTTATTTTCCGGACTGTAGAAAAAATAAGTATTTCCTGGATATTAATAAAAGTTCTGAGTCATTAGCCAGTAGTCGGGAGAGGGCAACCAAACAGTTTTTTCAAAAATGGCCCTATTTTTTTTTTTTTGGCTCAGCAACATACAATCATATTTGTGAACAGCACCAGGAAAAAAAGCAACTTTAAACTTATTGGGCTGTTTGGTTGTGGATCAGGTCACTCACCGCTGGGCCTGATTAGCACATTGATTATTCTGACTTTGAAAAGTGTCATCCAACATGACTTCTGGGTATATACCAGTATCAATTAAAGTTGTAACTCTGCAGGAGAGGGGTGGGGAAGAAGATAAACTAGCTCCACAGATCAATACAGTTATTGTTTTATTATACAGAAACGCTCCGATGATTGTCAAAGTGGGCCAAGTTACCTAACATTTAGCCAAATGCATTTTTAAAGCTGTAATTTGTACTTTTTTTTGCACTTTTTTTTTTTATCCCTTTTTTCTCATTTAAAGAAATAAAAATCATTTACTTAAAAGAGAGTTCCAAATTTGACTGTTGTATATAAACTCAGTATTTATAGAAATACAACATTAAAAAGACCATAAATGGCCCAAAATGTACTGAGTAATTCAGATGGGAAAATTCTGTATCATTCCAATCAAATTTTTCTCGCAGATATTTGTTATGTGGAAGCTCCATTGTCGTGAAGATCATGTATATTCTTAAGTTTCCATTGCGCAATAAAATTTACTGTTTTAATGCAACTTTTTTGCTTAATAAATACAAGTAAACAAAATTAAGAAGTTATAGGTATAAAAATGTAATTACAATTTGATATAACTGATTTTTTAACCGATTTTGCAATTGATAGGTAGGTTGACGTCGTTGCAGTGTGTTTTTGACATTATGATAATCTGTAGCTCTTAAAGAAAGCGGTAATAAAAATATTATTAAAGAAAAAGTAATAAACAGACGCTCTTGAAATTTCAAAAATAGAAATTTGAGAATATCTCCAATATTTTTTTGTGTTTTCATGTGAATCCATTGTGTACATCATGTTTAGTAATACTCTATAAAAATAGTAAAATTTGCTAATTTTTTTCATTTTGAGATGTCCCCTCTGGTAACAAGGCGGTAGAATTTTGTGTTTCTTACATATATTGTATAATATAGTATTACTCATCAAATACTATAGTTTGAACAAAATGTCTATTGTAGTATTTGTATAATTTGCTTTCAAATGCTAAAATTTGGCATTTTCCAATATAATCCTATAGTAAATGTACCTGTATTTTGAGACGGTCCCTCAAAAATACCTGATAATCATTTGAAGAAAAAACAGGAAATAGAAAAAACAAACCTTAGATAAGTAACTTTGTATTTTTTAAGTAGCTTTGTATTTCTTTGTAGGGTCTGTATAATCAAGGTGTCTGAACAATCACTGGAATAAAACACCATGTTTTGAGAATCTTCTTGGAGGCATGGCATTTGAAGAAAGCAAAAGTCGCATACATTGAATATCAGGACAGATAACTCTGTCACGTCACATGATCTCAGCTCTCAGCTAGGTAAGTTTATCTGATGCTTTCTCTTTTTCCAAGTTACTTCCTGTTAGAACTTTTTTAATTTGATAATAATTAAGGATGATATCAATGTGATACATATTTTGTATGCATAAATTTTTGCAGATTATTTTTTTTGTTGCTGCACATTAACAATAAATTGACCAGTGATAAGTTTTGCTGGCTACATATTGAGTGTTATGACAGAATAGAGAAATGAACTAAAGAGGAAAATACTTTCATCTTTGGTTTCATCTAGGTGATATTTGAGATCAAACTAATCAGTGATGATACTAAAAGTCAGGGGATGATGCCAAGTCAGGCTTTCATCAGGCTAAATGTTGTGCTGTTCCCAAGTTTTTGATTTTAGTAAATTAGCAGCTCATCTAGTTTTAGATGGAATTTCACAATCAAGGCATATTGATCTGCATGAAGCTGGCATGTATTGCAATCACTCTGTGGGTGTTACGCAATCGCAAGCCAGCCAGCCCCTGGAAAAAAGGTGTGGAGCCATTCTACAGGACTATTAGCCCTTTATGAGATTAAATGTCGAAAACAAAATAGCAATCATATTTCCTGAGAATTCCCCATCAGATACAAATGATATTAGGTCAGAAAAGAGGAAGATGAGAGCTATTAAACCTGTTTACATTTTCTTGTTTTCTGTCAATGTGTTTTTGTTGTTTTCACCTGTTTTTTGAAGGGAAATTAATGAATCAACTCAGGTGTTAGAAGTTCACATTAAGTACTGTTTATGTGCAAACCTAGATCACACTCTGATCACATGGCATGTTAAAGTGTGCTATAGCCAGCCACATTTATTAAGCCTGGTCATGAAATGGTCAAGCTTTCTAGATGAAGGAAATGGCAATGAAAGGTTGCAATTTACTATTTAAAAAAAAAAAATACATTTTTATTATAAATTTTGATTAAAAAGATTTATTGAAAAGAAAAATGTCACAAATGGTAGTTTGCATTAGTGAAATAAAATTCCATATAAGAATCATACTAAAGGGTCCTCTCTGGGTATTTGTTTTATTTGACAATATATATATTTTCATTCCCTCTTGGACAAATCTCATGCCACCCATTAGATGATGTTGAAATATGCATAACATAGACTAAAATGCTCCAAAAATAGATCAGATATGGATATAAAAAGGCTTGAAATTCACACGGCAGTTCCTGAGAGATATTTTGTGGTGTCACTTAATAGAGAAATAGCCGTCAGGGATCGCAGCAATGTCCTTTCAATGAAACTCCTCAAGGTAATAGCGGCATAAAAAAGATCAATGAGCGACAATCAGGAAACGTCTTCTTTTTTGGTCATTGGATGGTACTACCGTGTATGACTGGTCTGACAATGGACGCTCAGTATTGCCAAGTGATTTTATGGCCAGGTATAGAGCAACAATCTTATTTTATGGACAGATTTGATTGTCGGTGACATGTTCTTACAGATGTGAAAAACGCTTCATTAGAGAGTTACAAATCTGTTGTACTTAAACTGTTGAAACAAAACTCAGGTGATCATTCACAAACCAGTTTGCAGTTTACTTTCATGTAACGGAAACAAAGTTTGCCACTGAATTTATAATACCGTATATGTACATATGAAAGTACATGTATGTTTTTTTGCAGTTGCGTATGGATCCTCACTAGATAGCCAGAGTCACAAAAATGAAGTTAATAAATAAAGCCCTTTTAATTCAAATTTTTACCTATAGCTTTTTTGATTGTACACCACAGCTGTCTACAAAATATACGGTGGCAGATTTAAAGGGGGCCCAACCAGCATGCGCCCGGCCTAAAATTATCAAAAGTTAGCATAAAACAGTTTCGTCAAGAAAACGTAAAAAATGTCTACTCGGTAGACCTCATTTTTACCCTAAAAAAAAAATTCTCTAATATCCAGGGGCTTCGCCCCCTGGGCTCCTACCGTGGACCCACTAGGGGTCTCAAGCATCCCCCAGACCCACTGCCTACTTCTCGCGCCCCCCCCCCCCCCCCTTAACTTCAATTCCTGGATCCGCGCCTGTATATCGATATAGGTTACTAAGAGAACAGGGTATCTAAGTGATAGGACAGAGGCCATTTGGTTCGAGACTCTCTTATTAAGGATTCTGAAATTTAGTGAGAATGGACTATCAAATTTGACCCTGTCTGTTTACTGCAAATCAGTGGATACCTCAAAGTCAGCGGCATGTCAGATTGAGCTATTAACAACCTTCCATTGTGTGCCTCAGGTTCCTCAAAAAATTCTGACAGCGGTTACGTTTAGTAATTACAATTAAGGAGTCATACACTGAATCAGAAATCGCCCATATTTCACAAGATTAAATACAAAGTTGATTGCAAGTCAATATGTGGACTTTCATAACTTTTTACATCCAGGGATAATTATTCAAAACATTAACAGTAGCCAAGGGTTAGTTAGGGGAGGCCAAAGTTTGACAGCTAACTAGTTTAGAGGTGGAGGAAGTCAGAGGTATAAATATAAAATTTACGCAGTTAAATGTTATTGAATATTCATTAGGATTCTGGCTCCGTTTTAGGAAGGATGTGATGAATTTATTTACCACAGATTCTGGGTGCCCGTTTAATCACAGACAGATTTAGTGCAGTACAGAGAAGTGCAGAGGGAATTGATTCCGAGTCATGGGAGATGCCAGCTTTTTTATCAAGAATTTAAATAAGAGTAAATACCTTTTATCATCGCAACTAAGTCTGTGATAGAAGGTCAATCGATCAATTTATCACCCAAACGATGAAATTCTTAATTAAATCATTATCAGGCTCTCTGGCAATGAGAAGGCAAATTTTATATGACGGCACAAAAAAATCATAATTGCCATTAAAACATCGTCAAGATAATGTTTAATAGGTGTTGTTTGTGTAACCTGCGGAATACACATGAAGCACTGCAAGTCTTTTGATACCATCAGCATAGATAAAGCCAATCGATTTTGTTCTTGCTAGCTGTTTTTTAATCAAAGCTGTGCTTTGGAAGAATTAAGTTGCGGTATAGAGCCCAAAGCAGTTTGTGTAGCAGGCCAGATCGCCCTGACAAAATGTTCTGATTGATTTTAGTACCCAGCTAATTTGACAAAGCTTTGATATTCTTAAAAGCTCAATTTGAAATGCTTGATCACCCTAGATATTGTTTGTGTTTGGTTGTGGAAACTGGGCTGTGATTAATGCAGTTTGTGGATTGATCTTGCCTAACTTCACTGGAGTTTCTGATCAATCCCAATTTCGTTCAGTAACAACATTACAGTTGGACACACTTTCTACCCTGAATTCTTTTTGAAGTACAAAATGGTCTTTTATTATTATTAAAACCAATTCAAGATCAATATCTAATTTAATTCCTTCACACACATACTGGAACACACAACACAAGATGCTGCAATGCATGGTGGCTTAGTTAAGGATTAGCAATGATGGCAAAGTACTGACATTAAGGCTAAAAAAAGGAGAAGGGGTCAAGTTATGTAGGAGAAAGGGGAGAATATGTACTACTAAGTAAAGATGGCATACTGTACTGTCAAGGGTTTCTATGCTTATAAAATATTGTTGCCATATATCCAAATGAATGAAAGACAGAGCCATTAATTAATCTAAAAGGAGGGATCATAGATAGCAAAGTAAAATGCTTTGTTTACCCTCTATACATAAAGTTTTAACCTTGACCTTTGACCCCAAGAATTGGTTGAAGGTTGGAGCACATTGTTCTATCCATTGCCCGTTGTCAATCTATGGGTGAAGTTTGAGTCTGATTGGACCAAAGAGAGAGAAAATATTCTCTGGACAAATAAGTTGGACTGACAGACAAATTTCAACATGGCACACATAGAGCTGGCTCAAATAATTTGAAGCTTCGAATGTCTCATTTAAAATGAGTTTTTACAAGCCATGACAAGTTAAACCTTTTAAATAAGATAGTCTTGTTCAGATTGAGATGTTCCAAGCTATTAAATACTGAACCATCGGCAAGACTAGTGCTTCATCTACTAGCACTGGAAATATATTAATGTACGCAATGAACCTTGATTACTGGTATATAAAACTTATTATCTAGGTGAGGTATCTGAGTATTATGTAAATTATATTATCAAGGACCTTATTAATTGTGACATAACGTCTAGGAGTTACTCAGGATGATGCTCTGGACTGAATGGTGCTGATGCTGAGCTGTCCACTCGCTGAAGTTATTTCCTTGTGTCTGGATTCAGGAACAAAGTCTCTGCTCTGTTTCCCTGAAGTATAAATGAGACTGTTTTTAATTAAAGAAAAGAAATTTACCAGTAAATGCAATAAATATGTCAAAATGTATGGCAGAAAATTTATAAAAAGTTGACATTCTTTATGACAGAACTTAGTGAAGTTGAAGAAATACACTTTTTAAAAAGGTAGAGAATGTGAGTCCAACAGAGAGTCCAAGACACACACAGGTCTGTTATCTAAAACAAACATTAAATAAAAAACCCAATGTAAACAGTTTCCCTCTCCATGGTATTTTTTGCTAGTCTAGATAAATATCTCTTTCTCTCCCACACAAATCATTAATGCTGGCAGGGGTACCTAACACTTTAGATGTACTTTACTGGTCTAGGGCCAACAGAAAAGCTTTGGAGTGAAGGTTTGGCATGCAATGAGGCTGTATGAGGACCCGCTATTTCTTTGAATGTCAGCTGATAGAACTCTGATGAGTTGTGTAGGAGGATGCCATATCGGTAATCCTGATGTTCATAGCAATACTGGGCTTTATTCCGGTTAACAGCGTACTATAAATATATTTACTAAGTATTGAGAAATTGTTTCAAATTTTTTAACTAGACAAGCCAATTTTAGCTTTATGGAACTTCTGGGTTTTTGACTTGAGATTAGTCTTGGCTTTTAATTGTTGAGTTTTATAAAGTTACATTGATATTTATTTTAGCCTTTAATGGAATCAAATTATTCTTATTTACCAAAAAATAAAGAGAGTGTTTCTGCCTGTACAGAATAAATGGTATCAGGAACAAGTTAGAGAAGTAGAAATAATAGGAAATGCTGCTTTGTCATGAGATTGTTCTGAAATGTTAGGGTCTTTTTACCTGCCTTCCACCTTACATTGACATTATCAGAAGGAATTCAGATTTGAGGGTGATAATTCATGGGGACAGTGGATGGAGGGTGTAAACTGGCCGTTGCCTCTATGTTTCTGAATTTTCAACCCTGTGTGTCTCTGACAGTATTTTGTTTTGTCATTGCTTCAGTTTTGTTCTGGTGGTCCTGCTTCTAGATACTGTGTGCTGTATGGGAAGATAAAATAAATTAAAATTGTAAAGAGAATCTATAATTTATATAATTGTGGAGTGAGGTTAAAGTACCGTAGCACTGTTAAATTGTGAAGAACATGTTGTAAAGGAAAAATACTGATAGGAATTTGGTACTTCTGTATAACTTGGTTTCTTTAGTTGTCCATCTTTTGTGGAATTTTGCAAAGAAGACAAATCCTCAAAAATCACAATCATGAAATCTTTGAAAACTGTAAAGTTCTTACGCCAAAGTTTGCTTGATTTAATGTAATTTTATTACTGCTTGCTTGGTATGTAGTAAAAAAAGAAGGCTTAAATGAAGGTTATATGAAATAAAGTTATTTGAGAACAATCCATGCAGAGCTTAGATTCTGCTTATACTTTTGGATTCCAATTCACGTTGAACAAGGTCAGTATGTCAATTGAACCTTAAAATATGTAAAAACGATGGAGGTGCTTGTTCTATAAGATCCCTTATTTCCGACATTCATAGCCCATAAATACTTATTTTTGCAGCATGATGCAACCACAAAGATAAAAACGCACAATTTATTTGCTATCTTTCAGGGGTCAAATTGTAAAGAAATGTCCAACCGCCGAAAATTACCTATTATACAGTATATGTATATACAGGGGGTATAAAGTATGTTACTGTAGTGTATGCTGTTTTGAAGAACCTGTTAAATATTCAGTAAATTACTCCTCGGCAGTCAATCCTTGCTTTATAAATGAATTTTCTCTAATAGTCCAAACTCTGTAGGTCCAATTATCAGACAGTGAAAAACTAAACACTAAACAAGTGTTTTGATAATTTTTGAAGAAATAAGGTAATAAAAAATGAAGTTTTGCAACATATTTTTATGTTTTATTATATTTCAAATGTAACAACTAATACACAGTACTATTTTAAAATGATTTAAAAAAATAAATTGGTAATTAGTAATTAACAGAGAAATATTTTGAAGTAAAAAAATATATGAAATAAGTTTGGGAGTGTGAATGATTCAATAGAATTAATAAATTTTGATCATTTGATGCATTTAAGATAGTTATCTAAGGAATCTTGTTTTAAAAGATATGATCAGAAATTTTTTTTTGCAAAGCTCAAGATTTTTTACAATAAATAGAAAAAAACCAGTTAGTTTAGTAGTGATCTATTGTTTCCTGGTTATTATGGAGTTGGTTGGCCAGAGACTCCGCAGTGCCTAGTACAGTTTGGAAGTAACTGCCATTTTTAACACAATCCTGGACAGTTCTGACACTCTTCATTATACAGACATTGTATAGAGGGCTCAGTTTATGGTCATTCAGGCCGGGGGACACACACAGGGTCCCCAAAATGGCAGACCAAAGCCTGGACTGTGTGTAAATCAGAATACTACAGGAAATCTACAAGATTCTGAAAAAATGTACAACTTAGGCATGGAGTAAGTGAGAGAAAATTTATACGTGGAAGCAAATACTTTGTATTGAGGTAAAATATCTAATAGTTCTCAACTTTGATTTTAAAGTTCTCTTCCTATTGTGATATTTGAGGTATTCTGATGTCCTGAAAATGAAAATCCTTAATCATTTATGTGGTGGAAAACCCCCAACTTTTTTTTTTAAACATTTCACAGTTTATTAAAAAAAGATCAAGTTTAATGAAAGTCAGTATGGATGAGATGGCATGTATTGGTAACTATTTATCTGTAACTTGATAATGTGAAAAAGTGATAGGAGGTTTTGATATTACATGATACTGACCTTTTAGTTGTCAGAGCCATTCCCTCTCATAGTAAGAATGTAGGAAGTGATTACATTTCAAAAAAACAGAGAAATAAATTTTACATAATTGTAAGAACTGGTGGTTTTGATCTTTAGATCATTGGTAATGTTGGATACTTGGGGGTGCCTTTTTATGTCCTCTAGGAATATAGAGGGTGAGATTATTGAGCTTGAACTGCGTCTTTTCTATTTGCTTCTGAAGAAAACAACCTGAAAACAAGAAATCAATTTGTGGAACCTAAATCATAGGACTACGATAAAACATGGTTGTAGCGAATACGATTATCATGAGTTTATGCTAACAGCAAAGTAATTTTTGTACCTTACAGATTTAGAATGTAATATGAGCTGAACAGATTTAGAAATTGTTGGACTCTAGCTCTTCACTATTAATATTAGGGAGTTTCAAGTATTTGGACTTAAGTTAAACATCAAAATTCTGATTAGGTTATAGATAAAGCTTTATTGTTGCAAAGAATTTTTACTTCCATTTATGAATTGGTAAATGTTAATTTATGTACATCTGCGAATATTTTTTTTAAACAAGATATGATATCTTATGATTTCACTACAATTCCTAATTTTCACCTATACTTGTCTGGTTTAAATGTAGTGAATCAGAAGTTGATGCAATAATATATTTTGTACTTCTAATATGTCAATGAACTATGCTATGCTAGTACATTGATATTATATGAACTTGTCTGATATTCAGAAAGGGTTGCTAAACCAAGCATAGACTTATTCTGAGGACATATAGACTGGTATTAATAAAGTTATTTCAGTTATTTCCTTGATAAATCCTAAAATACCTATCATACCTTGTGCATTTTCATACATATAAATGTCAGAAGTTGTACAAGTATAATGTGTGCATTTCTATTCATTCATAAATGCAACATCAGTTATAGAATCGTAAAAAACAGTTATATGATTTCTAGTATAAGGAAAACTCGGAGGTTAGAAGTAAAGAAATTTAAAGGGGCATTGACATTCACTACTAGGGGAAAGTGACCAACGATCAACACTAAGTCAATTGTACTAATTGTTTGGGCTTGTTGGACTATGGAAAGAAATAAGATGTGAATCAAATGTTACTACAAAATCATCAAGTGTGCTTAAACTTATGCCAATTGTAACCTTGGTACTTGCACTTTATAAATATGTATATGTGCCACAGTTCCTTTTTGTTTCATTGTGTAAAATATTTGATACAAGTCAAATAGGTGCAGTTATGAATTAGTAAAATCATATTTTGATAAAGCCAATTATTGCTGTGATATTAAGAACTATACAGACTGTGTGCTAATACTAGAAAATGAATCTGGGTTTAAATTATATTCACAAACACATGTAGGTTTCCATGAATTTTAAAATTATTACCTGAACATGTTGAGGATTTCTTTAATATAAGTAAAGAAAAAAACCTTGGTCTTAAAAAAAAAACTGTACAAAACAATATCATATAAATGTTTGATGAAAAACTGAACGCTGAAATCTGTAAGTTGTCTATAACATTGGGCCAATATTGGGCCTGTAGAACTGTGTATAGGACCAGAGCTTATAAATATACCTGTAATCAATGAGTCTGGCAGTCGCCTGGACTCTGGCAGGCAGTGCTACTGCTGCTGTCGTAGGATTATAACAGGTGCTTGCTGGAGTGGATATATATTACACACCAGGTAAGATGTCTATGACTAAGTTACGTACAGCCTGGGATCAAGGAAATGACCATCTTAATTAGTTGTATAGTCAAGTTACAATAAGGTATTCACTGGTTGATTAATAATTTCACTGACCACAATGTTTTTATCTATAAAAAGATTGCCCTATCATGTTTTTAAACTTTTTGATATGTTTAAGAATCGGTGCTTTATTTCCCATTAAACTATTATAGATTTGAGTAGATTGTTTATTGAAACTGTTTTCATTAAATAAATAGCATTGATCAAGAAAAAAGAATGCATCTGTCAGCTGTTCAATTCAACCTACAGGGATTTCCAATTGTGTTTCTATTGTGATGATATATAGATTTTATTTAAATGCTTCTATTTACGTTGGTTCATTCTTCCTATGGATTTATTTCTATCAAAAGTATTTCAGTAGACTTATTATGTAATGGATTTCAATTGATTTTACTGGAGAGAAAAAAAAATGAAATTATGAAATGATTCAGAGGTTGTGAGAGAATTGTCTATGAAGTGTATTGGGTACATGTGCTATTGGCATTTTATTCAGACAGTAATGCATTGATGCTCAATATTTTTATCAGAATTAATTCTTCTTAAGAAAACTGTTACTGATCAAAATGATCAGAATAGAATTTTGAATCGGTTTCACTCCACAAACCTATACCTAACATCCACTATTTGAAGAAATTCTAAGCCCATGCACTGCCAGAGTTCTCTAATACCACACCTCTGGGTTACACAGAGCCCCATGGGTAGTGTGAGCCTAAATTAGTTTTATCAGATTCAAACTTTTTTATTCTGTCCATTTCTCAACCTTCTTCTGAGCCTAAATTAGTTTTATCAGATTCAAACTTTTTTGTTCTGTCCATTTCTCAACCTTCTGATGAGCATATTTGTATTCTTAAAAACATTTTAACAGTCAAATTCTCAGCTAAATCAAGGGGAACCAAAGTCTTTATCAAGGATCCAATTCTAGGGAATCATGAAAAAAACAAAATATTGAAGTATTATTATAATATATATTGAATGACACTATTTTCATTTTAAAAAGTGAGTTTATTTTTTAAAATTTTAAACACGGATCTTTTAGATTCAAGCAAAATAAATAAAATTGAATTAAGATTTTCTACGATTAAAGTCATAAAAAAATGTGGTGACTTTGAATTGACTGTTAACCAAACCTTAAGGCAGGTGACACTTAATATTTTTCACTTTCCAGTTTCCACACATGAAATACTAGAAGTGTGAATGTGAGTATTTGAGTATCTTTTTTGGATGTTAGAAACATGACATACATGTGGCAAGACTCTAACTGTAATAGTACTGGATTCATGGTGATAAAAAATATGGTCTGATAATACTTTATACAAATAAGGAGAATCCTTTTTAAAAACAACAAAACAACAAAAAACAAAAAAGTGTGTGAATTGAGGATCTAGGTTATTGATTACTAAGCTCATTAGTAAAACCCGACGGGAGATTTTTTTTTAAAAAATATATTGAGTCCTATAGATCAGTTATAAAGACAGGTACTGTGAGCAATTCTCCATTGTGAATTTATTTTTGAGATATTGAGTCCTATGGCTCAGTAGGAAAGCTTAGAAGACATGTGAGTTCCTCCATTGTGAGTTTTTTTGTTGAGATATTGAGTCCTTTAGATCAGTAGGACAGGTGCTCTGTGCGATCCTCCATTGTGACTTTTTTTTGAGATATTGAGTCCTATAGATCAGTAGGACAGGTGTTGTGTGAGATCCTCCATTGTGACTTTTTTGAGATTTTGAGTCCTATAGATCAGTAGGACAGGTGCTGTGTGCGATCCTCCTTTGTGACTTTTTTGAGATATTGAGTCCTAGAGATCAGTAGGACAGGTGCTGTGTGCGATCCTCCATTGTGACTTTTTTGAGATATTGAGTCCTATAGATCAGTAGGACAGGTGCTGTGTGCGATCCTCCATTTTGACTTTTTTGAGATATTGAGATATTGAGTCCTAGAGATCAGTAGGACAGGTGCTGTGTGCGATCCTCCATTGTGACTTTTTTTGAGATATTGAGTCCTATAGATCAGTAGGACAGGTGCTGTGTGAGATCCTCCATTGTGACTTTTTGAGTCCTAGAGATCAGTAGGACAGGTGCTGTATGAGATCCTCCATTGTGACTTTTTGTTGAGATATTGAGTCCTAGAGATCAGTAGGACAGGTGCTGTGTGCGATCCTCCATTGTGACTTTTTTGAGATATTGAGTCCTAGAGATCAGTAGGACAGGTGCTGTGTGAGATCCTCCATTGTGACTTTTTTGAGATATTGAGATATTGAGTCCTAGAGATCAGTAGGACAGGTGCTGTATGCGATCCTCCATTGTGACTTTTTTGAAATATTGAGTCCTATAGATCAGTAGGACAGGTGCTGTGTGCGATCCTCCATTGTGACTTTTTTGAGATATTGAGTCCTATAGATCAGTAGGACAGGTGCCGACTGTGATCCTCCATTGTGACTTTGACTGCTATGAGGAAGTATCAGTGTAAGCTGTCAGGAGTTCTGTGCTGGATTGGATTGTTCTGATTACTTTATGGTGTTCCCTTGTAATTCTAGGATGTCCTCCAGAGACGAGTGAGAAAGCTTTAGCCATGGATTGCTCCGGGACACAGAGACACTTCATCATGTCTTATATTTGTTATTAGGCAGCATGTGTTATAATTAGGGATATTTAAAACACAGCAGTTGACAGTGTGTTGTACATGGGTTGTCTTCAGTGCTACCTCCATGGCAACAGTAGAGGAAGCAGTCACTGGGCTGGAGTTTCCATGTGCTTTTATTTCCATGCATGCACGACTGATAGTCCCAATAACTGGGTTAACAAGCCCTCAGAAGAGACATTGATGTGTAGATTATAAAGAGAATGTTATTAATGATTATGAAGTGATTTACAAAAAAGCTGTTTTGCTCTTTTAAAAGAGGATATTCAAGAAATGAACTGTCATTTATAGTCCATAGATGTCGATTCATTTATTTTGATAAAAAATAAAATAGATAGCTTTTGATGTATAAAAAGTTAATAATAAGAGAAATCATTGATTATGTATTTAAATAGATATTGTGTTCAAAGCTCTTGTGTATAATTAGAATTGATATATGGAACTTCCTCCCTCCTGTAAGTGATTTGTGGTTGGCGATTTCCTCGAGAGTTTGCGGTTTGACACATTGTGTGGGAGTAATTTGAAAATTTGGTATGTTAACATTGACTATACAAAAACAAATCTCTGATAGATCTACAAAAGTTCTACAGAAAGCCTGCTTATTGAATAGAAGGTTGATTGAGAAGATAAAATTAATTATCTTGGTGGTTTATTTTGTCAGTAATCACTTCTGTCATTTTCTAAAGAGGTTTTTATAGTGAGCACAAAGTATTCTAAGAAATGCTGCAGCAACAAAAGAAAGCAAAAAGCTATAGAATAATACCTTCATTTACATGTGAAAAAAGTCCTATAATGATGCATGACAGTTGTCTTTCATTTTCCAGGACAGATTTATATACTTTGCTATAATAAAATTTATGGAAGTGTAAAAAGAGGGGTATGCATATGAGCACATTATTTAAAATGACCCCCCTCTCTCTGCCTTCTCACCCACCCAAAATAAAGAAAATAAAATCATTGTTATGATGATAGTCCACCCTTGAACTGTTGATATATTCTGATTGTAGGATCTCCATATGACGATGGCCACTGAGTCACTTCAGCCACAAGATTCGCGCGGCAGTGGCATCAAAGGGGCCGTCCTGTGTAAGCAGTCGGAGATAGAAGAAGATGAGCAGGATACCAGTCCAGGATCGGACCAGTCAGACGCTACCATCACAGCCAGCGGTAAGTTTTACCATAATCGGCACTGGTATGTCTTAAAGTTCCGTTACATTAATGGGAATGGAGTGGGGGGGGTCTAAACACTGTAAGCATGGGAGGGTTATATGGTTAAGGTAGATTAGTTCAAATTGGTTCATCTTTCTTAATTATAAAAATTTTAAAAATGTTCAATTTTTCCAATATGAGATATAGAATTCGGGGGGAAAAAAAATTATTGAAATTTCAATATATATCTGACATAATATTACTTCAAAAATTGATATTATCTCTCTCTGAAAATGTAGCTTGAAATTTTTCAAGTAATCAGACATTTATATCTAAAAAGGATTCACAACATCTTAATTTGTTTAAAATAAAAGAAAAAGTAATGGAATTTATAACATTTGTTCAGTATGAAATCATTTTGTCTAATCATAAAATTGTCTCTTTGTCATTTAACTTTGCACTTTTAACATGTTTAATTCTTATTTTGTCCTCACTCTTAGAAGGACATTATTGATATAACATGTTCATTTTCCAGTTAATAGGATATTTAAAGTTGATCACATATTAAAAAGAATTTTTGAATGCTTTGTATTTCTAGTTCTAAACCAATGTGATAGTCATGTCAGACTGAACATTTTAAGAAATTTTCCTTCTGTTGTTAGAACATAGTGTTTCTCAATTATCTTATATTTTAGGAGGAAATTTCAAATTAAAAATTGAGTGAATGCACACTTAATTGTCATATTTTAGGAAAAAAAGTACATTTTTCCTGTAACGCTGGCCTTTATCAGATATATGACTATGTCATTATCTGTAACAAGGCTCTATTTTTTTCCTCACCCTCATAAAAGTTTCTGTTCTTATTAGATCTTACGGGGTTGGAATCGCTTCTAAGAAACAGATAATTGCTTCTCTGGAAGATTTATGCTTCATGTTAGGCCATTTATGCCTAACAAAGGTTATTTGGGGAAAATTATGCATTGTTTATGCCTCTTTATATTTTTCATCAAAATATCAGAACAATCAGAATCCATATTATGAAATTCTTAATTTTATTGGATCATGATTCACAGACAAGGATGTGCAAGGCCAAGGTGATAACGCTCCTGAGATTGTCCAATCAGATGTCAGCATTTCAGAGGAGCCAAATTTGTCGACCATTCAGGTAATTGCATTTTCAGCATAAATGTTAGCATAATTTGAGCATTATGTCTGAAATGAAGTTCATTTCAGTGAGAATACATTATGAGACGATTGATTCTTCTTTAAACACTTAGCTAACATACTGCAATTCTACATTGAGGAAGTGTTAAACAATGTTGATGAGAACACTTCTCAGAATGACAGGAAGCAATGAATGCTTAGAATCTAGAAAAATAACACTACTTACACTAGTAACAGGTATGCATATTTATGTAGATTGTTGGTTCATTTTGTAGAATGGAACTCAAAAACTGAAACAGCTAAAGAGATCAGGGAAAGCGTTTGAGGAGTCGCCTTCGCCTGATCCCCACATGCTGACCCCAGAGTCCAACTCAAATGGTCTGACCTCATTAAATCATTCCCAGGTAAGAATCCAGCTCAAACGGTCTGACCTCATTAAATCTTTCCCAGGTAAGTCAGAGTCAAGGTCAAACCATCTGACCTCATTAAATCATTCTCAGGTAAGAATCCAACTGAAACTGCCTGAGCTCATTAAATCATTCCCAGGTAAGAATCCAACTGAAACTGCCTGAGCTCATTAAATAATTCCCAGGTAAGAATCCAACTCAATTGGTCTGACCTCATTAAATCATTCCCAGGTAAGTCCTAGTCCAGCTCGAATGGTCTGAGCTAATTAAATCATTCCCAGGTAAGAATCCAACTCAAACGGTCTGACCTCATTAAATCATTCCCAAGTAAGAGTCCAGCTGAAAGGGTCTGAGCTCATTAAATCATTCCAAGGTAAGTCCAAGTCCAGCTCAAACGGTCTGAGCTCATTAAATTATTCCAAGGTAAGTCCAAGTCC
The DNA here is from genome assembly GCF_032062105.1 of Saccostrea cuccullata. Classification (NCBI taxonomy): domain Eukaryota; kingdom Metazoa; phylum Mollusca; class Bivalvia; order Ostreida; family Ostreidae; genus Saccostrea; species Saccostrea cuccullata. The sequence goes on from NW_026930876.1 coordinate 85,300, forward strand.
AGCTCAAATGGTCTGAGCTCATTAAATCATTCCCAGGTAAGAATCCAACTCAAACGGTCTGGCCTCATTAAATCATTCCCAGGTAAGTCCAAGTCCAGTCAAACAGTCTGACCTCATTAAATCATTCCCAGGTAAGTCTGAGTCCAACTCAAATGGTCTGACCTCATTAAATCATTCCCAGGTAAGTGCGAGTCCATATCAAATGGTCTGACCTCATTAAATCATTCCCAGGTAAGTGTGAGTCCATATCAAACGGTCTGACCTCATTAAATCATTCCCAGGTAAGTGCAAGTCCATATCAAATGGTCTGACCTCATTAAATCATTCCTAGGTAAGGAAACAAATTCTGCTTCAGCGATGTAATCCCATGTACCGGTAAGGCATTCTACTCTGCTTCAGCAATTTATTCCCAGGTAGGATTTTGAGTGGACTTCTTATCGAATAAAGAACTACTTTAGTAAGTAATGTAAGATGATGATGATGATGTAAGTTTTACTCTGTTATCAAAGTAAGTTTTCCAAAATTGAGGAAAGAACCTGCTAAAGTATTGCAATTTTAAAGCTGCATAGAATGAACAATAGTTTTAAAATAATCAATTTATTTCAAATGAGATGTTTCTCTTTTATTTGAAATACTGTAGATTCCTAAATATATGCGTGGAATTAATTATCTCATAATTTTCACGAGAAGCACCACACATGAAATTACTTGCCTTTATTTTTTTTTTACTAGAATCCATGTTAAATCTCTTGATCAACCATCAATTTGGGAAATTATAATTTTCGCGATTCAAAGTTGAAGAGCCCTTTCGTGATTATAAGTGCGAGAAAGATAAGGAATCTACAGTACATAAAACAAGTAAAGTTTGTAAGGGGAGGATTCAATATATTGTGTTAATTTTTCACAGATATGTTTTTATACCCCCCCGCAAACGAAGTTTTGGGGAGTATGTAGGAATCACCTTGTCCGTCTGTCTGTGCAAACGTGTCCGGTCCATATCTTTCTTACGGAGGGACATTAGAATCTACTACTCCACACAAAGATTGCCCATGACATAAGGGTGTGTGGTGACTTTGACCCAAGGTCATTTGGGGAAGTTCAAGGTCACTGGAAGAAAAAGTTCATAATTCGTGTCTGGTCCATATCTTTCTTATGGAAAAACTTGGTAGGTTCTCATTTCACATAAAGATTGCCCATGACCTAAGGGTGTGTCATGACCTTGACCCAAGGTCATTTGGGGAAGTTCAAGGTCACTGGAAGAAAAAGTTCATAATTCGTGTCCGGTCCATATCTTTCTTATGGATAAATTTGGTAGGGTCTCATTTCACGCAAAGATTGCCCATGACCTAAGGGTGTGTTATGACCTTGACCCAAGGTCATTTGGGGAACTTCAAGGTCACTGGAAGAAAATTTTCATAATTTGTGTCCTGTCCATATCTTTCTTATGGATAAGTTTGGTAGGTTCTCATTTCACACAAAGATTGCCCTTGACCCAAGGGTGTGTCATGACCTTGACCCAAGGTCATTTGGGGAAGTTCAAGGTCACTGGAAGAAAAATTTCATAATTCATGTCTGGTCCATATCTTTCTTATTGATAAACTTGGTAGGTTCTCATTTCACACAAAGATTGCCCATGACCCAAGGGTGTGTCATGACCTTGACAAAGGTCATTTGGGGAAGATCAAGGTCACTGGAAGAAAAATTTCATAATTCATGTGTGATACATATCTATTATTGAAAAACTTACTTCTGAAAAAACCCAGCGGGGGGTATTTTGTCCCGTTTGGACAGTTCTAGTTGAAACCTATAGCAGAAGAACCCAATGAAATGTGATTTTTAAAAGATGTCAGTATAATTCTGCTCTTGCTGAGTTTAGTATTACTCTTGTAATTTGAGCTACCTAGTACATGTTGAAAAAAGTTCACTTTAGTAGTATTAACCAATCATAAGCAAAATGAAGTTTGTGAAATGTAATACTTTAAAACCAACCTAGTTGTAACAGAACAATTTTGACCCTGTTGTCCTAATGAGTTTTGATCAGAGTGATGAACTCTCTTTTTGATCCTACCTTCTTTGATGGAAAATTGAGCTTCAAATATTTTTCAGTTACAAAGCTATATGGATTAGACAGGGATTTTTCCTTTTCAGGAAATGTGAACTTGGCTTTAAGTCAAGGTCAAGATACATTCTCAGATCAAAGGTTACTCTTGTCTTATTTAATCTCCTTTCTATTTATCTAAAGAGTTCTGAAAAAAATTAAATTTGTGGACAGAGATACAAAAATGATTAGAAATGTGTCTAGACAGACTCAAGAATGTGTCTCAGAGATCTTCCCAGATAGTCTGGGAGGCGTAAACAGGAATTCAAAATTATAAAACTGATTTATTGTGTATATATCTTTAATTTTGTTTTACAGTCATCATCCAGAGAGAGGCTACATAAATGTGGATCACAAGGCTCAGAAGCAGGATCTTCATGTCTGTCACGTGGTAAGTGTTTTCCCAAGGATTTATCGTCCTGTTGAGTTCTGTTGTGTCCTCTTTGTTTGGATTAAGTCAATTATCTAATAGGTACTGTGTGTGGTACTGTCTGTTGATGATTCTGTCTTGATCTTTCTGTTTGTGGTAAGCTAGGACATACAATGTGTGGTTTCTGTTGACTTTGTCTTGATCTTTCTGTATGTGGTAAGCTAGGACATACACTGTGTGGTTTCTGTTGACCTTGTCTTGATCTGTCTGTTTGTGGTAAGCTAGGACATACAATGTGTGGTTTCTGTTGACTTTGTCTTGATCTGTCTGTTTGTGGTAAGCTAGGACATACAATGTGTGGTTTCTGTTGACTTTGTCGTGTTCTTTCTGTTTGTGGTAAGCTAGGACATACAATGTGTGGTTTCTGTTGACTTTGTCTTGATCTGTCTGTTTGTGGTAAGCTAGGACATACAATGTGTGGTTTCTGTTGACTTTGTCATGATCTGTCTGTTTGTGGTAAGCTAAGACACTGTGTGGTTACTGTTGACTTTGTCTTGATCTGTCTGTTTGTGGTAAGCTAGGACATACAATGTGTGGTTTCTGTTGACTTTGTCTTGATCTGTCTGTTTGTGGTAAGCTAGGACATACAATGTGTGGTTTCTGTTGACTTTGTCTTGATCTGTCTGTTTGTGGTAAGCTAGGACATACAATTATGGTAAGAGAAAAGCAGTTGCTTATATGATGAATGCCATTCTGAATGCAGGATCTGTTTTATTAATTCTGTATTTTAAAAATAACATTGTCAGACTGATTTTCAGTCATTGGCATGGATAATTGAGCCTTATGAACATTTAGTTCTCCATTTTCAGCATCTAATCATTCTATAAATGGCAACTAGAAATTGTAGTTGCCTTTTGGTGATCTTTGGTTTTAAATACATTGTACACTCTATTCATATACCTAATAGTCTCCAAGCTGTACTTCTGAGAGAAACAATTTTCAGTATTAATCACAATTTTAATTATTTTTTTCTATCATTCTTCTGAAATTGCTAGACAGATGTCTGGCTAAGTAATATGAACTTGATTATTTAACGATATAAACATTTCATAATGAGCAAAATGTTAAGACTATAACCAAATCCTAAATGAAAAGAAGTATTTTGAACACAATGCCAGTTGATGCCATAATTGGATATCATAGATTTCGTATTGATTAATTTGAAGACTAACTGAATCTGAAAGGCCAAAACTTAAATTTCATTTATGTCATTTGCGTCTACTGCACACAGCTAATTGTATCCATTGAGTAGCTATGCAGAGCATTGAGTTTGTCAGTATTCACAAAGTTGACTCAATTTTAGCTTTGATACGCAAACTTTTACCACTTTAACTGTGGAACTGCATCGACCTTGTATGATCTTGACACATAGTGATTAGAGCAAAGTAACATTAAAACATGAACACTAAAGCAATTTTTTTTTGTTATACTTGGACATTAACTAGTCAGATCTGATTGGTTTAAAAGCATTTGATAAAAAGTCCTATTCATAAAGCACACCCTTGGTAATGCCATCCTTGTAATGTAAGTTAGGCTTAAGGGCCAGGTTTCATACATGAACAGGTTTAGGGTCAACATAAACCCAGAGATTAGACCCCCCCCCCTCCAAAAAAAAAAAAGAATTCGGAGTTCAGATGCACTGATATGCTTTCCAGTTCAGATGCACTAGTATGTTTTCAATGTGAAGTTTAATGCATGATTCCTTATCCTCAGTTCACTTTGTTTGATTAGTTGTATTAAGTGTTTAGATTTGTCGGTAAGATACCGTATAAGTAGAATTTTTAGCGAGGACTTGATTTTGGCATTATTAGCGAGGGTCCTGAGATCGCTAAAATTAAATATCGCTAAAAATTAATTGCATTTTATTTGTAATAGCTTCTTTAATAAGCGTTTAAAATCGCTAAAATTACCTCGCTAAAAATAAATTACCATTTTTTAAGGCAAAATCACTAAATTTGCGTCTCGCTAAAATTTCCACTTAATAATATACAGTATATTTAATGATGAGTCTTTCATTTGTTTCAGATTCGAGTTTTGAGTCTCCGTATAAAGATTCCACAGGGATCAATCTGGAAGACTTCATTCATAAAACGATAAACAAATCTCCCAAGGATAGAAACATGTTGCTGAAATTAGAAACGGATCTAATTAACTTTATCAATGAGCCCAAGTAAGTAGAACATGTTGCTGAAATTAGAAACGGATCTAATTAACTTTATCAATGAGCCCAAGTAAGTAGAAAATATTATCTAAGTTTGAGGTGCTTAGATGTTCTGAAATATTGGGAAAAGGAGCATAGATTGTTAGCTCAAATTTAAATGACACAAAATCTTGCACTGTTACTATTTTGCAAGCTTGGATAGTTAGTTTGGAATTGTTTTCTAGCAAGGTGTCGTGGAATTTAATTTCCGTTGTTTGGAAAGTAACCCTATTCTATATATAGACATATAAAATTTTTATTGGGAATTTAATTTTTTTTATAATTGTTCACAAGAAAATTACTAAAATGAAATCTCCAACAAGTATTTCTGCCTTTACGGTAGTGTATTTTCACAGAATTTCTCCTAACATTGACTTTTCTTTCTTTCAGACATCACTACTTAAAGTTTCCCCAGATGTCGTCCTATGACAGGATGTTAGTTCACAGAATAGCGGCTTACTTTGGACTCGACCATAATGTAGACCAGACAGGCAAATGTGTCATAGTGAACAAAACATCCAACAAGAGAATGTAAGTCTGTCTCCATCAGAAACAAATATGTACTGTAAATATGAATTTAACAAGGAATCAAAAAGCAGGGTATCCCCTTGCAAAAGAGTATATCTATAAATCAAGGCAGCATTAAACACCAATCCTGATGGAGATCATGTCACTTCTGTTTCACACAAGGACAAACTAACACACACACACACAGGCACATTACTATATCCTCTCCATCTCCATTGTGAGGGGATGTGTCTTTGTGAGCTATTCAGGTGAACTTAACTTGGCAACAAGACCCTGATATTGATTAGTTTCTGGAAAACGTTATAAAAATTTAGAATGCTGTTAACATGTTATCTGTAGTTCACTGCACAAATTCAAGGGGTATACATAACACATGAGCATTAATATTTTGCAATTCCTGTTTCACTTTATTGTACCAAGACTCTCTTTACTTGGGAATAGTAAGCAAAAGTGTTTAATCTTTGAAATAAATTTAGATGTGTACGGTAATTTCCAGCTAAGCCTGTGTGATCATAGCAGCTGGAATAACTGTTGGCTAGATATCGTAGGCAGAAGAGCTTATGTTTCTGATTGTATTTAGTATCCATCGATCAACCATTTGTCTGCCTGTCTGTAAACAATTTTTCAAAATGCTATACCCCTACTGTGTTGGTCCAATGTCAGTGGCAATTGTGCACAAATGCTCTATACTAAGATACATATTTCTACACAGTGTTGCCATGGTTACTATAAATAGAAGTTTCGGTAAAATTCTTTCAAAAAGCTACTCGTACTAAAGTTTTGGTTCAATTTCATTAAAGTCTTCAAGTTGTAACAAAAGTACACTATTCTAAGATACAAAATTTTACTCCAACATTCTAAGTACAATTTCAATAAGACTCAAGTACATTCTACTTAGATGCATTCTCACCAATAGAGCTACAATCTTGTCAGAGAATTCTAATTCAATCTGTATTGCATGCTACTAGGTGGACATTAGTTACCTTGATGTGTGACAATGCTTTGATGATAAAATACACCATGTAAGTCAGAGCGACACCTCTCTTCAAACATTGGTGTAATAATAATAATCCTGCCAGCTCTCTTCCAGGGCTAACTGTCTGATATTGAATATGGTGAGAAAATGATTGCTTATTCCAGGGTTATATCCCCGATCATCTGATTTGCTATTTTGGGAGGAAGGGTTATAAAGCAGATATAAATATTTCATAGCTCTAGAGAATAGACAAAGATAAGAGAGGGTTTTTTTTTACGAGGAAAACAGTGGTCGGTGATAATAGAGAATGTATTTAAGATGGTAAGACCATGTTGTGCATAATTGATAAATATTTCCCCCTAGTGGAGGCTCCTGTGTCATATAATTATCACAATAAAAGCCCCGATGTCGACGTAAAACTGTAGGCAACATCAGTACATAACACTTTAAGTTATTACATCTCGCAGACATTAATGTCAGATCACCCTTTGCTTTAGGAAATTAACATCCAGTTTTCATTTCCTGTCCATATTTGTCTGAGACCAAAATGTGTCGCAAAAGTCTAAAAATATAGTTTTTCCTCCGGATTATATCATATGATATAATTGTGACCTTGCATTAACTTCGTTTTTATGAATAGAATAAAGGCCAGATTCAGTTGACTGTAGTCATGGCAACAAGCTATAAATATCTCAATTGTAATGATTAAAGTATTTTAAATTACTTTGTATCCTTAATATAGACATACAAATTATGTCAAATTTATTTTGTTTCACATACTTGGGGCTTAATATTCAGATAAATATTTTATTAAAACCTCAACCAGATGTGTGCATTTCCCTTCAAATTCAATGCTCATTTTTATTGTAAAATTTTAATGGATATTGATTTTTTACATCTTTTTTTTTTTACAGACCTGATTTCAGTTTTAAGGAACATATCGACAACCTAGATTCTGCTCCTAAAGTCAAGTCCATTATTCAGAGGGAGAACAAGAGTTTAGATGACAGAGATGTATGTATTCCCAGACCACTAACGGTCTCCTAGCTGATAATATATAAAGCTTGTATAATCTGTTCAATGTCAACTGAGTCCATACTACAGCTTAGATGCCATGAGCTGTCTACTACTTATATATGCGTTTTTAATCCTACTGAGTAGATACATTAACATCAACACATAAGTCAACAAGGACAGAATATAGGATGTCAATAGTGCACAAAGGCAGTAAATGAATCTCAAATTACTCTTTTATAAAATTTGAAATTGTATAATATAATGATTCTTTTAATTTTTTATGAACAATAAACTTGAAAAAATTGCATCATATCCTGTTTTTGACCTGATTTTGCACTTCTGAATTTTCAAGTTCATTGTGCTGAAAACATGTTTTAATTGTTGCAAAATATTCAAAGTATAGAGTTGAATAAGGAAAAAGGTTTTATTTTGATTGCAGATATACACCAGAAATTTAGACAAGCCTTCTTTAGCTCACACAAAAGCAAGGTCGTTTGAGGAGAGAAGGAAGCGTTATGAGAAAGTGCGAAGTAAAATTTTCAATAGCTGTGATGCCGATCCTAGCCAAGAGGTATTTCACATAGACCACAAATTCTCTCTCCACTATATTTCATCTGCAGAAGAGGCAAATTGCTACGTAGTGGTAGATATATTTTGGCCTGTGGTTACCAACATATAGATTTATCTCTAATTTCATCTGTCATGGAAGTCAAGTGTTTTCTTTCTTTTTTCAGCCAATGGCATTTACTGAGGATGAAATGAAGAATGGAATACCAAACATGATGTATATTGGGTAAATATTGTGGAATCTGGGAACTTCAACAATAGATGTTTATATTTAATCTTCAGTTCTCATCGTAATCTTGGCAGATTTCACCAATATGTTGTAGATGATACTTTAAGATAGATTAAGCAAATTGAATTTGTGATAAACTATCCATTTCATGGGAATAGCGTATCAAGAAATTTTAAAAATAATAGACAGTTTTATAATCTAGTACTGATATTGATGATTTGGTTGTGTGCTTGTAGTAAGAAGCCTGTTCGCCCCTCCAGTATCAGTAAGAGTTCAGAGGGACACCCCTGGAGTTCCACGGATTCTAGTGGCTATGGAACAGACTGTTCATCCAGATCAAAGGGAATTCCAAAGGCCAACAGCTTTGGGGGGTTGACCCACTCTCAACATATCAAAACATCTAACAAAAGCCAGAGTTTCTGCAAGGCTGGTAAGTCAAGTAACTGATGACTAGCAAGAGCTCTGTCACAAGAAAATACGTAAAAAAAAGCGTAATTTATGAAGAAGATTTGATTAGGGCTGCAAAAATGGCATTAAAACATTTGACTTGAAGCATATTAAATTGTCTCTTGTTGAGTCATAATGTTAACAAATGCTGAATCAATAAGTATACTGTAATGATTCATGCATTAATAGTGTTTAATGTCAAATATTGCTTATTTTTTTGCAATTTTGTTTTAAAGATTTTGTAAATCTACACCAAATTTATGCATTATGTTATTTTTTATCGAAGAAACTTGATATCATTATGTTTCACCCATATACTCTGTGATTGCTAAATTTTGTTAACTACCATGTAAAAATGTGTTCTGCATCTTGGTCATATTTTATGAATAACACCATTTGACTTCAAAGTATATTTTATGAGAGGTACATTGTATATTGTTTTCTCAATTCTCCATTCTGCAATTATCTTCATTCTTGGGATTAAGGCAGTATAACAGTATTCCTTTCTGCTTTCAATTTGCTGTTGAAAATTTAATTAATATATTGTGATATAAGTGTAGAACCATACTGTAAATAATTTTAATTAATTATCCTTGGTTTTTAATGAAGTACAAGTCCTCCAGTTACAACCTCATACACAATCTGAAATTTATGCACATACAGCTAATGACATTTACATTTAAGATATTTACACAATGAATATTCTGGGAAGATTCCTAATCCTGGTATATTTGTCTTACAGACTCGCTGAACTCGGGGACAGCTAGCCCTGGTCTACAGAGACACTTTGCCACACCCCCTGGCAGTAGATCCGGGAGCTCCCCCCTGTCATGTAGTAGTTCTACTGGTCCAGTGCAATCCCCCATTCATCAAGGTAACAATGCCTCCTTAGTCAAATAGTAAGAAAAGTCATAAGCATGTTGAAATGATTTGTACTTGCAACAAGTGGAAATGCAAGTAAAATATTTTATCAAACGTTATTAAGATAAGTTTGACACTATTGAAAATTATCATTGAAGTCAGTATTGAATATTTTCTTGTTTGAGTTAATAGCAGATTTACACTTACCTTTTGGAACATACCTTGTTAAAAATGACTATTAAGTCCAGAATTTTTTTTAGGCTTTTTACCTGGTCAGGGACAGAATCAAGCTTTATGGGTGGCCTCAGATTACAGGAATATACCTCCAGGTGCAATTATAATTAACCCCCAGACAGGTAAGTACCAGACAGCCAATCATATCATGTTAAAGCAAATGAATATAGATAAAATTTATTCATATGGTTAATTGCAGCTGTTTGAGTTTTCATAGACACTCGGAGCTTAAGACTGTTCATGCTAACCTCTGTGGGTTCTGTATTGTTACAGGTCAGCCCTACTCTAACCCTGACGGCAGTGTGTACACGTACAACCCCAATCTGCCCCTCCCTAATGGTCAGCCCCCCACATCAATGTACCAGACCCAGGAGGCCTGGACACCCAGCTCTGTAAGATAGTTCTAACTCTATATATAGAACAATAAGAATTAATACTGTAGATTCCTAAATATACGCGTAGAATTAATCATCGCGTAATTTCACGAGGAGCACCACATGCGAAATAAAATTACTCGCCTTTATTTATCTGATGCTGAAATCTAAGTATAATCTCTTGATCAACCATCCATTCGCGAATTATTATTTTTGCGATTTGACGTTGAAGAGCCTATTCGCCATAATATCTACTCGCAAAAAATAATGAATCTACAGTACTGTATATGTGTGTGTGAGCAAGACATTTACTTGACATATTACTCATTACATGATTATTTAAATCCTATAGAATATTAAAAGTTAGCAATGATATGTATAATAATGTTTGAAATATGGATTTAGTTTCTCTAAATTAATTTTTTTTGTGTACAACCAAATGTTAAAAATGTCTGGAAATCATTTTTTTATACATGATAAGTACATGTATATGTAAATCCTTTTTATCAGTCTATATTTAGATCCTTTTTACAGAAAGATTCATGTTATTAATAAGGCATGAACATGAACTTCTCAACATTTTGATATGATAATAATTTAATTATCACTCCATAGAAACAGCAGAAATCTAAGAATGAATAATATTAAATCCATTTGAAAGATTCTGCAGTTACAGGAGAATTTCCTGTTTTGTAGGTAAATGATAGTATGAATGGGACGGAGCTATGTAAGCACCTGTCAGCGATGAACCTGAGTCAGCAGTCCTCCCTGGACAGTGTTGGGGAACCTCCCGGCCCCCAGCCCAGCATCCAGTTTATTGTTGGGGGACAAAATCAGATACCATCTGTAAACTTACCTCAGCAGTCTTATCCTATGGCACAGGTACAAACCACTGTTCATCACAATTTTTCATCCAAACAGTTTTCTCTTTGCTGTATTTTTAGGTCACCTGAGTAACTCAGGTGACCTATTGCTATCCGTTTTCGTCCGTCGTCGTGCGTCGTGTGTCGTGTGTTAACATTTGAACATTTTCAGCTTCTTCTCTGAAACCACTGAACCAATTTCAACCAAATTTGGTATACAGCATCTATGGGTGAAGGGGAAGAAAAATTGTGAATTTCATGGTCCCCGCCCCCCTGGGGCCTGAGGGGTGGGGCCAAAACCACTAAAATTATAGCAATCTTCAAAAATCTTCTTCTTTACTCCTGGACATCAAGCAGGCAAACTGTTAGCATGAATGTAATGAGCATTGAGTCCTCTACCAAAATTGTGAAATTCATGGCCCCAGGGTCAGGGGTTCTAGTGCTAGGGTGGGGCTATATAGTTCATATAGTGAAAATGCATTATTTCTTTGAAAATCTTCTTCTCTGCTCCTGGGTATTAAATAAACTAACTAAGTACATAGTTATGATGAGCAAGAGTGCCTCTTCCAGATTTGTGAATTTTATGGACCCAGGGTCAGGGGTTCAGGTGTTAGGGCGGGGCTCTATAGATTATATAGTGAAAATGCATTTAGTCTTTGAAAATCTTCTTCTCTGCTTCTGGGTATTAAATAAACTAACTAAGTGCATAGTTATGATGAGCAAGAGTGCCTCTTCCAGATTTGTGAATTTTATGGCCCCAGGGTCAGGGGTTCTGGTGTTAGGGCGGGGCTCTATAGATTATATAGTGAAAATGCATTTAGTCTTTGAAAATCTTCTCTGCTTCTGGGTATTAAATAAACTAATTTAATGAGCATCAGTGCCTCTTCCAGATTTGTGAATTTTATGGCCCCAGGGTCAGGGGTTCTGGTGTTAGGGCAGGGCTCTATAGATTATATAGTGAAACTGCATTTATTCTTTGAAAATCTTCGTCTCTGCTTCTGGGTATTAAATAAACTAACTAAGTACATAGTTATGATGAGCAAGAGTGCCTCTTCCAGATTTGTGAATTTTATGGACCCAGGGTCGGGTTCTGGTGTTAGGGCGGGGCTTTATAGATTATATAGTGAAAATGCATTTATTCTTTGAAAATCTTCGTCTCTGCTTCTGGGTATCAAATACTCAAACACAGCACATAGTTATGATGAGCAAGAGTGCCTCTTCCAGATTTGTGAATTTTATGGCCCCAGGGTCAGGGGTTCTGGTGTTAATGCGGGGCTCTATAGATTATATAGTGAAACTGCATTTATTCTTTGAAAATCTTCGTCTCTGCTTCTGGGTATTAAATAAACTAACTAAGTACATAGTTATGATGAGCAAGAGTGCCTCTTCCAGATTTGTGAATTTTATGGACCCAGGGTCAGGGGTTCTGGTGTTAGTGCAGGGCTTTATAGATTATATAGTGAAAATGCATTTATTCTTTGAAAATCTTCTTCTCTGCTTCTGGGTATTAAATAAACTAACTAAGTGCATAGTTATGATGAGCAAGAGTGCCTCTTCCAGATTTGTGAATTTTATGGCCCCAGGGTCAGGGGTTCTGGTGTTAGGGCGGGGCTCTATTGATTATATAGTGAAAATACATTTATTCTTTGAAAATCTTCTTCTCTGCTTCTGGGTATTAAATAAACTAACTAGGCACATAGTTATGATGAGCAAGAGTTCCTTTTCCAAAATTATGAATTTTATGCCAATGATCCAAGTATATATATTTATGATGAAGAAAGGTGCATCTAGCAAAATGGTTATTTTTATGCCCAAGGGGGGGGGGGTAGTCTGAAAATAAATTAATGCTTTGAAACCTGCTCTTTGGTATTAATCAACCATTTTATGATAAAATTTGCAAAATTTTGAAATATGTGGCCCCAGGATCAGTGGTTCTTTTGGGGTGAGGTGCACAACTGGTTATAAAGTGGGAAAACATTTTCTCTCTTTGTAACTCTGATCTACCTTTGGGTATTGAGTAAGTAGAGTATTTTTAATTATGATAAGCAATGGTGCCTCTTTCAAAATTGTGAACTGTGAATTTCATGGCCTCTGGTTTAAAACACGAACCAAATTTAATTGTTTGAAAGTTGTTACACAATACTCAGGTGACCTATAAGGCCCGTGGGCCTCTTGTTAGGTTACCTGTCTCACTACTCAGGTGACATATTGCTATCAGTTTTCGTTGTGCGACTTCGGTTAATTAACATTTGAAAATTTACACTTCTTCGCTCAAATTCTATTGATTGAAAATCTTCTTTAGTCATTGGTATCTTGCAGAAAATTAAATTGAATAGTTATGAGGAAATGCTTCTTCCAAAATTTTGAAATTCATCGCCCCTGGGTGAGGGATTGTGAAGTTAGGGCTCCAATAATTTAATTTAATGTTTCATGTATGGATATTTTTACACTGCTGTAAGAGAAGTTACTTCCCTTTGTTATTTGTGTGATGATAAAAGGAAATGTTTAAATTCTACATTCCTTTCACCATAAAGTCAAATCTCCATCCACAAGTAATTTTTTCCACAAACCATGAAGATTTGAACCCCCCCCCCCCCACCCCAAAAAAAAAATTATTGATTTTACAGAACCCTATATTTCAAAAAAGTATTCACAATATTAATAAAATACAAATTGGTGGGACAAAGTCTGTTTTCATATGTACTGTGGGTGTTGTAACCATGCCATATTGACATATTTCTATTTCTTTAAAATTGTTTTTTCTTTAATAATTTTCATATTTGTATAGAAAGTGTAAAGCCTGAACCCTTATTGATATTTGCAGCCTCCATTTTATCAGGGTCCCCAGAACATAAACGGACAGCCTGCAGTGAGATACGTATACCCAGTGAATTGTCAGAATCAGTGCCAGCATCAGATGTCTGGTGATATGCAAAATCAAACTTTCCCCCCAAGTTCTACTCAAGGATTTGGGAGCCAGTATGGAGCCTCTTACAACTCCTATCCTGTTGTGGCAAGTCAGGCAATGGACAGCTTTGTAAACTACTCACAGACTACATATCCTGTAGGTCAAGGTGAAAACAACGTGACATATTCCTCTTATCCCGTGCAATATTCCTCAGGGCAGCAGCCTCAGCCCCAGCAAATGTTTTATCCCAGTACACCAAACATACAGCAAGGAATGTCAAATTACACGTTTGGAACAAATCAAGGACATTACCAGACCTCCCCACCTAGTCAACAGACTCTTCCCAGTGCTAATGGACATTTACAGACTGTGCCCCAGGGCTCTGGGGTTATCCCCATCCCAGGAAACCTCCCCACCCCCACCTCATCCCACTATGTGTATCCCCAAATCCCTCAATTCCAGGGGCAGCCCCGAGTGGCCAGCCCTCAAATTGTGCAGTATCAAAATGTGCCGAGCCAGCCTGGGCTGAACCCCACAGGAAATCCTACCCAGCCGTTTCCCATCATTCGGGGCCTGCAGATGAACATGCAGGTGCCCCAGATTCCAGGCGTGGTGTCCCAGACACAGAGTGTTCCCCCCGGAGGACCAGTGACTGTCAGTGCCAAAGGATGCACGTTTGAAAATACACTGCCAAAAAAGGACTTTGATAAGCAGGAGTATGTTTTAGGGGGGATAGGGAGCTTAGGATCCCCCCTAGTGACAGGGCCCCGACCTCTAGGACAAATTCTTAGACCCCCTACACAGACAGGTAGGTCGCCTATCTTTGATCAATGAACTTAAGGGTATATCGTTTCTGTCAGCAAGTTTGGGGGGGGGGGATGGTTGATCAACAAACTACCCAAAAGTTCCCCCTGTAGTCATATGATATTATTTAGTCACTTGTACAAAATGAAGCTTCTTATTTTTCTAGAAAATTAAAAAGTCTTAAAATATTCTTAATCAGCTAACCCCTTGAATTGAATAATTGGATTTGTATCATTATTTTAGCTCTCTTTTAAAATGCATAATTTTCTGTCATTTATCAAACATGGACAATTATAAAGATGCTAATATACTGGTACATTGAAGTTTTCAATGTAATGTGGATGGTATTTTTCAGACCTTCAGTTAATAGGACAACCTAGTATACGTCCACAAATTCCACTACAGAATGTTCTTCATCAGCAAAAACCAAGGTGAGTAGCTCAGTTAGATAGGGAATGGCGGTGGACAATATTCCAACAGTAATGTTTTGCTGAATAATGTGCAGTACTTTAAAGATGCACTTTACGAATTTTTACTTTGTACTGCACGTTTAGATTGTTTTGCTAAAAAATGCTGTATAGGCAGATAAAATTGTAGCGCATTATATTTTTTTCTGAAGAATCCATAGTAGTATGAGCTTCATTTGCAGAGCTGCATGTATTTTGTGTAAGGGAATTTTTTTTAAAGCATTGCTTGGTTTTGAGCCCGTTTTCTTGCTGGATTTCAGAATGTCAAATCAGCCCAGTAGTAAGCCTCAGAAACTAAGAACTGTGGGCAGCAAGGAAGGCTTGGAATCATGCCCCTCCCCCCAGAATGTGGATTCTGAGAGCCCCTCAGGTGTGAAATGACAAAAAGTAAATACTAACACTATCTTACTGTCCCACTAACATACGCTCAACTGCATCCTTGTCCTGCCTGCTATTTGGCATGTCTTTCTGGCTTTTTAGGTCACCTGAGTAAACTCAGGTGACCTATTGCTATCTGTTTTTGTCCGTCGTCGTCCGTCGTCTGTCGTCCGTCGTCCGTCGTGCGTTAACATTTAAACATTTTCAGCTTCTTCTCTGAAACCGCTGAACCAATTTCAACCAATTTTGGCATATAGCATCTATGCGTGAAGGGGAACAAAAATTGTGAATTTCGTGGTCCCTGCCCCCCTGGGGCCTGGGGGGTGGGGCAAAAACCACTAAAATTAGTGCAATCTTTAAAAATCTTCTTCTTTACTCCTGGACATCAAACAGTCAAACTGTTGGTATGATTGTAATCAGCATTAAGCCCTCTACCAAAATTGTGAAATTCATGGCCCCAGGGTCAGGGGTTCTGGTGTTAGGGCGGGGCTCTATTGATAATATAGTGAAAATGCATTAAATCTTTGAAAATCTTCTTCTCTGCTCCTGGGTATTAAATAAACTTGTTAAGTTCATAGTTATGATGAGCAAGAGTGCCTCTACCAGAATTGTGAATTTTATGGCCCCAGGGTCAGGGGTTATGGTGTTAGGGCGGGGCTCTATTGATTATATAGTGAAAATGCATTAAATCTTTGAAAATCTTCTTCTCTGTTCCTGAGTATTAAATAAACTAACTAAGTTCATAGTTATGATGAGCAAGAGTGTCTCTACATAAATTGTGAAATTCATGGCCCCAGGGTCAGGGGTTCTGGTGTTAGGGCGGGGCTCTATTAATTATAAAGTGAAAATGCATTAAATCTTTGAAAATCTTCTTCTCTGCTCCTGGGTATTAAATAAACTAACTAAGTACATAGTTATGATGAGCAAGAGTGTCTCTACCAAAATTGTGAAATTCATGGCCCCAGGGTCAGGGGTTCTAGTGTTAGGGCGTGGCTCTATTGATAATATAGTGAAAATGCATTAAATCTTTGAAAATCTTCTTCTCTGCTCCTAGGTATTAAATAAACTAACTAAGTACATAGTTATGATGAGCAAGAGTGCCTCTACCAAAATTGTGAAATTCATGGCCCCAGGGTCAGGGGTTCTGGTGTTAGGGCGTGACTCTATTGATTATATAGTGAAAATACATTAAATCTTTGAAAATCTTCTTCTCTGCTCCTAGGTATTAAATAAACTTATTAAGTTCATAGTTATGATGAGCAAGAGTGCCTCTACCAAAATTGTGAATTTTATTGCCCCAGGGTCAGGGGTTCTGGTGTTAGGGCGTGACTCTATTGATTATATAGTGAAAATACATTAAATCTTTGAAAATCTTCTTCTCTGCTCCTAGGTATTAAATAAACTTATTAAGTTCATAGTTATGATGAGCAAAAGTGCCTCTACCAAAATTGTGAATTTTATTGCCCCAGGGTCAGGGGTTATGGTGTTAGGGCGGGGCTCTATAATGATTATATAGTGAAAATACATTACATCTATTACATCTATGAAAATCTTTTTCTCTAATTCTGGGTAATAAGCAGATGAACTATTTATTTAGTTATGATGGGTTCCTCTTCCAGAATTGCGAATTTCAAGGCCCCTGAGTCAGGGATACCAAATGGGGGGGGGGGGGGGGGGGCTCTACTTATATACTGAAAATGAATTGTTTGAAATCTACTCCTTGGTATTAATCAAGTAATTTTGATAAGCAAGTGTGCCTTTTCAAAAATTGTGCAATGTGTAGACTTAGGGTCAGGTGTTCATGTGTGGTAGGAGCACTCCTGATTATTGCTGAATATTACGCTGAATATTACTGATTAGTTGACATACATTTTTGTTCCCCAACCCTGCTTATGGGTATTAAGTAATCAAACTAAACAATTGCTAAGTGTAAAGTTATGATTAGCAATGGTGCCTCTTTCAAAATTGTGAATGCCATAGCATCTAGCTTAAAACATAAACCAAATTCAATCATTTGAAAGTTGTTGCATGATGCTCAGGTGACCTATAAGGCCCGTGGGCCTCTTGTGTTAATGTAATTTTGTTTTTTTAATTTTATCTGATTGACTATATCAACTTTGTCTTTAAGATTTGTTAATTTTGCATCATTTTATGAAGAATGTTTTGAAATTGTACAGAAAAGTGAATGATTTGTTTTTCTATTGTAACTTCACTAGCCAAGGGTTTTTGGTCTGCACTGCTCTCCATTTACAGTGGAACAAAGTGGCTAGCAAAAATGAGTTTTTGCATATACACTATGAAAATTTATATACAGTCAAATTTCACTGTCTCAAAAATGCACAAGAGATACAAAAACCTATATTTTAATATGTTCAAAATACATGCATAAGCAAGCTAGTTCTGAGATGAATCAGATGAAAGATGATATAGTAGGAGTAGCATAAGTTAGGATTTGTATGTTTTTTTAATGTATTGTATTTTGTTGTTGTAGTTGAGTTCCTAGAAGTTCATGGTGTGTCGTCAGATCTCTCCAGGGAGGACATGATGGAGATGTTATCTGACCTAACGTCACTAGGAGTTCAAATAGAGGTTCAGAACGAAGACACTGAAACACGGACAATTCTAGCCGTGCTACCAAGCAACCTCGCTGCAGCTGATCTCATACAAACCCATAATAACGCAAACTATCAGCTCCAACTGTGCAATTCGGATATTTAGCTAGAACAAATTATAGGATGATATTTTTATACACTTCAGTTTTAGTGAAGATCATGTGCAGTGAAAAACCTCAGTGAAATTTTGTTCAGATTTACAAAAAAACACACAGCTGATGGAAGAGGGCATATAGAAATTATTGTATTTTGCTGTGTTTAATGGAGGCTAAAGGTCAACATTTTAACAATGAAAAAATAGTATTTTTACACTCCATGTTTAAATATTGTTGTTAGGTTTATACTTAATATATATTATATATCTATATCCGAGTTGATTTTGAAAATATTTAGTGTGTCTATTAATAACGAAACCTGTTACATTCTTTTTTTAAAATTTTCAGTAGTAACTATTTTTTTTAGCATCTGAAATCTGATATTCCTGTCTAGAGTCAGGGTGTACGTTGGAATCTCGTGTTTACACTTTAACCTAGGGTATATGTCACTGTTCAGTGTAAAGTCGTAAATAATGTCAGAACTGGGTTATAACAGTAAAGCACGCTTTTAACAAAGTGCCAGCGACAGATGAATTCGATTTGAAATCAACGTAATTAGTTTTATCTGTTAGTACACCTGTATCACAATGCAGCTGAAAGTCTCATAGAATGAAAATAATTTCACTGTAAGTGTCTATTCATTATAAGTGTATCCGCTAGAAGCGTGTTTTACTGTATAACACTTGTGTTTTCTAATATTTTCTTCCCTCATCTTTCCCTGTGTCATGTTCCCTTTATCGTCTTTCTCTTATTTGTAGAATGTTAAAAACTTATTCTTCAGAATTCATTGTATAAACTTTTGAAAAACTTGCCTCTTCAAAAATTATTTCTGAAAATAACAAGTCAAACATTTCTTTTGGATTTTTTTGTATGTTCAATCATTAACATTAGGTGAAGAATCCATGACAACTTAGTTTTTTTGTTGAAATTCTTACAAGAGGAGAAAAATTATACAGTATGTTGAATCCCAATAAGTTTTTTTTCTATGCACCCTACCAATGTGCCTAGTTCTGCTGTTGTCATCGTCTAAGAAACCACTCAGTATTGATGTCAGAAATTCGGTGTAGCCGAGGCTATAAGATAATTGGTGTGATCTTTTTTCGTTTGTTTAACACACATACTGTTTAGTTCTGTGAACGACGGGATCATTTTTCGTTCTTTATTTTCTTTGATCTCTGAGTGTTGCTTTAAGTATGTGCTTCATTGGCCAAGAGCAGTATCTCTTTCTGATAAAGGCCCTGACACCTTCGTACATGACGTAAAACTCCTTTATGATTAAGTTTACTGCTGCTCTCTCATTGGATAATTACCAAGAGCTGAAATTTGACAAAAAGTTGCGTGCTGGACTGGTGTTGTACATGCATAGTTTATCTGTGACCCTGTTTTTTACAATGTGGCTTTATATGTAGAATCTTTATAAAGAAGGTGTAAAATTTCCACACCACCAAATCAAAAAAATATCTTTAAGCAGATGCCTTCATAATTGAATCAAAGTGTACTTGAAACTCAGGTTAAGTTGTATTTATTTGCTGATGTAAATCATGCTTTTATTATTTGTGGACAAATGCTAACTCCTCTGTTGTCACGGGAGATATTTACAACTGAAACGTACAATACAATTTTATGATATTCAAAACAAATATACTTGAAGTAGGTTGTTTCAGAAATGATTATTTTTACAGAATGGAAGAACCAACACAATTCACATTGCCCATGTGAGTGAAATATTACCGGAGTCCAAAGCCAGATGTTGTCTTAGGAGACTACCCCGTCATATATATGTGTCATAAATCGGCTTTGATTCTACTGTTCTGTGATAGCGAATGCAGTTGTGAAATTGTTTATGTGTTATGTGTATTTTCATTGTCACCAACAATTCAGTCTGTTTTAGTCAATTTTTTAAAAAATTTTGTTGATAATAAAAAGTCTACTGCATTGCATTATTGTTGTACAAGTTAATTTTTTAAACAGTCCCAAAATCAAGACCATGAAGATGTAAATTGCATATGGTTTCTTATATGTGATTGAATAGTACATGCTTTTCTGCTTGTGTCCACATTAATTTACTACAAAAACCAAAAATCTCATACCTGCTATACATAATTGTGATGAGCAAATGACCTGGATATTCCGGTCATAGAGTCAGTTGGTTTTCAGTCCAGTCACTGACACCTACTTTACAACAGTCAACACGGATCTAAAGACTGAGTGTGACTTGTAAATAATCCTTTATGAATTTTAGATTGAAAGTCTGCAGAAAGCATGTAAGCTCACTGGGACTTTTGTTCATCAGGTACAACCACACCGGAAATTGTACATGTATAAATGTGGCATAACAGTGTCTGCCAGGTTACAAGTACTCGACAGGATTTTGTCCACAGGGTTAGGTTATAAGTACATAGTGGTTCTTTGATGTGGGCTGGACAAAAAAAAAATTGTTACAGGCATCATTGATTTTTACAACTTTTTAGTACAATATGCAGTGTGGGTTATCATCAGTAAAATACTTGGCCATTCTTTCATTTTTTAAAGTTGGCCAGAAAAATTTAAGTCCACTGCATCATGATCTTGACCTTGGCTGCACAAATGTATTGCTGGTCTGTAAAAATTGAGACAGTCCATTCTTTCAGACTAGCTAAATCCAAAGCTACCTTGACCTTTGACATGACCTTTCATCAGGGTCCTGAATACTCACAGTGGAGGTAAACAAAAATTAAAGTACATGTATTTTTGGCCTCAGAGACTACATGTATTTGTAATTTTGTTAGATAAAAAATTGAGTTCATATCCTGCAAAGAGGGCTTAACCTTTCCCTGATGCATGTATTAAGCTTGGTTCAAATTTGATGTACCATCATTACAATGTAGCAAGGACCACTTTTAATGATTAACTTAATCATCTGAGAGTGAACGAAGCAAACAACACACTTGCACATGTGTTGATATATAAGTAGTCCTGTACTTGTAGAAATCGGTGAAATGTACTTGCTGCACTTTACACGTACGTTAGAACGTGCGACTTGGTGATTGTTTTGGATACCTATTGTGATTTTATTGCTCAACTTTTGATCCTCTTTTAGAGTAGCATGGTGTGCTTAAAAAGTCCTTTGAATTCATATAATTCAGGATTAACAAGATTAAATGTGTACTTAAACCATGAGGTTTTTCCAAACTGAACCTTCTTACAATGGAGGATTACTGAATTAAGAAATCGCTCTTTGTTACTGTCAGTAATTTAAATACACCTGGTCTGCCACTGCACACATGTACAGCATCCCCATTTCTCTTAATCAAGAGATCCAGCATGATTTCAGAGTCATAATATTTACTATACCCCTTTTTTCCAAAGGTCTTCCTTCAAAAAGTCAAAAATAAACAGAGAAAATTAAATTTGTAGACTTTATATTTTGTTTACTATAACTTTCTCAGACAAACATAACTGATTTTTAACAACAGACCCATGGGCCACAAAGCTCACCTGGCAAGTCTGTCTGTAGATGAATTGGGGTCCCAAGAAAACAAACTGTACATTAAATCTATACCTTAAACATTAAAATGACATCTACAGATTGTTTTTATTCAATATTCTTGGACAAAAAGCTTTTTAAATTGGCCTCATCTTCTTTACAATTCTTCCTTATTTGTTCTCCCATTTTAAAAAATTGCACAAATTAAGATTTTATCTCTTTCCAAGCATTATTTCAGAAAAGAATAATTTTGGGTAGATCATTCAGGAAAATTCTATAGAACTTGTAAATACATATACATGTATACACCATACAGAATGGCATTGGTCAAACATTAATCAGAAAAGCTCACTGAAGCCTTTGGCTCAGTTACACTAACAAACAAATGTTTCGCAATGATTTACCTATCTTCACAGAAGGACTGCTTATTGTGCCTGCAAGTCATCTGTGATACAAGTTAGTTAAAAGTTTAATTCTTCACTCTGCTTGTAGATGGATTTACAGTAACATGAAATATGACATATGTAATGTATTTGACAGTTATAACCAGCACACAATAAATATCACTTATTATTATCATACAAACTTGTCTGTAAACATTGTTAGCTGTCAAATGACTTCCTATTTTAAAAAGTTTTCCCTATCCATTCATTGTTAACAAAAATACTATATATCTTTTAAAACTTTCTTTTCCAAATTTTTTATTCTAAGGAATCTTTTAAGTACATGTCTATTAAGCATATACTCTAATAGAAAACAATGTAAAATCTAAAACCTAAAATGTTTATTGCACAAAGATTATCACAATATCTGATCATGGAAGATGCACAATTGATGCTGAGTGTCATATTGCTGTGTAATTTGCTATGTACATGTTTGTATATCTTAGTATTTATCTTAAGTACAAGTCTCTTCATTAAATAATCCTTCTACGTAAACGAAAACTAAACAAAACAGAAGAATCACCCAATGAAAGATATATATCAAACAAAATATATTGTACTCTAGGATTTGCCATCTAGCACTATTACAACTACCGGTACTCTGCTATTCCTATCAATGCTATATTTCTTTCTGTCTAAGCTAGCATGTCCTTCTTATAAAGCATAGTTCTAAGAGTAGATTTTTGATGAGCACACTTTTAAAGATTGATCTTATAGATCCAAAAAGTTCCAAATCTCTATCATTTAAATAAGCTCCAAATTCAAAGTAAATCTGTTATGCCTTCCAAGTAAAGCTTTTAAATTTGTAAGAAGAAACCCTGCTCTTTAATACCTTTTTTTAAAATGCCAAATAAACTATGAAAATAAGATCAATGTTCATTTTACTGGATAGAAAAATGGCTCCATCAAAATCTACTATGCTCTAAATTGTTTCAAAAAAAAAAAACAGAAAGAACATCTACAATGGCAATCACAGTAAAAAAAATCATAAGCAAAATATGACTTCAAATCAAGATTACACAATTTATAAGGTTTTCAGCACTGTTTCAAAAATTAAATGAAGGAATGCCTGGCATCATTTTCTACTATATAAACTCATTATATAACACAAAATATTTCAATCAATTAATATAAACATAAATTAGTTAAGTCCATCCTTAAATTTTCTTCTTCTTTTTTTTTCATACCACCAGTATTTTTGTAATTTGCATAAAACTCTCATTTAGAATAAACAAACGATATACATTTGGTTATTCATCTGAATATGGGCTTAACAGTATGTTAATGATGTACAACATTGGACGGAATACAAGGAATTATTAAGTACTATATACAGAGACCTCATTGAGCTGATAAAACTGTACATAATATATACATGTAAAAAATTAACAAAATGTCTGACTCAACATGACTAAAAAAGGTCATTCTAAATGCAAGTAGAATGTGTTTATAATAAATGCATTCAATAAAAATGTTGGAAAATAAATATTCATGGATTGCATGTTAAAATGTTATATACTAACAAGACAGGGAACAAGGGGACTGTGTATGATATACCCTATTCAATACTGACCACCAGGACTATAGAAACTAATACTGGGACAGAACCTATGTACATAAGACATACAAGAAATTATAATACTGGTCAGGTGTCTTGGCTTGCTCTCGAGTAAAAAATATCTGGCTGGAATCTTCAGTAAACATTTAACAAAACTCTCTTATAGACATGCATAGTAAAAAATAATCCACTGCAATGGACGGATGCAGCCATGTGAAATCTGAGAATGATTGTATTTTAAAAAATCACATCAAAAGTCAACATTTCAAATGTATTTTTAAAAATCCTGTTAATCTATGTATTTGAAGAAGACAAAAAATTCCACAATAAAAGTAAAACATTTTTGTCACTTGTACTTTTAAGTCCATTTCAAGAGTAATAAAATAATTGCAGTTTATTGCTTCAGCAAGAAAGAGATTGAAATTATTTTCCGATGGGTGGCAAGAATTTGGACTCGTCGGTGGCGGTGGGGTCCGGCTTGGGGTGGAGGGGGTGACCGGTGGCCAGGTTCTTGACCTCTTCATGATTGACCACGGTGTGGCTGGGGTCCCTCCGGGCACTGTCCTTGTTACTCTTGGCACTGGGTGCTGTAAAATAATGGGGTCCTGTTGGAGATTAGTTGTTAAGACAAACTACAGAGAAAGCAGACAGGTGCACAACACAGGCCACACAGACAGACACACTGATTGCTGCTCTGTAAAAACCCCTCACACGAGAGTGCAAGATCACAACTCCTGGAAGCTGATTCTATGCTTATATTTATTCATTTTACTTTTATTTTACTGTAAAATCACAACTTAATTTTCTTTTTGTGTTATAAAGCCCCCAAGAAAAGTAAAATTTCAAAGATAAATCAACTCAGAATTTCTAGATCTTCAACCCTAAAATCAGTCCCCATGAACCAGTATTTTTTCCATATATAAAGTACAAAAGTTTGACCCAACAAAAATATGTGATTTTACAGTAATTAATTGACGTCAAAGATCCAGTAGTTGATTGGAAAACTGTGGTATTAACATAAAAAGCAAAGAACGTGCACAAACATACAATGCAACAATTAATATAATTTACTAATTATCTTACACATATTTAATATTAACTAGAGCTTGTGCAACATTGTTCATATAAGATACTTTCTAGATTTTCTACCTAGCAATATACAGTATTAAACAGGAACATGTAATAAATTTAAGAGCAAAAAGAAAGGAAAACGAAACTTAAATCCACTGATTTGGAATTCCAGACAACTGCTATTGGGCATCCCAAATCACATGCATCTCAAACCGTGCCATTCCTAAGGTAGGTCCAGCACTCAGTGAAAGTGCTGTCAAATTTTGCTCAAGTGCCTCTTGTGTTTAAAGTAACAGTGATGAAAATCTTAAGACTGTCCCCAATATATATTGCTACAAACAAGTAGTTTGCCCTTTCAAAATTTATTTCAGATTGATTTTAACAAGCATGACAAACAAGAAATAATTTACCAATACACCCACCATCCCCCAAATATTTAGACTAAGAGATAAGAAAGACTCTGATAATAGAAACGAATAAGTCTAATTTTTGCTGATATACCTTTCTAAAAGAAAATTTGGTTGGTTAGAAAAGGAATGATGTCTAAACTGTTGAAATATTACTTCAGTAGTAGCAATATGCTAAAGTTTTAATCCAAATTCATGATCATGCATGGATTTAGCATATTTTCTAAATGGTTTTTAATTTGAGTAAATTTAATGTTCATGCATCATTCCAGATTAAGACGTTTTGAGAGGAGAGATTACATTTAGTAGACGATGGACAGTGAGGAGTTTGATCCAGGTGCTAGATTAGGTTATTAGAAGGTTAACAAATCACTGTCTAGTTCCTTACTTCTCTTTGTAATGGGGCACTGCTTTCCTTAAAATAACTTTATATAGGTGACATGTGTAGTGGTCTTATCTGCAGGTGTAAAATAAAATAGCAGGTTTATTTGTAAGCTTTCAAACAAGCAAATACTTTTTTTAAAAAGGACTCATTTTTTAAAAAGTTTATGTCCTTATTCCTTATTCCCTTGTTAATTTTTGGTAGGATGATAAATGAATGCTGCATTTTTAGGTTGAATGTGAGATAAACATGAACATTTTAAGTGATGCGCATAATAGAACCATCATCATCCTCAAGTCAGCTAGACTCCAGGGCATTTCAAACAGTGACATGTGCAAATGTAGTGGTATTCACACAATAACATCTTCAAATTTGTTTGGTGATGATAATCTGTGTTGCTTGTAAGATTTTACATTATATTTCTGCAAAATTTAGGATAAATAAATTGTGCTGGACCTAACTGATTTTCTACAGCAAATCATACTTAATATTTTTTTTATTGATAGGGCTCATTGTGTGCCATTTCTGCATCATGCTAAAGTACAAGTGACTGCTACAATCAATGAGATTTGATCATCACACTAAGACAAACACTGGTAGCTACCTCTAGCACTGTGCTCTTCTCGAGTGTGCTCAGCTGAGGCTCCCACGGGGGGAACCCGTTTGGCACTCTGTTTTCTTTCCTTCAGACTCACTTTCCATTCATCACTCTTCTGTCGCTCTGAAGTGGTCACCAAGAAATCAGTACACGAATCAATCAGTATAAATATATACACACTGATTGACATTAACAATTGTTATACCCCTACAAAACTGTCCCTTGATAATTCTTACTTTAAAAAGTCTAACAGTTCAACTGTTTTCCCCAACTGTCGGTTCAGGAACTGTTTGAATAGACTGTTTAAAAAAGACTGTTGCCCACTGATGTCAAATGGCGCTAAACTGAGTTATCTTTTCATTCAGCAAAGGAGTATAACAAAACAGTTGTTGACAGGAGTCTCGAGAAACAATCGACCTGTTAGACCAGAGTGCAAACTGTTGCCTGTGGACTACGGCCTTGGGCAACAGCTTGCACTCGTGTCGAACGGATCGACTGTTTCCCTATACCAAGTCAACAACTGTATACTTTAATTAAAATCATATTTAAGCCATTAAGTATAGAGAAAAACGATTAATGAAAAATAAGGTACAGGTATTTCTCATTTTTAGTGTTAAACAATTCTTACATATTTCAGTAAATGACTCCACACAGATATAGAAGTCATGTTTTTTTTACCCCTTGGAGCCCCTACCTTTGCCTGGAACCTGGGCCGGCACCTTGTAAGGGTCTGTAGGTTTCTGGGCTTCATTGTTATGGTCAGACACGGCGGGTGAGGGTCGGTGGGAGGCCTTCTGTTGTGAGCGGTTGGAATCCCGCGCCTTACGGTTAACCAGACCCTCCTTGATCCAGTCATGCTGAAGGGCCTCCTCAGGGGTCATTCTGATATTGGGGTCCCATCTAAATAAGTACAGTAAACTTGTACAACTGCAATGATCCACTGTGTCAAGCTCAATTATTTTCTACCCCAACCTTTTTTTTAAATTTGCATAATTTGATCTAATTTAATTTACTGAAGTAATTCCTAACATAGCTGTTGACTTCAATTTTTTTCATTTGATTTTTTAAAAACACATTTTCCATCCTGTGATTCTGTGATTTTTGATGCCCTGACTATACTCACTCTAGGCAACGCCTGATGAAGTCCAGGAAGTTAGCATCACACGTCTTCACAGCCTGCTGCAGGTCCTTAGACCCCACCCTCCTCTTTTTACCTTTACTGTTTGTTATACAACGGGGATTACCCTTGGAATCTGATAAAAAAAAAATCTACATGTACTCATTTGTTTTCATATATACCAAAAATATTTTAAACACTTGAAATATTCAGAGGTTAGACTGTACCCTATCAGACATATGAAGGTTTGACTGTAACCTACCAAAGAAGAGCCTCCTTCTGGTTGCCTGGTCCAGTACGTTCCCGCTGGGGAGTCCCAGGACCTCCATAATACAGGCCAGCTGTTCCACCTCATTCTCCCCGGGGAACAGGGGGTACCCCGTGTAGAGCTCTGCCAGGATACAGCCAAAGCTCCACATGTCTATAGGCATGGAGTAGGGTAAACCTAGGATTACCTCCGGAGACCGGTAAAAACGACTCTGGATGTACGTGTACACTGGAGAGAAAAAAACATACAGTTAAACATGGGTATAGTTAAGACACTTATAATGAATTCATGGTGAATTGATTTTTATTCCCAATCGTTCTAAAACATATTATAATCACATCTTACCCCTTTGATGTTCATAACAACTTGATCCAAAGTCTATCACTTTTATTGAACTTTGACCTCGTTGTCGAAGTAATATATTTTCCTGTAAAATAAAAATTTGGTTCTTGATCAATCAGTATCTTTCTTTAATACAGATTAAATATGTCTCTCAAAACTTTCTTGTGTGTAACCGATATAGTGATACATGTATACAGATTTTAATTTGATATAATAAAAATCTTACTGGCTTCAGATCACAGTGAATAATTCTCTCGCGATGCAACATTTTAAGGCATTGCAGGAGAGAAAAGGCAAATCTACGAATTAAAGCTATACTGAATCCCTGAAAATTGTTCTTCTTGATTAGCTCATAGAGATTCATCCTGTAAACAAACAAAAAATATATTTATAAGTCAATTTGTTAATTAATTAGAATTTATTAGATACATAAAAGTGCAAATTTGAGCAGAATGGTGAATCAATGATTAGATGATTTTCTGTCTTTGAGTGGGCACATAATTGACTGCATGGGCACATTAAACATATTCCTTATATTCCTAGCTTTTTAATCAAGTTCTCAAATTCTTTTAGCAATAAATCAATCTCAGTTTAGTTGTTTGAAACATAATTCATATATTTTGCATATATATATTCTATTTTATTTTGTCATTTTCCTAGCCAAATATTTTTCATAAAACATGCAGTAATCAGGAAAGCAATGCTAAAAAAAAATACATCTTGTTTCGTGATTTTATCAATAATTAGAAGAAGTTACATTATAACTACATGTAAACCTACCCCATGAGCTCGAATGTGATACAGAGATGATTGCGGAAATAGAAGTATTCTCCCATGTGGATGATATTAAATTGGTTGTCTTTGTCTCGTCGACGCAGAGCATCTAGAATTTTTACTTCCACTAAAGCTTGGTGGTGAAATCTGTCAACAATATAATTAATTATAAAGTCAAATCAGTTCAATAATGTTCATCTGCCAGCCAAAATAATTTCAAATTCATAACATCCTGCATTCATATTTAAAGGTATTTCAATTCTTTTTCTGTTGAATTCTTTCCATTTTCAAATATTTTTACATTCCATAGTACTGAACATTGAATCAAAACAAATTGACGTTATTCTCATTTCTAAATTAACACATTAATTACCGGTGATATCTCGACTTTCACTATAGTGCAAAATGATTAAGATATTACCTTTTCTTATTTCTGATAATTTTGACAGCTACCATCTGATCTGTTTTGTGGTCATAGCATTTGACCACTTGACCAAATGACCCTTTACCCAGCACTTCAAGAATTTCATATCTATACACCATGTGGTCATGCATGACCTAGAAAATAATTAGTGCAGAAATAGCAAAATGGCAGAAGGGTGCAAAGTATATGCTCATTATCCAAAAGGGCTAAAGCAAGGATAATGCAGAAAATCTATCCAAAACACAAATATATAAATGTATATTTGAAAATAGTGGATATCCAATATACCGGGTACATGTATGGTATACTGAGTAACAAATGAAAAATTACAAAAAAAATCAATGTTTTCAAAGAGGATAGTCAATTTTTAAGTATAAAATGGCTAAGTGAGTAATATTTTTGCCAAAAGTCAGTTACACTCAGTTATATTAGTATTACTTTAAAACATTTATAGAGAGATGAGGCTGCATTATTCAGCATCCTATCTTACAAAACAGAAATGGACTTAATATAAAGAATTTTTTTTTTATGTAGAGGTCTGTTTTACAGAAGCTTTTACATTATCACTTGGTACCCTAATAGGTTATCACTCAATAAATATATATTACCACATATTATATATAGAAATCAAAATTAAAAATTTATAATTGAAAATATATTCATTCTGACGAACTGGTAATGGCTAGGCAAATGACAACATGCTCTAAATATTATGATTATTTATAGACTTCTCTACCCTGTTAAATAATATTTTGTCCTAAGCAATCCTATTCTAAAGATTCTTTTAAAGTCACACAACTATAAATACTTTAAATAAATGTTATTGTCACTATCAACTCAGAACCCAGTAACTGTTTCAAAAGTTGATAACTGGCACAGGTAAAAGTTTTCTATAGGGTAAAACCAACTACTTTACAAAATAAGTGTAAGAAAATTCAAACGTGCACATAAATAATATATATATGATTCTAAAACTAAGCTGATAAGTTCACTAAAAACCCTATAAAAGGTTTTTAACTTCTAGCCAAGCTCTATATTGTGTGTTTTCCAAGCAATGTTGCGGCCAAAACTATTCACTCCGAATCAGGTTTTACCTCTTCTTATTACGAACAATCTTAATAGCCACTTCCTCATCACGCTTATGGTCAAGGACTTTAACCACTTGACCAAATGACCCTTTCCCTACGACTTCCAAAATTTCATAGCGGAATGCCATTTGGTCACCTATTATCTAGAAGATTGTCACAAACTCAAATTAAATCACAAAATCTGAATTCAATTTTTTTAGTGCATACCTAATATAGTCCTTTCCTATTTATTTTTCATACAACTTACATATGGTGGCATTAGAAAAACACATTTAAAGTTCCATTAAATCTGATGACTATCCACAGCTAACTTCTAAATTGAAAGTTAAATCACGGGAAATTATCATTGCGGGATGAAAGACTTCCAGCTACAGGTTTTTATATATCCTACCTTGATGTAGGATCCATTTTCATCATCGTAGCCATTGTTTTGAGCTCCACCGGGGACACCTTCGATCTTCTTAGCCTCAAGACCGAGGAACCAGATCTCTGGGTAATCTAAGATCTCTGTCTGTTCAAACGCTGTCAATTTACTTCTAAATTGCTTAAGAGCCTCTGAAATGAAGAAAATCAATTTTTTTTCAGAGATGCAAAATCAAGCACAAAATTCAGATTCATTAGATACTATATGAAAATTCTGAAAAATATTTTGAAATGTCTTAAATTCTAAATTGTACAGAACTAACACAAAGTCTAGAAATAGATTTCTTCTATGATTCTTAGACAAATTTCATATCATGATTTAATAAAAAATAAGTAAATTTGAATATCTAACTATTCACAACCCAATTCCGTAGTACTGCTCAGTTAAAAAAAAAAGAAGAGATAAACTGGTTCCCTGCCCTCACCTCCAGGAGTCATTGGCAGCTTGTTCCCGTAAGCATCCCTCTTTGTCCTGTCAGGGGTACCTGTGTTGATAGTGGAGTAGGAACTTTGACGAGTGTAAGCTTCTGATTTCTTGTTGAGCTGAGGGAGGGTGTTGGAATCGTTTTCATGGTGCTGTTTCTGGTGGGAATTTTTGAGGTCGTTTTGATTGCTCAGCTGTGGAAGTGTTGTTGTTGGAGCAACAGCAGCTACTAGCTTACCGCCCTGTGAATATACAAAGAGATAAAATTACCTAAGCTACAAGCATACATCTTCCTCATATTAAAAATACGATTCAGCACAGTAGACCCCTGACTTATGTTTGTGCTGTGTGGTGGTGTAGGAGACCGCTGACTTGTGTTTGTTCTGTGTGGTGGTGTGGTGTGTTTGTTCTGTGTGGTGGTGTGGTGTGTTTGTTCTGTGCGGTAGTGTGGTGTGTTTGTTCTATGTGGTGGTGTAAGAGACCGCTGACTTGTGTTTGTTCTGTGTGGTGGTATAGGAGACCCCTGACTTGTGTTTGTTCTGTGTGGTGGTGTGGTGTGTTTGTTCTGTGCGGTGGTGTGGTGTGTTTGTTCTGTGCAGTGGTGTGTTCCGTGTGGTGGTGTGGTGTGACTTGTGTTTGTTCTGTGTGGTGGTGTGGTGTGGTGTGATGACTTACCTCGGTGTAGGAGACCCCTGACTTGTGTTTGTTCTGTGTGGTGGTGTGGTGTGTTTGTTCTGTGTGATGCTGTGGTGTGAGTTGATGAACCTCAGTGTAGGAGACCCCTGACTTGTGTTTGTTCTGTGTGGTGGTGTGGTGTGACTTGTGTTTGTTCCATGTGGTGGTGTGAGTTGATGACTTACCTCGGTGTAGGAGACCCCTGACTTGTGTTTGTTCTGTGTGGTTGTGTGGTGCGTTTGTTCTGTGTGGTGGTGTGGTGTGTTTGTTCTGTGTGGTGATGTGGTGTGATGATTAACCTCGGTGTAGGAGACCCCTGACTTGTGTTGTTCTGTATTGTGTTGTGGTGTGTTTGTTCTGTGTGGTGGTGTGGTTTGACTTGTGTTTGTTCCGTGTGGTGGTGTGAGTTGATGACTTACCTCGGTGTAGGAGACCCCTGACTTGTGTTTGTTCTGTGTGGTGGTGTGGTGTGAGGAGGGTTGTTTATTGGGAATCTGCTGGGAGGAGGACTGATATTTGCTGCCATCAGCATTCAGTCGATTTGACCGCTGCTGGATATTGGCATGTTGAGGGCTCTGAAATCAAAATAACATTCATGTAAGAAATATTACTGACTCTGTTAACAGATATCAAACTATAAATATCAACACTTTAACTGATTCTCCTATGAAAGGTATTGTGGTTCTTATAATCAATACTCTTATATCATAAGTAAATGGAGCCCTGAAAATAATAAATTTATACTAAATGAGAAAGTGCCATTTACTTCTTCCATTAAACTGATTTGATGCGTTAAAATAGCATGGACCCTTCATCAAGTTTCTCTCTCTCTCTCTCTTTGCTCAGTGAGTTTTATATCAAAAGCATGCACATTTCAACAACAATCAATTAACAGCTTAGGTCTTGATAGTTTATGACAAATATCCCTAATTGATAATTCAAACCTTCTACAATTGACGTAAATCCTTTTATAAAATATAAATTAAAGATGGTTTTTCCATGACCTTTAAGTTGTAAACATTCTTAGAAAAAAATAAAATGAGTTTGCTAAACACTGTCATAAGCATATGTCAAAAAAAATAACAGGTGTTCTCAGAGGACTAAAAATAAAACACTTTTCAAAAATACTTCATATTATGAAATGTCACAAAAGACACAATAACAAACAGTTTCATACTGCAGACAGTATATTATTTAGCTTATTTAAGGACATACATGGAATAAATTTGAAATTTATTATCTTCTTTCTGTTATAAAAGAATTCCAATAATTGTGTCTGACTCCTATTTCTCAGGTTCCTAAGATGTTATACCCTTCCTCTAAATCAAATATGAGGAAAGTGAAGTGAAAAAAATTAGTTTTGTAAAATTGTATTTTCATTAGAATTTTTATAATGATTCATTCAATATAATTATGCTGTTTTTAGTTCTAAGAACTTTTCATTACATTACACAGAGGCAAGGTTGCATATGACCCCATTTTTTAAAATTATATTTCTGCTTAATATTATATACAACAAAAAGCCTTTTGTTTAATTACCCATTTTTAAAAGAAGTTTGCCAGAGGACAACCAAAAAACAACACAAAAGCTTTTAATGAAATTCAAAGGCACATGTAGTTTCAAATAAAGAAATTATGATTTGGTTGTTTAAAATTTAGGCATTTTATTTGAGAGACTGCATAATGAATAAAATTTAAACAAAAATGTTTGAAGGTGATATTAAATTTTAAATGATTATTTAACCACAATTCATTACTGATTGTTACATGAATGCCCTTTACATAAAAATCTGATTTGATAACAGAATGATTACATAACACTAATTCCAGACAAATAATACTTACAGAAGAAGTTTCAGAAGTCATAAAATACCAGAAATAAACACACTACAGTCTATAGACAAAACAATCAAGAAATCCTGTCACTATTCCGTACAATTAAAGCAACATTCAGGCAATATCAGAAAGCTGGCTTTAACTTGGCTGTGGGTAGCAACAGCGCATACAGCCCAATTAAAGACTCGAGTGTGAAAGCCTTTGTTTAAAACATGGATTAAAAATAAAATTAGTTACAAATTCACGACATAATAGTCTAATAATATTATGGGACATTATATGGATTGCATTTTTAATCTTCAAACAAAGAGGCTATTAACTGATTTTTTTCTGTGTTTGGACCATATGTGACCTGTATTCTGGTTTCTTTACACAGACAGGGTAAAAAGTTCCACCAAAAATGAGATTAATAATTAGTAAAGCATAGTCTGTCACTGCAGAACAGGCCCTGGGAGACTTAAGGCTCACAAATTCATTTAAATTGACTTAGATCTTTATATAAAGACTCACTTTCTGAGTTCTGTGAAGAAGTTACAGAATTTACCAAATGACTTACATGATAACTTTTTTAACTTCATTGACACAGGAGTTCAAACAAATTAACAAAAATCACATTTTAAAAAAACCCAAATTCTGTGACAGACAGGATCTTATGTTTTTTTTTCTGCCCTGGATTTTAATACCTCTCTAAACACCAGTCCCCCTATGCCACTTCTTTTGAGGGCCGAGTGAAGGTCCCTTCTGGATACAGTAAAATTAATGTCTGCCATAGGGATTAACAGAGTTGTCAGCTATTCTAGCATCACAGATCACTGATTTTAAAATCAAACCTATATTATCTTCTTTCTCATCATTTTTTTTTTATCCATCACATGTATACATGGGCCATGTGTGGCAACACAATAATAAAAATCTGCATTGCTTTTTAAAGTTAATCTTCCTTTTGGATGAGAATCACATGTCGCTTTCCACGTTAACTCCAAGCACTGTCTAATCAATTTGTTGCAGTATTTAAAAGTGTATAAAAGCTGTAATTTAAACTAATATCTTCCTGACTTATTGTCAGTTGAAAGGTTTAGGCCACTTTACATGGGTAAAATTTTTCCACAAGACAGTGTGAAAAGTTACTGAATTGATACACTAAAAGACCACAATCGGTCCATAGAAATGGTAAGCCAGCTCAATGACAAATAATCCATTGGAACTATGCAGAAATCAAAACAAACTGATCAAATATTAATTATTCGGTCAAATGTTCATTCCTTCTAGCAGTGAAGAAAAATTCAATAGATCCTGCAATAATTAAGGCCATTAAACATTCTGGTCAGCCAGACAGAATTGCAGCTTTACACTTATAAAGCCACGACTTTACGACAATCCACAATTATTGTTTGATTAATTGATACTTCAGTTATCCAGTGGCACTCTGAACACAACACTTATGATTTTTACCCCACACTGATATGCTCCCAAATCCAAAAGAATTTCAATGTTCAGTTACACTCTGGGATTAAAAATGCATGTGTCTAAATATTCCTGGTACTGGAACAAATATAATCTAAACAGACCAATGTGTCGCACTGGTGGAAAACTTGACCAAACAATTGATTCCATCACACAAAAGACTGGGTATCATATTTTATCTTTAAACCTTATAAAACTTAATGCATATATACTTTAAATAAACATAGAACAATTTATACAAGGAATTAATTAAAGTGCCCGAGGAAGTCTTAAGCAATGGAGAATTCCCTTACACCTGCGAACAAATGTGCCACGTAATTCTGATATACAAAGTGTGAACTAAGTCATCAAATT
Source organism: Saccostrea cuccullata (assembly GCF_032062105.1). Lineage (NCBI taxonomy): Eukaryota > Metazoa > Mollusca > Bivalvia > Ostreida > Ostreidae > Saccostrea > Saccostrea cuccullata. The sequence continues at coordinate 120,502 of NW_026930876.1, forward strand.
ACTCCGATCAAAAATTAACAAAATCAGAAAAATGCTACTTTGTCCCTTGTTTTTTACAATACCCAGTGCAAAATAGGGGTATAATGTGATCTTTTATTTGTATATTCCAATATATTTATTTTGTATATACAATTAACTTTGAAATTTATATGAAGATTAAAAATAATGGCTGATAGCTACATAGGTATAAGACATTTGATCTGGCTGGCTTTTCTGGTGTAATAGAAGAGATATTTAATAAACACAATTTAACTTTACAAATATTGTCACATTACCATATTTAACACTTAATGGTTAATAACAGGATTAAAACTGTGTTAGTCTAAATAAGAAGTCTTTGATGAGACTGTAGCTCCTCTGGTTTGTACTTATACTAAATGAGGACTTCATGAAAAAAGAAACTGGTTTGACTTTTTTGGGGGGACATTTCTTGATGTTTTCTTAACTTGTACCAATTAAGTTTTCTCAAAATCAAATCAAATATATTTTTAACAGATCTTCACAGATTCTTTAAAGCTAATTGGCAATATCAACTGGAAGAATTAAATGTGTCTCAATACAGATTTGTGTACCAGGTTTTATTGAAATCTGATAAAAGCTATTTTAATTAGTGATGCAGTATTTGGGGGAAAAAAATACACGTGGCTCTATATTTTTTAACCAATGCAACATTGTTCATCAATTTTTTGTGTAACCATGATGACAACACAATTCATTGAAATTAAAAGTCAATTCACAGAAAATTATGCGAAAGATTAGGCGTTAATTAATTGTACCAAAGTTAAATTTGAATTGGACAAAAATTTTAAAAAGGGTTTGGCATTTTGAAAATATTTTCATTGTAGAAATATCTTATTTTTAGCAACCATGGCAACACTGTTTGTCAAAACTGAAAAGAAGGATTTAATTTGTATCTATAAATTTATTATACTTATGACTTTTTTAAAATTGAAATTGGACCAAAACCATAGGAGGAATTATAGCATAGAAAAATTGTTTATAGATATTAGATAAATAGACACTTTAGGATAAACTTATCTCCTCTTAAACCAGCAGAGGTAAAAATGCAAATATTTCCTATTAATGCCATTTACTAGTAATCATCCCCACCCTACCCCTCCAAAAAAAAAAAACAAACAAACACACTAACAAAAAATTCTGAAAAAAAGATAAAAGTCTTGTATGCAACTGAGCTTTAATTCTTGCTAAAGTTCTAGTAAGTCTGCAACCTTCAAGCTGGCCTCCAACTTAACACTGGAAAAAATGGCTGATACCAAAGGACATCCATAATAACTTTTCCTGTAAATACATTTCTTTTATTGACAGTTTATTTTTGAAGTTTCATGATTGTTGTCATCAAACTTTTGACCTATTTGATGCAGAAATAAAAATTCCCTCACTACATGTAATCTAAAACAAGTGCAAGAACTATGGTTCAACATACCAAGGCTGAGTGCCAATTAAGCATTGTAAAGGAACTGTTGGTTTGAACTAAATACTAGTATGATCCATATTCACCTGTTATCATTTTGAACACGCCCATATAAAGAAGCCCATGGGTCGCAATGCTCACATGAAACTATCAAATTCAAATTTGGTGAATTTTTCTTCATTTAAAATTTGTGCTTGCATTGTAAATGAATTTTCAGCATTTTCAGAGCAACCCAAAACTCAAGATCTTTTGGAAGCTGAGTTAATGCACAGTAAAACATGCTTAGTGCCAGGAAGGAAGAATTTTGCTTCATTTTGATAAATGTGATTAATTTATTTCTTAAGATACATCCGCTAAGTTCATAATACTAATTTAAAACTAAAGGAAATGAAAATCCGCTATAAGTGCAAATGTTTGCTACAACTGTGTTTTACTGTATTTGCATGAGCTTGGTTTAATATCTTCTCAGTCAAACAATTAACTGCTCTATATGTGGAGTATTGAAATGAAGAGTTAGACTGTTTGCAGACATAATAAGAAAGGCACAGTCAATTTAAGCTTGAAATTCTGCTCATCGCTTGATCAACATAACATTTCTTCATGACTGATGAACTACTTGCAAAAAGACTGACCAAATGTAAATCAAAAGTGCTGGGCATTTATGGAAAAAAAATCTCTCTCAATAAAGATTTAATCCTGGTATTCAAAAGTTCTAAAGCAGTCCATTTGTTCTAAAGCATTCCATTTCAGCCATTTTTAAGGCTACTTGCAACTCTTATCACAACAGATGTGACAGTTCTCCGTAACTTTAGTCTTAAGAACCCTGTATGGAATATGTTTGGTACTTTGAATCTACCTCCTATGCATAAAATCACCAAGAATAATAGAAGCAGGGCTCTCACGCCACTTTTTGGGACTGGGGCCGGGGCAGTTCAAATTGGGAAAATTATCAGCATTGGAAAAATGGATAACCAAAAATTCATTAAAAAAAATCCTCAAATTTTGCTTTTCTAGCATTTTGTCATCAATTTAACCCTGGTTTTGAATAAACAATTAAACAGAACAAACATGCGTACGTAGGCTATTTATGAAAGTACATTAGCTTTGTCATTACTATCTTTGAGTGTTGATATTGCGGTTTTATGTCTTTCTGAGTGACATAATAGTAAAATAGTAGTACAGTTTCACTTTCATTTGCAAGTGTGTTTGTTTGGGTTTCTTTTTTTCGCGATTAAGTTTCATGGACTTTTATTTTTTAATTAATTTTTTGCTATGGAAATTGGGAAATTTACACCTTTCTTTTGGGAAAAAAATTGGAAATTCAAATACGAGATGAGAAGGAACATCTACTAAAATGGAAATTCAAATACATAGCTGACCGACATTGTGTCTTAGTCTAGGTGAGCTAAAACCTTTGACCCTCATTCTGTTGAATTATGTATGATGATGTGGGAAGATCTTAACATCTAGAATATTGAGCCAAGCAATCCTACCGAGTCCCCAATCTATCATAAGAATCAATGTTATGTTTATTTAGGTTTAAACAATACCATATTAAAATTTTGACTAATCAATCAACCTGTATTATCAAAATTAAAGAGGCAATTCAATGCCACTTAATAACACAGATGTTCTGATAATACTGGCATCAAATTGACTAAAAATAACATAACCCATTATCATGATAAAATGATAAATGATAAAAATATATGCACATATAGTCAGAAAGGAAGGGGGGCTACTCTTGTTGTGGGAAAGTTATAACATTCTTTTCTTACCCCAAATAGAGATTTGAGAAGAGGAGGTATATACACATATTTTGTTAAAACTCAAAAGGATAATCTGTTTGGAAGAAACTGTTAAAGCCTCCACTAAATTTCACATTAATTTCATAAAAATCTTATCTATATACAAAAACCCTCTGAAGTGCAAATACAAAAACAAAATATTTTTTCTTAGCACTTTTAAATAATATGGGAATAGGCTAGACTGACCTGGAGTGAAAGGAAGGGAAAATTAAGTTTTTACAAACTCAGACTGCATGAAGATACGAATTTAAATTTCCCAAACATATAACACTTTTTAAATAAAATTTCTTTTCAACCCACCAGTTTTGCTGATATAATTAGTAATTAAAACATTTTAAAATTTATATAGGAATTTTAATAATAAATTTACATTTGCAAGGTTTGCAACTACTGCAACAAAACCATGGCATTTTCATATTAATTGAATAATTAACTGCACATTCCGAAAAAGTGCACTTTTTAAAAATTCATTTAATAATAATTGTACTTAAAATAAATTAAATGGTTCTTCTACTTATCAGCCAAACATACATTTATTGACCATGAATTTGTGCATTTGGGAAAAAAAGGTGTTGGTCTCGACCAGGTCCCCTGAATGCCTTCATGTTAGGTGCTTTACCAACGCATCTGGCCACTGGCAATCAAACTCATGTCCCCTGACCTTAAAGATTTTTATGCCTCCCCAACCGGTCTTTAAGTCACTTCCAGGTGCTTTACCTTAAACTTAGGAACTGCAGCCATGACATAAAGTAAGACAACACACTGGCAATAACCATGATTTATTTGTTATGCAATGAAATATAAAATACATTAGACATGTAAGTGATAATAATCAGTTGAATGAAATCATGGTTAACCTCCCTGACCTTAAACATTTTTACCCCTTTGCCAGTTCTCAGAAAAGTGACTCTTTCCTGGAAAGTTGCAACCGATAGTTATTATGAAATTACGTCTTTTGATTGGTTAATTAATTTGTTTTTATTTAAAAATAACTTGTCACTTCCAGGACATGGCACAGCACCAAATGTAACTAGCAAGGGAGAACAATGCATCAGACCAGACCAGGATTTGAACATAACCTCTGGTGTTCTACCAACAGAACTATTTGACCACTGGTATCAGACCTGCCTGACTGCCACACATTGTAACATGTAAGTTGCTCAAAATTTCTGAAGAAATAAAATTTAGTGTATAAGCTAGTTAACCAAATTATCATCAAAATAATTTTATTTTCTTTTTATTCAGACGTGCGCATTTCAATAATCTGGGGTCATTTTGTAGACTGAGAGTAAACAATAAATTTAAGAAATTAAAATAAATTTCATGGCTTTACTTTGTTCTACTTTTACAAAGAAGAAAATCCCCTTTGTAGATTTACCAAAGATCCATACATTGAGAAGAGAATTAACCTGGATATTATTTATTTCTCTGTTCTGCAAATCCTAAGCGAATTAAAATCTGCCTGTGATCCCGTATAATACAAGTAAATTTAAATTCATTTCCACTGGACAACAATAGACCAGTATAATGACTTGAGAAACTTTTTACGCCATAGAGGATGAAAGTCTTGAGTGCTGTCTTTATAGGCTAGCCAGAGAGAGGAAAATATTCCCTTTGATAATCAAAACAAAAGGGACCTTAATAATTAACCTTACCACATCTATAGATATCTGGTTTTCCTTCTCTCTCTCTTTATTCCTTTGTCTTTCTACATTAGGCAATCGCATCAATTTTTGGTCAAATGGAGGCCAAAATCCTGGTTCAGCCATTGTGATGTTGTTTTTTTTGCACCTGAATAAATATCCCTATATCTTTCTCAGATTATCTTCCATTAAACATTTAATGGCTTTGTTCATGTCATCTCCTCACAAGTAACTGAATGTGCTAAAACTCTAGTTTTCCAGGAATATTCTTTCGCTCATCAGAAAAAGTTCTTTGGACCTCAGAAGTATGCTAGAGGAATACAGTGTAATATCAAATAGCTGTCTCCCTCCTCATATGGCATATAATCATAGATTGTCTGTATATGCTAAAAGTCCCAGTGGTGATATAAACAATATCTTAGCTCGTTCACAATGTTTAAGACTTTAATTCCTTTCACTGTTCAGTCTGAATCAACATTTTATTCACTGCACTGAGGAACAAATTGTATCTTGAACAAACACCGAATAAAGGCTATAGTCATTATAAGAATAAGTCAGTAATAATATTCATATCAATATATCCAAAATTTAAATGAACATCTAGTATATCAGATTGTCCACTTTCTCTTTTAAAAACAGTAATCCATTGAATCAACTGGCAGGATATTTCCAAATTTATTACACTGTGTGCCTTTGATTTCCCCTCAGTTACAATTCCATTTGATTATTCATAACAGCCATTAAGATTGTAATTCTTTCTGAGCCCATAAACTTATCTAAACAATTGTGAAGAAGAATTTAAAAGTTGAAGGAAAAACAAAACTCATATAAAAAACTGAAATGGTCTGGACTGTTCCCTAGTAAAGGTACCATGCTGGACTATGATTGAAACATGTAGATATACACATCAATCTCGCTATGGTTAATTGCTCCAATATTATTTTTTTTTTTTATGTGTTCAGGCTCCATATCAACTTGGAGACAAAATACATGGGACACAAAAGATTAAATTGCACCTATAGTGATGGGGTATGAAAAGAGGACAATTAGCTTAAAGCATTAAAATATATCAGATCTGGTGATCTCTTAACAAATTCACCATGTGGAGAAGTGATGAATGCTATCTGTAAAACAATCAAAACACAACGGCCCAATACACAGAACTTTAATCATTCAATCAATTAATTCTGTACTAGATCCAACATTTTTTATACCCTTTGTGTCTTCAAATGCATCGAAAAAGAATGTGTGCCTGCAGACCATCAATACTGCTCTTAGCTAGAGGCAAAAGTGCAAAGGACCCATGTTTGCAAAACAAAACAAACTGAGTTTCAGACACACAGCCAAGGTCCTCTGTCTAGGATAGTTGACAAAGTCTGCTGTTCAACAGTATCCAAAAGAACAAGTCTATAAAGCTTCCTCCTCCATTGTTAGGGTTTGTGACCTGCATGTTTGTAACAATGCATCTGTATACAATTCCTCCTAGATTTATACCATGTTATGGATTGTGCATATATTTATCATCAGTGAAATATCTCCCATTTCACTTTTGATACCTATTTTACATATATTTAATTGTTTTACTAATTTTTCATACCATGCATCAAATTCATTTACTTTGTTAATTCTTAATATCTTAATTTATTAGTGAAGCTAAACCAACAATTCCCCAAATGAACGTGCACCGCCAAAATTATGTCTAAGACAGACCAGTGCGCATTCTCACATATTTGATAGAGAGAGGGGGGGGAGGGATATACATCTCACATTCCATCATTCTACTACTCAATTTTTATAAATGTTTAGAAATATGAGATTTCCAGTTTTAACAACAGAGTTTCTTCAAATCTCAATTCCGCACAAATGAAGATGATTTAGTGCTCTTTTATAAATGAAATACTGTAACATTTAAAACACTGGAAAAATTGCTAATAAAGAAGTACTTTAAGCACAAGACGTGATAGATGATCAATATTTGTTTATTATTCAAAGAATGACAATCATAAGTAAGGATTCATAACACTGACTTATGTATCAACTATGGAGTCATTATCAACTCTAATATGGATTTCTAGTTACTACCGGTAAGCATCATAAAGGGAGATAACAAACGTATCAAACCAGAAAATTTACAAAATATACTTTAGGGGGAAATCAATGAGAGTTCAGACAGAAATGTTTATATATTTCATCTTTTTATGGTCCACAAATCATCCAATATTGAAATACCCCTCTAAAAGCTTCTTATTTTACTGTATCATTAAAGCCCTTTGAAGTTTTGCAACAATGATATTAAAAATGTGCAGCTTAAAACAGCCTAATTATAACACTTAAATGCCAATGCACTTTGGCAAAATTGTATGCACTAATGGTTTAAAGAAGTTCTTAATTGGATATTTAATTTTAGGCAAACAGCATTTTTCCACATTATACCGAGTAAATGGAAGTAATATTTATTCAGGCCTTTAGACAAGCCTAGATGTTACATGCAATGCAATTGTTAAGTTTTGTCTTCCATAAGCCTATATTATGTGACAACATTACAAACACATTCAATACAATTAGAAACAAGACCTAAACATGCCACTTTTATAAATACATGTATCATTGTCATTAATTAATATCGGTAAAGCATTTACTGACCGACATAACACAATTTCTTTAATATACTTTAAAATTGACAATTTCATCTCTATGATTAAATTTCCTTTAGGTACTTTTTACTCATGTTCTTTAGCAATTTGTTCAAAGCCTAGATTAAGCTAGTCTACTTCTTGAGTCCTGTAAATTATTAAGTAACAACAGTGGATATTTAATTAAGTAAAATAAGAGAGTCTGACTAACCTGCTTGCGATGTGAGATGTTTTCATGCATTATCCTTCAATACGCGGACCGAGTCAGAGAACGATTGGTAGCATCCTACCATCACCGCTATCCAATGTACACAGAGTTACGAGCTGACATTTAGCAGCCAGAGGATATTAATATACTGAGAAGATTATCAGCTTTCAGTTTCCTTACAAAACAGCTTACACAAAACAATGGGCTATTTTAATGTTATATCACAGTTTAAATTCACCTATTCATTAGACCCCTTCCATGTGCTGGACAGTTAATACTTTTTAATTCTACTGGTTTTGAAATGTCTATAATGCTGTTCAATGATTGTCAGGATTAGTTGATGTGAAATCCATTTTTCCCCTATTGGTTTGACGGATGACACATGAATATATGGATATGATTATTTATGACACCTCTTTATTGGGGATTCATATTCTCTAGGATTTTGGATAAACAGATCACCATTAAGTGACCACTTAATATCATATTACCTTCATTATGGCACTGCAACTTAATTAATCTGTACACACTCCTTATAGGGTTATGTACCCTGGTATCCCATAGCAACAGATAGTACTTAATTAAATATTCATGCCTTCAATACAAAGGAAAGTCCTACAGTCAATTTGTTAATTAATTTAAAGCTGAAGTTTCTATCCCTTTCATTTTGTGTATTTGTTAACAATCTCAGTTTAAATATTTTAATTGGCATTTATTCAGACATAAATGAAATGACTGGTCTATAAAATAATGACTTGAGAAAGTATTTTTTCTTGTGTGACAGCTATTCTGTGATAATGATACTTTTTGTGATTTTGAATTATACATGTCAATTAGTACTAGTAACTTCTCCATAATATTTTTTTAAAAATGCAGAATTATACATCTGAATCAGGTCAATATGACCTCCTTAATCTAAAACTCCCACTCAATAAACCAGTACGTAATCCTAATAAACCACAACATTTATAATTGCTATATTTCAAATCATTGTATTTCAAAACAGAAATTTTCATGTTTTAATGTCATAATAAAAGTTTTCATTATATAAATTTATTATGGTTTTAACATTTGAAATTCATAAGGAAAACCATTGTCAACCGACGCGTCAGCGGAGGTTGACAATGGTTTTCCGAGGGGTGTCAATTTCAAATGGTACTTTCACAAAACAGGCACCATTTATTTTATTATACTGAATGTCTTATTGATTTAAACGTCAGCAAAAAAAAAAAACGTCGATCGTCTTTATGTTCATGTATAGAAAGCTTTCACACTCACCGGTTCACTAATCTCTTTATTGTTTGTTTGATACTCGAATTAGAGTCATTTATCATATAAAGTTTCGTTATTTCTGGCTCGCAAGCATGTTTCCTACACTCGCAAGCATTTATCGTCTGTCGTTTGTTGTTTTCAAGTAAGCTATATCGGACGCAAGCTTTTATTGACGTCAAGTTAATTCCGGTTCTTTCAAACGCGCAACTGACGTTTTAAATTCTACGGTGAACCGTACGCGCATAATTTCCACGCATGTGGCATTACCGTTGTGTTACCCGTTGTCACGTGTGTTGCTAAGGCTCAGGGTAATCGAACGGATTGTTAACTGCGTCTAAACCAATCAGATTTTAGTATTTAACATGAAAGTATAATAATTATTATTGTTGCCTGCTGAGCGAATTTAGGATATGATTGTTAAAGTTACAGTTTGGACATAAAGGAAGTTACATCTTATTTCACAATGAAACAAAATGCTCAAACTATATGAAGGCCAGTGGGTCACAAAGCTAACATGACTCACAATGCTTTTTCAAATCAATTTGAGGATAACCCTTACGTGACCATCTTCACAATTCCAACATTTAAATTAAAGCATAGTTAAACTAGCTAGGTTATAGCGAAGTCCTGAGGATCAACCTGTGAATTTACTTCACCATATTCGTAGTTCCATATATGTGTATAACCAATTCGTATAACTAATTTATATAGCCAATTCGCAATATGCACATTTTCCTTAAAGTATTAGTACTGAAAATGGTAGAAAAGCAATTAATACAAAAGATACCTTGGATAACAGGTTTCATAATGAATTGAATTTTATATACAAGTTCTTAAGGAAAATAAAGTTGCAGTTCAATTCATTTTAATTTTGAGATCTTTGAAAGTTCATTATACTGTAATTAACCTCTACAGGGCTCAAAATCAGTTCACTATATCCACAAACTCATTATATCAATGTTCATTATAACAATGTGTTTTTCATTGAGTTGTTATGAATTTTATTTACAAAAAACTGTCACATGAATTAATCTTATCCGTATTTGTACTAAACAAATTTTATACATGTACAGTATTTAATCTAGGTCTCATATTTATAAACTGTAACCGTGTTCTTCATGTAGAATTCTGCGTGTATGGATAATTATAATAGCATACTCCTATTGTTGCTTCTTCATAGTCCTTGGAAACCAATCAGTCCAAGTTTCATAAAACCTGAATCTACACTCATAGCGATGCTTGCACATTAATTTGAGTTATGCTGGACCTGCTGTCATTGCAGGGTCATTTTACATAGATTTTTCAGACATTTATTATTCCTCTAATGTAGTTTCCAAAATGAAATACTGATGAACTAACCCGGTAAATAATATAAATTTGCTTGGACATGAATTTGAGAAATGATGACCCCATTAATAATTATAGTATGAAATCTCTGAAAAGCAGCTCAAAGGTCCACTTTAAATTCATTTGATCACAGTAACTATTTTAAAGGTCTCAATTAGCAAGATGGACAGACATACAGACACTTGGCAAATTGATCTCAATGTGTTTTTCCCTATACTCATCTTTGACCAAATGACAAATTTTAAGATTGCAGACCTCATCAGAAAGCAAATGAACACTTTCAGCAAATGTCAGAGAGGAATGATCTAAATATGTTCTGCTAGAATTTTATTTTTACCACAAAATTTTTTTGGGAGAAAGAGTGAATTGCAGTGAATCTTAGGGGTTTAGAAAATATTAATGAATTGATTTTAAGAATGTGTAAATTCAATATGAAAGTATCATAAGGTCAGCTACATGTTTACTTACGTTAAGAGCTAGGACTTGATGAACAAGTATAACTTTTCCAGTAATCTGTGTAGTGTTTCCCATCACATATAATTTGTTTTTACCCCTCCTCAAAACACCTTATAATCAAATGACTCCTACATAGTCCATATCCCTGTACCTCTGAGGTTATAAGAACAGACTCCCATTTTGTTCTCAAACGAATCTTGTTTCCTACTTTCTAACACCACACTATAGTTTTACAAAGGAAAATTTAAAACAAACAAAACAAAACAATACATTAATAACCCCAAGAGGCCATTGAAGAACTGTCTTCATTCATATCATAAATTAATTGCTTAAAAGTGCAAGCACATGAAAATTATGTAATTTTTTATAGTCATTATTTCATCAAAGTTCAGGCAGTGCTCTGCCAAAAAAATGTAGACCAAGAATTTTTTTTGCCGAAAAAAGTTTAATTTCCCAAAGTACACCCAAATTTCATTTAAAAGTGCAAAGAAACTAAACAATAGAAATTTCACTTGTTTTATATTCCCCTTTCAGTCAATTAACTAAAGCACAGACATGAACATTAAGGATTTTAAATTCAATAAGACAAACTCAAGCATGACAGAGGTACATTAGGAAAATTGACTATGACATGTTAGCACTTTTATCACAATTAACACTTGCAATTCTCTCCCTGGTAGAACTTTTGGTATTCTGTGGTGTATAAAAGATTTTCTGTAGAAAGCTACCAGTATACTTAATCTAGTACCTTTATGCTGGACCAGTAGCTCTTGCTAAGCATGAGTTCTAGTAATGGTACCCAAAAAAACTTAATTCCTAAATTAATAGAACTTATTAATACTCATTGACAACCAATTTCATTAAATTTTTGTTTTTAGATTGAATTAAACTATAAAATGCCCCAGCTATCTGATCAATTTAAAGAAATTAGGTCAGGTGTGACAGTTTAACAGGGGATGCTTAGTCCTCCTAGGCACCTGATCCCAACCTTTGATTTTCAAGGTGTCTGTGTTTCATGCCTTGTTCAAAAAATTTTAATCTTATGTAGATTTTTTTTTAGATTATTTTAAGTCAACATTTTCATTACATAATTATCTTATAGTCATATTCTATTTCTGTAAAAAAAAAAAATTGAAATCCACCAAAAAATGTAATTTTGAGAGAATTTCACATAAGTTTCTATTTTCAGTAACTAAGGCAACACACTTTGATTATAAAAAAAGATACACAATATAAATTCTTGTATCGTAGTTAATTCTAATAATGAACCAAATAGTATTGAAATTGGACCAAAACTTTGGAAGAGAAAGTTTTGAAAGAATTTAAAAGAAATTTCTAATATTTTAGTAAAACTTAAATTGACAACACCTTGTATTGCAATGAAAAAATTATACATGTATGTTAAATTATCCATCTTAGTATTTAGTTCACCTATATAGTATGTGGTATTAAAATGGATTATAGCTGTGGGAAGAATAGTATTTTGAAATAATGTCAAAGAATTTTCAATTTCTAGGAACCATAGCAACACTGTGATGAAATCAAACAATGATATTTAGAATTATCTATCTTAGTAGATTCTACTTGTGTATGTACAAAGTCTTATTGAAATTGGACTCTAACGATAGGAGTATTGTTTTACAGACAGACAGCTAGACAAACATCTTACTGTTCTTTGATCTACAGATAAATCAGCTAAGCCTATTGATGTCCTATAATCTTATTAAAAAGCTATAATCTAATTAAGTTTTTGTAATAAATAAAAAATCTTATAATATGCATGCATGCATAATGTTACATCACCATCTAAATAAATTTGCTTTGTTGGCTTTTCTAACAAAATTGGTTAACAATGACCTAACTATTACATATATACTTCCTATAATCATACACATCTCCCAAACTGCAATATATTATTTATGCAAAAAAAGGCAAGAAAAAGAATTAATCAATATGGCCATATTGTTTAAGACAGTGGGTCACCTGATAAACTGAGACATTTGATGGGACATACCTGTGGACAATTATCTTCTTGTGACATAACATATCCCATCATGCACCACAGTCTATCTATCAAATCCCATCATACATCACAGCCTATCCACCGTGTATCTAGAGCCAGAGAACTCGAGCTGCCCCACTCACCAGATGAATATTTCATTTACCTTAATCAATACACCTTATCTATCCATCTTTGTCTTCCAGTTTCTTGGATCACAGATTCAATAAGCAACACAACACATACTTACTTATCAATTATTTACCTTTCAAAAAAAAAAAAGATGCGCTGTGTTAATAGAACCTTGAAACCTTTTCTACTCATCCTGCTCTTCTAGATATTTTTCCTTCAGATTTTTAAAATTTTGAATACAAAATATTGTTATATTCAGTAAGATATTCTCACTATATAACTCTATATAGACAAATAGTAGATAATTGAAATATTTGTCCACCTGAAAAATATTGACCGTCAATATTTTTTTACTATTGAACGGCTAGGAATAATGCGTAGAGAATTTCCCCACCTTTTCTGTTAAATTCATTTTATTGGAAGCATACATGTTAACTCTACCGATTTAGGCGGGAGTCTACCGCTTTTTCACTCCACCTCCCGCCTACCGATTTAATTCAGAAATCTACCGCTTTTCTACAAAAGTTGCGTCTAAAGTATTTTTGGTTCGCTTGGGTATCCATTTTTGAAGCCACTCTCATAAAATCTCATTAGATATCGCATGATTTGACTCAGAAGCATACAAACGCTTTTTTATTAGTGATGTGTACATAGCTTTCAAGCACGAATTTGACAACGACAACAGCTCAAGATTACCAGTGATTACATTGGTTACGATAAATTTAGTCAACATCACTGCCATGAAAAAGGAGATACAGCTTTTAATAATTAGATGAAAACATTTGGCATCGTCTATAAAAGCATTGGAGCTCATAATTTTATCAATAAAGTCAATAGAAATCACTTGATTGACCAAGTCATGTGGCACAAGATTTCTACTTTCATTTCCGATCATCGCGGGAAATCTGATTTATATAACGAAAGATAGGAACTTGTTTTAGATAAAGTTTAAACCATGTCATCATTTGTTTTGTTTAACAACTTAATGAACATTCAGAATTATTGCTTCTAGGCTATATTGGCAAAGATCACTTTTCAAAAGGCTTACTTAAACAGACAATCCAAGCAAAATGATGAGCATGAAATTTTTTTGAATTTGTACAATTTATGTCAAACTTCTGTCTTCTTCTTTGCAGTTGATATTTAAGATTAATTATTGTAGGTTTCATTTAAGGGTACATACATGTATATTACATGAAATATATCGATAATCCAAGCGTAAAACAACGCACGCGCAATGCTACCGCTTTTGAGGTCTGAATCTCCCTATTTTTCATCACAATAGGTTAACATGTATGTTGGAAGATTTCTAAAAAGTGACGTAATTAAACCTTCACAACTCCAAAAACAATGTGACGTCACAATAGGCTCGTCGTTGAAGTCAAATATACAAACAGGTAAAAATGGCTAGATTTGCGGACACCTCGGAAGCAGAGATTGACCAACTGCTGGATAATAGGAATAGCAAGAACACTTCAAATTTAATATCTATGGCCATGAAAATCATCCGGGACTACTTGGAAGATAAAGCGACTAACATTTCCTTGGAAGATTTGGGAAGCCATTCTAATGAGAAATTAAATTCAGTATTAAGGAAATCTTATGCGGAACTCAGGAAAAGAAATTACAGTTAGGATTGAGTAGACAGACGCTAATTAGTACCTTAAAAATTTACACTTTCTTCATAAAAGTAAACAGACAATTTTGTTTATGTCTCATTTTGCCATGTTTCTTCACAATAAAAAAAACTTAATTCTGTACTGTATTTCATAAAACAAAACAGTTATTAACTGTGTTTTCGGGCAACATTGATTATGTTAGCCCCCTCGGAACGAAAATATTGCCCTCCGCTTTGCATTGGGCAATATTTCGTTCCTCAGGGGCTAACATAATAAATGTTGCCCTCAACCCCAGTCAATATTTGTATACTAGTATATCTTGCCCCAATCCCTAGCCATTATTCAGAGACCATAATTTGTATGATATTGAACAAAATATGAGTCTTCACTATTATTGGGATGCTTGCATAAATTATTTCATTGCTGTTTTTGAGAGGAGAATTTGCGAAAAAAAATTGTAATTCATGTGAATACATGTATTTTATTCATTTAAGGAATCACTGTCCAGTTAGTAGCTAGAGTATTCCAGGGACATCAATGATAGTTGGAAATGTGGGATAATTTGCATAATGGGCAAAGGCTGTTATGCAAAAATTATCCCACATTTCCAACTATCTATGACGTCCCTGGCATACTCTACTAACTAGACAGTGATTCCTTATATTTCCACTTCTGTGTGAAATAAAATTTTAAATTTAGATCTTAAAAATGTAGACTAATAGATTTTAAATTACACAAGGCCTCCCAGGTCAATTTCAATAGTTCCCACCCACTGACACAAAGAGAGCCGCAGGAGATTTATATGCATGCATATTAGGCCTCCTTAGCATCAGGCACAAAGACAGATGCACGAGATTTACATGCATATAAGGCCTCCTTAGTGTCAGACACTAAAACAGACGTACGAGATTTACATGCATAGTAGGCCTCCTAAGCTCCTGGCCTATTGCTTGGTGAAATTTACATTCCAGTAGAATGGTTCAGAAATCAGCTCATCTAACTTTCAAAGAATTATCACAGAGAAAAAAATTCAAAGAATTATCACAGAGAAAACAAATAGAAACACAAATGTTGTTATAAATATAGTTGAAACTTGTTATCCTTAATTCAATAGGACCCAAAAAATACTTAGAAATATCTGAGTATTTGAGATATAAGGGGAAAAAATAACTTGTATTGAATAAATGGTCAAGACCTCCAAATGGCTTCGACATATCCATGGTATTTGAGATAGCAGTTAGATAGCTGCAGATCTGTAGCGTTAAGGTTTTATATATTTGTCTTTGACCATAACGCTACAGATCCCGTAAGGCCATAATAAAAATATTCCTAGATTCTCATCCTCGCCCGCCCCGATTTTATACTCCCGCCTCAATTTTTTTTATTTCCGTTTTTCTTCGTCTTAATTCTGATCGGGATCGGTATTCATCTACCATTCTACTTTCGTTTTAAATCCCGTGAAAGTGGACATGATGTTGATAGCTGAAAAGATGGTAATTGCTGTAATACATGCGTATATATTTTAAACAAGGGTCATAGGTTGAAAAAGATTGGTGATGATGTGATGTAAGAGATAATTGAACCTTTACTATATGACTTTTATTCAGGTATTGTAGATAAAATTACACCGATTGACCAGGTCAATAAAAAATCTGCAAAACTGAAAAAATAAAAAATACAAAATAAAAGCTGCCCGCCCGCCTCGATTTTTAAAAAAAAATTCGGATGAGAATCTAGCAATTTATTTATTATGGCCTAAAATAAAAGCCGCCCGCCCGCCTCGATTTTTAAAAAAAATTCGGATGAGAATCTAGCAATTTATTTATTATGGCCTAATGCAAAAAAGGTGCAATTTACGGCGCAACATTTTTTGTGCACTTTTGGGGAGAATTTCTCCACTTTCCAGCATCGGTCAATCAACCACCTTTCACTTCCTCATTCTAGACACATTCTGTAGTTAATATACGAGGGTCATTCAAAAAGTTCGTAGACTTTTGTCCTAACTTTTTTATTTAACGTCATATTATATCCAAATTTGATACAAATATTTTAACAACATATCCAAATAATTTGAGTAAAAAAATTGGAATGTATCTTCATATTTATTAAAATTACCAAGGATTTAGAACAGCAAAAATGGGGTCACGGAGCACCGTCAAAATTGAGTAATTTCCTAATTTTCACTTTATAGTATTTACAGCCATACCTCTAATGAATGGAGCTGAAACGAAATAAAATTTACATGTTTAAATAAAGTATTGCTGTATTAATCAAAATGAAATCAGGTTATGTAATATGTCGCTCCATTTAAAAGATATCAGTATCTAAATACATATGGACTTGATTAAAATAAGCAATAAACCATGACGTTGGAGGACGTCACGGAGCAGCAAGTAGCAAAGAATTGTACTTTACATTCGGGAAACTTCTTCTACAAGCTTAAAAAATCCGTATAATCCTGGATCTGTATGAAAAATAATCTGTGTATTTGTATTAAATGGAAAATACAGTTTTGAGTGGTAGCGAGTTTGAATCGGACGATGGATTGTCTGCAAAGAAACAGGTTAAAGTCAAAAATATTGTCGAAAGAGTTAGGAACGTCATTGAACGTGATGTGTGTTTCACTGTTGCAGAATTAATGGAGTTACAAAGAAAATTAAAGGATTTGAAAACAATGACATTCTTATTCAAGCTATATTTGTACAATTGTTCGCAACCTAGGTGTTAAGTGTTATGGATATGTTTTTTAAATGGAGATGACACTACAAACCGTGTTTGAAATTAAGAAAATTAGTATAATTTTGACAAACTTCCTCAACATTGTCTTTGACGTCACAATGTTGGTTAACCGTGCTCCGTGTTAACAAAACATGTTGCTTAAAAATTTGGCTAACATGAGTTCTATTTAATCAAATGGTATGAAACTTCACACTTCGACAAAATAAATGTTTATGTAAACTTAACGAAAATGTGTTGATCTATAATCTTGTAATAATTATATGACGATGAGAAGCATTGTCTACGTATTTTTTGAATGACCCTCGTATATACAGACCCCAAACCGTGCTACTACACCACTTGCACGGTACGGTTCGGTACGCTTTGTGAACGGAACGGTTCGCTTTGTGAACGGTACGGTACGCTTTTTGCACGGAACGGTTCGCTTTGTGCACGGAACGGTACGCTTTGTGCACGGAACGGTATGCTTTGTGGACGGTACGGTTCGCTTTATGCACGGAACGGTACGCTTTGTGGACGGTACAGTTCGCTTCTTGCACGGAACGGTACGCTTTGTGGAAGGTATGCTTTGGGAAACGGTATGCAAATGAAGTGGGCGGAGCCTGTTAGCTTTGGTTCTTGATTGGCTGCTAATTTTACAATTTTATTTCCGTTATTACAGAATGTAATTTATTTATTATCCATATCAATTGAAGTATCAATGAGTTTCTATTTATTAGAGAAGTTTAAATGTTTTATTACATGTATGTTATTGTGTCGATCATAGTCTTGTATGCTATGTCTTGGTTTCAATTTTAAATATTAATTTACACTGCAGCAGTGATGGAGAAAATAAGAAAAAAATGAAAGGAAATAAACATCGTCCCACTGATCTTTTCGCATTTGTAAATATATTGATATATAGAAGGTAAATATTTCCGTGCGTATTTTTTACGTATGCCGAGGCTGCGTTTTAAATAGAAAAAATATATACATGTACATAATATTTTTTTCATTTTAAAATAAAGCTTGAACAGAACTGAATATATACTTGTTCTTTATATAATACTACACACGTATATAAATTATTTTTAATTGATTGATCTGTAGAAAAAAATATGACTATTCGCGCTTATATTTTTATTCTTAGTAATAAGAAATGTACATTGTTTCTTATTTTTAAAATTGTAGATCTGTCGTTTAAACGTCTGCCTTAGAAGAGAAATATCAGTAGACAAAAACAAATTACATGTAATTAATAAAAAAAATTAAAGAAAAAGAATATAAGAATAATTTACAGGGCATAGAAGACTTGTTTGTCTGTTTTTTTTTCTTATGTAAATCTTTAATTATTCTGAAAATCTTTGATTATTCTGAATTTAGATACGAAAATCGGCAGCAGAAACTCGGAATCAATAAAATGACTTCCGGGCGTTTTTCTCATAACAGAAAACATTTCTTTTCAGAAACTAGCATTATGTTTTCAAAAATCCTCTCAGTCTTAGTAATTATTTTAATAAGTTTTTCTTTATCTTAATAAGTAAATAAGTGTGTAAATACATGTACAATGTTGTGAGAGAGAGAGAGAGAGAGAGAGAGAAATGCAACCCCTTGTTTCTTAATCTGTAAAAAAAGATGTATTTATTCTCATTCTCCGTTTTATTTACATCGCTCGCCAAAGTCACATTTAATCAGTCTATGATGCTATTTAATTTCCACAACTTTCGTTCAAACTCAGCCTATTTACAACTATTGCGCAATGCATTCGTTCTCGGCACATGCACGAAATCCTTGTGCATCACTTGTCAGTCAAAATCGCATGACGCTAGGTGACCCTGAGAGTCTGTTTACGCTGAAAGAATTTCTCTTGTGATTTGAAACATTCTTATGGTCAGTTCACACCTGTTTAAAAAAATATTGGGTAACAGCCAGAGGGCCGGGGTGCCGTGTGTTTAACACACCTTTCAAATTATTTAGCTCTGACCACATCAAGTGTACATGCATTTTTAAAACTCACTCAACTGACATCCAGCGAAACTCATCTTCCAGGTTTCACCACAACACTAATTAGAAATTTTCTTCCTAAAATATCCATTTCAGACGCAATTAGATAAGCATGAATCCCTTAATTATCATTTTACATAAAAAAAAAAAATGTACAATAGCGTCACATAAATTCGCAGACTTTTGATGAGTTTTTAGTAGCTAATTAGTATCGCCTTCTAGAAAGGGGGGGGGGGGGGTATCAAACAAAATGTGGCTTGAAAGAGGATTGAGAAAAATCATTGTCTTTTTTATTTTCATTTTATTTTTGTAAATTATCCTTTTCCAGACACAAATAAGCAGGTGTCCTGTAGATTATGATTTTTTGTAAAATTTACAGCAACGTAACATTTTGCACACTTCTAAAGAACTTATAACCTGCTAATTCGTATCGTTTTCATGAAAGGGGATGTGTAACAAACCTTATCATATCTATAATTTTTCGCAAATTGTTTTTTTTTTTTTTGTATGCAGCTTGTAAGTTGATCACAATTTTATTAGTCAGATTATCATCTCTATCCGTTCAGTAGAAATCTTCCTTTTTACTGCATGTAATATTTTAATCCATATTTGACATAATTACCGATTTTCAGTGTAAGTCTAACTGCATCAATGATTAGTAATTATCTGAGCAGAATTAATGTGCGAGTCTAATACGGTTTTTTTTAACTCTAGACAGTTCGTATATGTTTTAAAATTCTTACAAAATTAATGATTAATTAGTAAAATCACGCATCTGATATGAACTAGATATGAATGCACACTTACGGCAAAAAGGATCACGTATCTGAATCAATGATTTAAATGGGCAAAATTAAAATCTTAAGTCAGGAAAACCAGGAAATTAGTTAAAACATCTGTATAGTTTAATTACGAATATTTAAGTACAACAAATATTTCAAAAAGAAGTTGATTTAATTTGCTCAAATAAAGAAAATGAAAATATTTATTATCAGATCCGTAATGGGGAACTGTGATACACCTTCTTACATGGTGTCCATGATCGCTGACATCAAGGATGCCGACATCGAGTTCGAGGTTCACGGTGCCACGTGTTTTGCGGGAAAAACCCGTGGTCTGTACTGTACCTTTGATCACAAACACAACGAGTTGATCTAATTTATAGCATATAAGGAATCGTCTCAAACTCTGTCTAGTTGTTTTGAAGTTGTTTATTTCAAGTAGTTTCACAGCTGAAAGCCCAGATGCATGATACTTGATAAAGATGTTTCGAACAGCCAGACATAAACTCCCTCCTCTTTTCACGGGCGCTATTGCGAAAAATAAACCAAAATGACTTATTTGGTCATTGCCCAGTTCAAAAATCATTGGGGGCGTGGTTTGCATAATTAACCAAAGAACGGTACGGTTCGTTTCTTGCACGGAACGGTACGTTTTGTGGACGGTATGGTACGCTTTGTGCACGGAAGGGTTCGCTTTGTGGACGGAACGATACGCTTTGAGCACGGAACGGTTCGCTTTGTGGACGGTACGGTACGCTTTGTGAACGGAACGGTTCGCTTTGTGCACGGAACGGTTCGCTTTGTTCACGGTCAGTACGCTTTGTGCACGGAATGGTACGGTTCGTTTCTGAGGTGTAGTAGCACGGTTTAGGGTCTGTATTTTATCCACCTCCCAACCCTTCATAGTTGTATCTACGTGCAATAAACTCACTTGAAGTGAATTTTCAGCAATTTAACATATAATTTTAATCAAGCGAGTATATCACTTGTAGAGACGACTTTAAAGGGTAGGTAGATGGATAAAATATACAAATTAGTTAAATAATGTGCCTAAAATTAGGGAGTGAAAGGTAGTTAATAGATTGATGCTGGAAAGTTGAGAAATTCTACCAAAAAATATTGCGCCGTAAATTGCACCTTTTTTGCATTACGGGATCTGTAGTGTTATGGTCAAAGACAAATATATAAAACCATAATGCTACAGATCTGTAGCAAGCAGTTAGATACCAAAGCTCAACTGTATACATGTATATATACAACTGAATTGGACACATGATCATAAAACTTAATTTTCCTTAAAATTAGTACGTTTACTTTGTTCATGATTTAAATGAGTTCACTACAGGGACGTAGCAACCGGGGGGGGCCAGGGGGGGCCTGGCCCCCCCACTTTTTTCCCCAACTTAACCTTTACTATAGTAAATGTTCAATGATAGGATGGTTGGCCCCCCCCACTTTATAACCATAGTATAGTGATATCAAGGACTGTAGGGAAAAAATTGGAAGTGATAGTAAGTTGGCTTTGAAAAACTTGGCCACTACCCCCCCACGAAATAGGATTTTCGAGTTTGGGCAACTTTTAATTTTCTAATTTTTTTTTTTTTTTTTTGCTTGTCAACTTTTTCAGGTAAGTAAAAAAAAATTTTCTCTGGTTGGCCCCCCCACTTTCAAAAACGATGCTACGTGCCTGCACTAAATGGGGCCTTCTCTATCCAGAGTTGTCGTTCCCGCTACGCTCCCACATACACCTCTGTCAACGCTTGTTTTACAAGATACTTGGAAAAATTGTAAATGATTAAAAATTGTATTAATAGTCGTTTATAATTATATTTCTCATCGGAAAACAATATTTTTTTAAATTTGTTACACCTTAAAAGGATTTTTTAATTAAGATTTTAATTTTTACTCCGCAAAATAGTTCCCTTAAAGCTTTGAAAATAAGTCGTTTTGAGGGAATATATGTTTGAAATAAATGATGAATTATCATCTTTATCAATAATTACAACAATTAATTACTATTATAACTTCAAATTTTCACCATTTAAAATTTGTACAAGAATCTTGTACAACGAGCGTTGACAGAGGTGTAGTGAGCGTAGCGGAAGACAACTCTGGTTAGAGAATGTAAATGGGGTTGCTTGCATATTAAATAATTACTGTAAACATGAAAATTCTGTCCCTCCCTTTTTATTTTCATCCATTTCATCCTTATTTCAATAGGCCAAATTTAAAAAAGAAAAAATTCAACAACAGTACTACAGTAAAACTCGGTTATAACGAAGTCACTGGGACCTGTGAAATTACTTCGCTATATCCGTAATTCATTATAACCGTATAAGAAAGTAATTAAATTTATATAGCTGGGGATCAAATGTGACTTCGCTATATCCGTAAATTTTCAATATCCGTGTTCATACTAAACGAGTTTTGCTGTATCTCTTAAACACAACTGATTCGGTACTAGTATATAAGTGCCTGAAACAAAGGGTTACATGTACCATATCTTAGGACTAGGCTAGTGGTTTTCTGCAGGAGGAAGCTCACAGGCTAGTAAAAATTCAACCTACCCAATGCATGAGGTATTATTTCACCTAAATTTTTGTTTTCAAACTGCCCCCCTTAGTTTTGGGAGTTATGATTTGAATAAATTTGAATCTACACTGTACACTAAGCAATGAGACTTTACTCACTTATTCACATAAGTTTCAACTTTTTTGTCCAATGGTTCTAGAGAAGAAGATACTTGAAAGATGCTATGAAATTTAATCTAACTTCTTAATTATCTTCAATAAAAATTATTGAAAGAAGGTGTGGCCCTTCTTCATAGAAATACACAAGCCATAACACTTTGAGGTAAGCTAGAACTTGGTTAAAACTGATCTACTGGTTCTGGAAAAGAAGATGAAATTGTGTGAAAAGTTTACAAATTTTTAAAATTACAATAATGACATCATACAACAAGTTTTGATCGGAAAAGCTCAATTGAGCCTTCAACTCAAGAGAGCAAAAAAAGTAAATATAATCTCCTATTAATAAATGGTTTACACTGCAGAAGAATGCTATTTAAAATACTTTCAAAGAAGGATAACTCTATAACATAAGAGTTTTTAATAGCTGTTATTTTTTAAGTCTTACAATTTTTAATTTCTTGACAAAGTCTATGTATCTCAATTTTACATCAATTGATTAAAAATTAAATGCTCCCAGTTACCGAAAGCGTAACACACACAATTAAGCCATAAACTCCAAGACTTGTGATATTTAACAGTTCAGATGTACTTCTGAATAAAACTATAACTCCTCAAGAATTGAAATCAACACATTATCTATGAACATTCTGATAAACTTAATACTACACAAACACTTTTAGGTTATAATTCCGTAAAAGTGCATCTCTTCCGAAATTTTTGTTTGCTGAATAGGATTTTTTTGCGGAGAATTTCATGTTATCATGCAGTTATAACTCTTCACACTTCCTAAAGAAATAAAAACATAAAGAGCCATAAAATTTACAACAGGAATAAAACACAAGGTTAATAAAAGATCAAAATTCTTGATTCAATAAATTTAACCAGTACCTTTTAGCACATCAGTCTTAAGGAGGAATGCCACACCAACTTTTTATTTTATAGATCTCTGAGTCAACCTTTTTAAACAATGGTTTCAGCATTGAAAAGCAAACATTAGATCTTAATTATTTTATATGAATTTTTTTGTATTTTTTCAAAGAAAATGAAAAAAATTATTTACATCAAAATAACCTGCTTTCTTGTAAAAATTTTGCTGTAAATGAATGCATCACATGAATACCTAATAAAAAGAAAAGAAAAACCATATAGTTATTTAAAATTTTTAAATAAAAAAATATTTATGAAAATAAAACACATAATTTGTGAATATTTTTTAAACTTGAAAATGTGGTTAAAATCTTCTTAAAACCAGTCACAACTGGGGAGAGCATGTTCCTTAATCATATCTATAAAAGAAATTGAAACGAAATAGCCAAATTTTAAAGAAATTATTTTTTTTAAATTTTGGCCAATCCCGATCAAAATGAAACCAATCCCAACCATAATTGTACAATTATTGGAAATAATTAACATTTCCCCAAGAACACTAGTCTGATTAGGTGTAATAAGGGTTAAAACATTATTGAACTTGACAATAAAATAGATTTCTTCATTGTAAATACATGAAGAGGCAATAAATTAGTATTTTATTCATTTTGTGTTAATTTTGATCGGGATCAGTTTAATTTTGATCTGGTTAGGTCCAAACATTAAAAAAATTTCCGTGGTAATTTCTCTAAAATTTCTCAATTTCGTTTCAATTTCTTTTTAAAATATGATTGACAAACATGTTCTCCTCAGTTGTGCCTAGTTTTATGGTGTTTTTAACCATAGGTTTAAAAAATATTCACAAATAGTGTGTTTTATTTTCATAAATAATTTTAAAAAAAAAAATATTAAAAAGTCTAGCCAGCCTTTCTTTACATATTTTATCAGATATTCATATGATGCATTCATTTACAGCAAACTTTTAACTCAAAAACAACTTATCTGCATATAAATAATTTTTTTCATTTTCTTTGAAAAAATACAAAAAAATTTATATAAAATAATTAAGAGCTAATATCGGCCTTTCAATGCTGAAACCATTGTTTAAAAGGGATGACTCAAAGATCTATAAAATAAAAAAACATAGGTAATCAGAGATTACAGAGCTCACCTCAACGAATGTTGTCTTTAAGTAAGGCAAAGTCACACAATCAACCAACAAAAAGTGTACATCCAAAAATGCAAAATTTATGCAATTTTGATTTGATACTTTGGAATAGACCTATATAAAAACTTCAAACTAGTTCTCCATCATGAAAACGTAATTAAAATCCAGCATCTGAAGCAAGTTTGAAAGTTTTCATCCCCTTGATGCATCATTTGTGCAAGTTTGGTTTATATAAGCCTCATAGTTTCTTGGTAATAGACCTGCATCCATAACTTTTACGAGGTGTCCATTATCTGGAAAATGTATGTCGAAATCAGCATCTGAAGCAAGTCCATTAGTGTGCATCCTAAGATGTACCATCCATGCAAGTTTGGTCATTATAGGGCTCATAGTAACTTGGAAATGAAATCTGCACCAAAAACTTTAACCTGTTCACTCAACCGGAAAATGTAGGTCAGATTCAGCATCCGAAGCAAGTTTTGTAGTATGCATCCTAAGATGTACCATCCATGCAAGTTTGGTCATTATAGGGCTCATAGTAACTTGGAAATGAGACCTACACCAAAAACTTTAACCTGTTCACTCAACCAGAAAATGTAGGTCAGATTCAGCATCCGAAGCAAGTCTGGTAGTATGCATCCTTAGATTTATCATCCATGCAAGTTTCGTCACTATAGTGCTCATATTTACTTGGAAATGAGACCTGCACCAAAAACATAAACCTGTTCACTCATGCGGAAAATGTAGGTAAGATTCAGCATCTGAAGCAAGCCTGGTAGTGTGCATCCTAAGATGTACCATCCAAGCAAGTTTGGTCAACATAGGGCTTATAGTTACTCGGAAATGAGACCTACACCAAAAACTGCACCAAAAATGTTAACCTGCTCCAAAAACATTAACCTGGTTATTCCTTTGCTGAAATTGCAGCATCTGAAACTTTGACTGGTACAATGAAACACACTAGAAACATCTTCCATGCATGTCTAATCAATATAGGACATAGAAGTACTTAAGAAGAAAACTGCTCCAAAAAACTTAACCTTAACCCGGGACGCCGACGCTGACGAGGACGCCGACACCGACGGTATTACATAAGCTCCCCCAACTTCGTTGAGGTGAGCTAAAAATGGTGTGGCATTCCACCTTAAATCAAATACTGGTAATGTCACCTAAATCTGATAGTGAGACACTTGAAAATGTTGCCAAAAAATTGACTGCAGCATGAAGAATATGGTCTAGGAAAGGCTTTGAAGTTACTGGAAATTAACCTACTTCAAAAAAAAAAAAAATGAAAGTAGTCACTCACTCAATAATATAGGACAGATGCAGGAGAGTTTATTTCCTCTAGTTATGTGGCCTCCTGGGGTTTCATATTTAGGGGACCGCAGCTGAACTTGTTAGCCTACAACCTCTATAATTTTTTTTAAACCTCTGAATATATGTACTTCCTCAGATAATTCTAGTTTTTTAACCAGTAATTATCACTTTTGTTATACAGCTGTTAAGCAGTTGTCTCCCCTCCTGCAAGTTTCAAAGTAAAGGGGAATCAACCATATAAAATCATGGAACCACACATCTATTATAAATGTTGGAAAGTTGTTAGACTTATGCCACAAACTTGAATTGGCACAGTGGCTATGCAGCAAGCATGTAGCCTCATACTTACTTGTCTGTGAGTTGGCCCTGAGACTATGCCTCAAGTATATAGCCTTGTACTTACTTGAGTTGGCATGGGCAATATGTCACAAGCATTTAAGCATATAGCCAATAAATTGGCACAGGCATATAGCCTTGGACTTGCATCAGTTGGCACAGGCATAAAGCCTTGTACTTAATTCAGTTGGCACTGCCAGGGACTATGCCACAAGCATAATTATAGCCTGTGTACTTACTTGAGTTGGCACTGGAACTATAAATGGAAGCTGTAATGGCTGCAGGGCTTGTACAAATTGGTGTTTGGAGTTCTGTTCAAGACGAGATCTCTCTTTCATTCTTTTATATCTACAAAGTTTTGAAAGATTATTTTGAAATATATTATATGTTCATTTATATCATCTTACTGATGAATGTCTTAGGCAGCAGGAAATAAAATAATAGTAAAACTTTTTTTTTGGATAACTTTATTAATTTATTATAAATTTAGCATATTGCACATATAAATTTACAGTCAGGTTGTGAGCTTCAAAGCCTTTGATGTTTCCAAGATAATATGAGTATCAATTAATTTTTAAAAAAATGCTGCTCTTGAAAAGAATATATTTGAATATATTCTTTTCAAGATATTTCATATATATATATTCCAATACCATGGGGGTTATGATTTGAACAAAATTGAATCTACATTATGCAAAGAAGCTTTCACACAAGTTTCATCTGTTTAGGCACTGTCATACAAATCTTGAATCCTCTTAAATCAAAGATCCTTTGTGGCAAGTTTGGTTAAAATTGGTCCAATGGTTCTTGAGAAAATAAACAAGAGGCCAATGGACCACATCACTCACCTGAGTAACTTTGGCCATGCTGTTCTTTACCAGATTTCCCTCTTGCAATATCTATTGTGACCCCACTCTATCCCCATGGGTCATGATTTGAACAATTTAGAATCTACACTACCCCAGAATGCTTCAACATAAGTTTAAGCTTTTCTGGCCCAATGTTTTTGAGAAGAAGATTTTAAAGATTTTGCCTATATATTTCAATGTAAAATTTGGATTCCCTATCGTACCCCAGGATGCTCCCACATAAGTTTCAGCTTTTCTGGCCCAGTGGTTCTTGAGAAGAAGATTCTTCAATGACCTCACCCTATTTTTGTCTTTTCTTGATTATCTCCACTTGGAAGGCCCAGACTTGGCCCTTCATTTTGACAATTTAAACTCCCCTTACCCAAGGATGCTTTGTACCAAGTTTGGTTAAAATTGGCCCAGTAGTTCTTGAGAAGATTTTAAGCTTAAAATGTGAAAAGTTTACAGACGGACAGACAAACGACTGACAATGGGTGATCAGAAAAGCTCACTTGAGCTTTCAGCTCAGGTGAGCTAAAAATGTGAAACATTTACAGTCAACAAGACAGATGGAGGTTGGACTTCCTTTGATCAGAGATGTTCACCTGAGCCTTGACCAGCATATCATTACAGTTTATAAACTGAAAGTAATATAATTGTGTAGGATTCAAAATAAATCAATTGTAATGGAAACAAACTACAATGAACATTAATATGAGCTACATCATATATTTTTTTACATGTACCACATTTTTTTTTAATCTTCAGAAATGTATTCCAAGAAAATCTACAAAATGGTTCAGGTGACACATGCAATTCCAGTAAATAATATGGAGAGTTTTCTGGATAGTAATAGGAAATTGAAAAGGAACAAACACTTGGATGGAAGAATTGAGCATCATATGTGGATAAAAATAGAATGAACTCATTAAAACACTCTCATGCAGGGTCAGTCCACACTTCTATAAAGTTAATCCCCAACAACTTGGGTAATTTTGGTGGAATATAATCCAAAGTTCAATGTAGCTACATGTAATTTTCAGATTCTTCTGACTGATATTAATTATTAAGCAAACTTTAAATGGCATTATTCAATTGAACTATCTCACCCATCACTCTGGGTTAAAAACATGCAATGAACCACTGGGTTAAATATTTTTTTCCAATGACACTGCAGCTCTCTCATCAGTTACTTTTTTTAGGGGGGGGGTTTACACTTCTACAATTAAAAGAGGTCAAATACTGTATACAGGGTTATTTTCGCCCCATCTTATTTTCGCCCTTTCACTCTTGCAAACAATTTTGCCCCTTTTTAAATTCGCCCAGTCATAGTTTTGTTTAAGAAATTATACTGTATTCTTTAAATTCGCCCCGTTTTAAATTCGCCCAAATGAGGGTAGGGCGAAAATAAAACGGGGCGAAAATTTCCCTGTATACAGTAGTATGTTTTTTTAAAAAAAAAAGGGAAATTAGTTCTTTTTCAAAAGAATAATTAAGAAATATTATGCAATACATTTATTATGTAAAAGTTTTACTGAATTTATTATTCAATAAAAATTCAGGATTTCTTGTGATGATGGAATTAATCCCCCAAACTAATCTCAAAGTACAAATCATTATATTTTTTTTCTATTCACTCATTTAATCCATCTTTTCTGTTATACAAACTTTAATATACACATTAGACATTCTTTATATATACAGTAGACATGCACCTGACATGCCTTATGCATGCTGTTGACATGCATTACACATGCCTTATGCATGCTGTTGACATGCACTACACATGCCTTAGACATGTTACTGACATGCATTATACATGCCTTAAACATGCTGCTGTAATGCACTATACTTGTTTTAGATTATGCTGCTGACATGCGTTATAAATACATGCCTTAGACATGCTGTAGACATGCAGTCTTACCTGGGATCTTTATCACGCTCCTTTTTGAGGAGCATTTTCAGGTAGGAAATATTCATTGTAACAGGAAGATTTAAATCCCCCAACCTTAAGCTAAAAATAGAAGTACCCTTTATTTTAAATTCTTAATAATTATTTATACATGTACTATCAGAAAAATCAAACTATTTCACTTGCGCACAGTCTCCATTGATGAAAGGGGAAGAGAGAGTTGTTTTAAGGGCAGGGGAGTCAAGGAAACCGAGACAGACATATCTTAAAAAATTGTTTTTTGACTTAAAACTTATTAAGCAAAGCTTATGCATAGGTTTGGCCTTTTGACTCATCTCAAAATGTAGGTCAGTTTCAGAATCTTATTAAACAAAAATGCCAATTCTTCCCTTAAATAGGCCAAAAATAATGTAGTTAATGAAATGATATGAAGAAAATGAAATCAAACTGTTGCCAGTAATTGTGCCAATGTAATTAACTGGCTTCTTTCCTTGCTCTGTACTCTTAGACCTGTATCTTAATTTAACCCACTTCCTACATAATGACAAAAAGGGGAGATACAGGCCAAAGAATATGGTCTCAAAATAAGACGATGTTATGGTTTCAGCCATTGGTTTCCAGGAAAAGCCTCTGACAGGATATCAGTGGAGACTGCTAACAACTTACTTCTATTATCTTAATACCTCACTTCTGAGTTTTCTTTTTAAAAAATAACAAAACAGTTTGACATAATCCAGTACAACCATCAAAAGATCTGTGTTAATGGCCCTGTTCTCAATTTACCATTCCCTGATATGGATATTGGGGAACAATTTAGCCCTTGGTGATTGCAGCAATTACATTGGAAGCACTGGTTTTCTAAGTGCTGATGTTTGAATAATGGGGGTCTCAGAAAGAAAACAAATGCTAATTAACAAGGCACAGCATCAATAAGGATTGAATTTATTTTCTTCTCAAAATTTCGTCCTACAAAACAGCCTTCAAGTTGAAATGACTTATTAGATATTGATTCCAACATTTTTGTTGATCACTCAAGACTGTTTTTTATTAGTGTTTACGGGTGTTTTGTTTTCCTTTGATGCAAGGATGCAAAAGAAACAAGAAGCAAAAATGAGATTGAGAAAATCAGCATGTTTTAACAATTATTGTGACCTTGACAAACAGTTTGATCCTCGTCTACCTTTCTTTTCATAAGAAACTTTTAACATTTCTCCAGTACAATGACCAAACAAGAATTTTAGTCCCTATTTCAATATCATTCTAAGATAAGTGAGGTCAAGGTCAAGGGTTAAGTCAAGGTCAAAAGAAAGGTCAATGTCAAAAAGTGCATATAAAGTGAACAGCTCTCACCAATACATGTCACTAGGATATAAGGTTTGATAAAATTAATCGAACAGTTTCTTTGGACTTTATTAATATAAAAAATAATTTAATGCATTTTATGGCTCTTACCAATATGTACCAGCATATGAAGTTTGACAAAAAAACTTGAATAATTTCTTTGAAACTGAGATAAATGCAAGTGAGGAAAGAATAGAAAGACAGAGGGGTGGAAGATGAACATGACAAACCTATGCCCCTGCCATATTCATGCCAGGGCAAAAAAAAAATAGTATTGACCTTTCCTTTGATCTTTAACTCCCTTTTCTTAAATTAAAGTTTTGCTTAATATAAAAAAAAAATCATATAATTTATTTTTAAGATATTTTTATCAATTAAACGTTAGAACTATGTTGATAAAATTATATTGATGAGATGCATTCAACTTTAACAAAAATAAATTGGCTTGACCTTTCCTTTGACCTTGACTTGATCGGTGCTATTCAATTTCATAAACATTTTTTACCTTGACCTAATTTTATTTCTTTAAAAAGAGAAAAAGACGAGGGTATTTTGCGAGTGAATTGCAGGAATCATGTGCATAAAATATTTATAGTTTATAAACCCACAAATTTTTAGGCTGACCACATGCAGCTGGACAGACTTTACTTAAGGAAAAACTCTAAGTTTTTGGTTTCATGATGTGATCAATCGAGTGGCTTGCACGATAATTTGCATAAAATTATCAAACAAGCCAATCTATTGATCATGAAACCAAAAAATCTTACAGTTATTCCTTATATTTACAAAATGGAAAAAGTAACACATAGAAAAATCTTGTTAATTTTAAACTGTAACATTTATGAACACTTAAACCTTAATTAAGAATTACATGTATGATATCATATTAGTTAACATTTGAAATAAATAATAAACCTCTTCTAAACAATAGCTATATGAAATTTTCAGTAGGTAAAGTTGACAAGGAATATGTTTATTATCATTTTCTTATCAAACAATTGTCCAGCTCCTCACATCTGTTATAACATGTTCAAGTCATGGTCAGTTATTTGAAGCATTGAAAGTTAAAAATCAGGTTTTTAAAAAGCTATTATCTGCAGGGACAATTTAAAATCTTGATCGCTTGCATTTAAGTTTCATTTAAATTACTTTGTAGCTGAATTCTTGAGTACTGCAACAGTGTAATTTGTTTTTTATTTTTAATTTATGTTCGTTTCATGCTGGCATATAGTGTTTTTATCAAATACCTGTATTTGATTCATCTTCAACATTAAAACGGGTAAAAAGAAAAATTCAACATAAAACAAGATAAAACTGTGTCAACTATTGAGCACCTTCACTAAATCTGACCAGAACTTCAGTGGTAATCAGGTTGACTTTAATTTTCAATGATAAATTGATAACAATCATTGCTGATTCTCCTGGCAGAATTCAACAAAAGGTTAAAGATTATCTAATTTTGGAACTACTAAGCCCCCCACATAATGATATTATGTTGACATTATCATCAATTTAAATAAACCGACTGGGCTGGAGTCATATAAATCAACAGTTCCTCACCCCCTTATGATCAATATTTATCATCCCCCAATGATAGAACTGCCAACAAGCTCTCTAAACTTTTGACAGAAATCAAATATTTCTAAAGACGAGTCACCTAATAAAGATAAAAATTCTAAAACTCAACAAATTTATGGTTTTATTGGTTTTTCAAGTTCAATCTGAAACATACAATCTCCATTCAATTTTTTCCCAATGCAACGAAGGTTACATAAAGACAAGCAGTATTCTAATTTCCATTACATACCCTCCAAAATAAAATGAACTGCAATAAAAACAATCTCTTTCTTACCGTTTCTTTTTCCCTGGTTTAGACATAAGTATTTCTCCGTCGATAGACTTCTCTCAGAGCAAAAGGTATAACCAGCTTCTGCTTAGGACACATCTATTCCTAGGACCGTTGCAACACAATATCAATGATCTGGAAAAAAAAAGTTTGGGAATCTGATCAAGGTAATTCCTTATTAAACAATCAGGGAATATCAAGTTTCTTCAACCAAAGATCACAATCTTGGACAGAACAGGGCTGCTTTGTGTGTAAACCTTTGTTTACCTAATAGTGCACTGCGTGTTTCGATGTCTCTATCATTAATAACCTTGGATTGTCCAACTATAAAAACCGCTTTTTATATAATAACAAAAATATATGATACTGAGAGGGTACACATTATTAAAATCTCCAAATATCAATCATTTAAACTTTAAATCTCAAATGAGGTTACCTGTTCAATGAGCTACCTTAACATGTTAACGTATATCCAATTAAAATTTTTCAAACCACTAAAAATCTTATGAAGTTATTATTTCTACAACTTGATTAAGACCCATGGGTTTATTAACTTGTATGACAGATTTAATGCACAAAGCACATCCAAGGGAAAATTTCCAAACCACAGTCAAGTACAGTGTATTCCTATGTACATAAAGTAATGCTTGATTTAAGTATTTTTAAATATTTCTACTTTACCTAGGGATAATTTTCTGAATAACATAGTCTTGTATATTAAAAAAGAAAAAAAAGAAAAGTGAACAAGAAGATCAAGTTTCAATAAATATTTCCTTTGGTGTTCACATTATTTCACAAAGGAGATTTTTCTTTCATTTTAATGTAAGAAGAGTAGCACTTGATTCTGTGCCATCTACACTCTTTAACTAAAGCTTTCTTCAGTTTTTCCGAGAAAAATGACATAGCAAGCTAAAGTAAACAACAAATTAGCAAACAATCTTCACAATTACCTTATTGATCGTAATATACCAAGTACTGTGTTAATCTAATTACAGAATCGGATGTGAATGGCCAACTCTGCGATTTACATGGTAATTTTTCCAAATCCTTTTGACCAAATACATAAATTTTATTACGAATAAACAAGATATCGTTAGTTTTATCACATACTCCAAATTACCTCTAAAGAATATAAGGAATTGTTTCTCTCAATATAGACTGTAGCTCTTGGTGTTATAATCAAGTAGCAGAAAATCAGTAATAGTCAACTCTTAAGATAGCCAAATGAATATAATATTCAATTTTATCCTGAGTTACTGACAAAAATTGAAGTATCTACAATGGCATGGTCACTTTCATTGTATCTGTATGATGTGTATTTACTTAGTGGATTATGTACTCAAGGCTGAAGCTAATAAATTAACCCTGGGTTTGTCCTGCTTTGGGAAAGAAATAAGAAAAAAATTCTTGTAAAGAGCATATCAATTAAACCATATATTAATTTCCAACAAGTATACAGCATGAAAATTACACCAAAAGCTCCAAAGTACCACAGAAGATGGCAATTTTAATTTCCAACATACAATGTATACTGTAAAATTGATAATAAAGCACCTTCATAAAAACATGAGAGTCAAGTAATATGATCATGCAAGTTTGAAAATTACTCAGAACTTACCTTTTTTAAAAAAGAATTATCCATGCAAAGATATCAATATATACACTAATGTCTTCTATCAAATATTGAATGCTAAATTCTTGGATGAAAAACTCTCTTGATTTATACAATTGCTAGTACCACAGCAGCAGAGTAATATTTGGCATCAAATTAAACACAAAGTACATGAAAGTTGCCGATTTAAAAAAATTCGGTGAACACACGATTCACCAGGTGACAGTCAATTATCTTGATTATCATATCTCAGTCGTTAACTCCAAAATGGCTTTTAAATATTTCACAGGGTGCATCCATACAATTCTTTGATTTTTCACTTATCAACTTTAAGATAAACATGTCCAGAACAAATTAAAAGTTGATCCCAAGTTAAAGTCCTCCTTTGCAATTTGGCTACTTTATAACAGACTGTTATACATACAGCAATCAATGTCCCAATAGATTGTGGGAGTTCATGGTTAGGTCCTATATTCAGCTGAACAAAACATAGGTGACAAACAAATTCAATAGTTTGTCTGGTATGGTGACAAACGGTGGAGAACATCATAACAGTTCTCCCATCAATTCACTGTGGGATTTCTGTCTGCCATTCTAACAAATCTATTGATACAAAATCTTCAATGCTTAATGCTGCAATTTTTCATGGTATAAATTAAATATCTTAACTCTTATAAACACATTTATTGAAACTTACTAATCCAACAAGGATAATACATGTTCTGTGAATTAAATGTAGCCAGGCATATGATGCAATTAAACATCCTTCTTTAAAAAATGTTCCATAACCCCAATATTGAGAACATTTCTTTCATTGAAAACCAATTTGATATTAAGAAGATATAGACTATTTGAGTTTTGAGTGCTACAAGACGACATTAACAACTTCCTTCATTAGCTAACTTTCTTCTTCATACTGAATTGTAGTGCTTTTATTAAACATCTAAATTATAAATACGCAATGCCATTGGCAGCATCTTAAATGAGGCCGTAATAAGTATGCATCTCTAGTTGATACAACAAATGCAAGTTTGGTCAAGGTATAAAATAGCTCCTTGGAAATGAACCTGTTTCAAAAACTTTAATATGAAATCCCTCGTTACAAAAACATGCATGTGTAAATATGTAGATCAGTTGCAACATCTGCAGCAAAACTGGTGCTGTTGTGTCCAACATAAGCATCATTCATTTAAGTTTGGCCTATGAAGGACTTACAATATTAAATTTTATGAAGAGACATGCTACAAAACCTTTAACCTAGCTGCTCAATCATCTAGAAACTAGACAATCATTAATAGTCAGGATGGTGACCATCTCTATGGGCCCAAAAGGGACTTGTCTCCTGGATTGTTAAATGTAAAGTAAATTAATAGAATTTTGAATCTAATTTAAATATGTACATGTAAGACTCCAAAGTGCAATGTCACGCCAAAGGTTGATGGTATCACCAAAGACCAATGGTCTGCGCCAAACCCATATGGCTCATTGTTTTTACGGACGCTAAAGTCCGATGGTCACGCCAAAATGTGATAGCTTGATTCCATTGAGATACGATGCGACTGATTTGGGTTATTCCAGCACTCACTCAAGATATTTAATAGATTAGGGTTACTCTTGCACCTATCCAAGAGATGAGAATAAGTCTTTGCAATTTAGTAATTTAAAACCATTGGGCCTTGGCATTGCGCAGCATTACATTTCTGCACAATAGTACTATGACGTCATTAACGTTTATTGTTTTCTGCATCATCAGACGTGTGCGTGTCAAACCATCGGGGTTTGGTGCAGACCATTGGACTTTGGCGTGACCATCAGACTTCATTGTTGCAAACCACAGGTTTTGAGTTCACAAGCTTCCTCTAAGAATTTTCTCTAATAAATTTATCTGAGCAAGACTCAACTGTTAAATTTCTTTCCTTGCAACTTACCTATAAATTTTAGGCAATATTATTAAAATAATACCTTTATATGCTAATTTTCACGCAGCACTGAAAAAGCAGTGTGAAATGCTAAAAATAGATTGTTTGTATAAAGTGTCAATTCTACAAAAACTGCACTAAAAAGAACCAAATGTCAAAACACATTCAAAATCAAAATGTATTTATTAAACTATTAGATTTGTATCTTTTAAATGAACGCAAACTTATTATAGGCCCTATTTTATTTGCATAAAAAAATATAATGGAGCACAATGTAAGTCTAACCCCATTTTTCTTGCTGTATTTTCTGCAATTCTGTCATGCATTATAAGTAATATCTGATAAAATTCTTTAGGTGAAATTATTGTAATTCATATTTTCTTAAAAGGAATCAATTATCTTTTTATTTTGATAATGAAACAAGAGGCCCAAGGGCCTTGAATCGCTCTTCTGATAAATTATACAATCTATCCTAAGACCTAAGATGCAACAACTGACAAAGTTTGATGATTCTTAGCCAGGATGCATCAAATTGATCCCAAGAGCCGTATCACGTCTCGTTGACAGGCAAGGTAACTCGACGTGATAACAAAGTTTGATAATTCTAAACCAATAAGTACCTGAAATACTGTAAACGTATTACATTTGGCTGTGAATTCTTTTTAGCGCTTTTGGCGGAAAGACACATCCGCTAATTCAAGTACAACACTAAATGTCTTGCGCATGTATTCATTAATAACAACATTTAGAAATGCGCTGAATCAAATCTACGCTAACTTGTTCAAAAATCAATTTTTGCCAAATATCGTACACGCTAAATATAATACATTTACAGTATCTAAATATAGCCATAAAATGTCAAAAGTAGGTCACCGTGACCTACTTTTTGGTCGACATTCTCCGAAAACCCAAGATGCATCTACTGACAAAGTTTGATGATTCTAAGCCAATCAGTACCTGAGATACTGTATACAGGGAAATTTTCGCCCCTGTTTTATTTTCGCCCCTTTCGCCCTACTCTCATTTGGACGAATTTAAAACGGGGCGAATTCAAAGAATACAGTATAATTTCTTAAACAAAAGTATGAAAGGGGGAATGTAAAAAGGGGCAAAATTGTTTGCAAGTATGAAAGGGCGAAAATAAGACGGGGCGAAAATAACCCTGTATACAGTATTCAAAAGTAGGTCACCGTGACCTTCTTTTTGGTCATTATGCTCCGAAGACCTAAGATGCATCAAATGACAAAATTTGATGATTCTAAACCAAATAGTACCTGAGATACATAAAACTAGCCATAAAATGTCAAAAGTAGGTCACTGTGACCTACTTTTTGGTCGACATTCTCCGAAACCCAAGATGCATCTACTGACAAAGTTTGATGATTCTAAGCCAACAAGTACCTGAGATACTTAAACATAGACATAAAATGTCAAAAGTAGGTCACCATGACCTACTATTTGGTCGTTAATCTCTGAAAACCCAAGATGCATCTACTGACAAATTTTGATGATTCTAAGCCAATTAGTACCCGAGATACATAAATCTAGCCATAAAATTTCGAAAGTAGGTCACAGTGACCTACTTCTTGGTCGACATTTTCTGAAAACCAAAGATGCATCAACTGACAAAATTTGATGATCATAAGTCTAATAGTATTCAAAATATGCCTTTTAAACAATTTGAAAACAAATGCCTGCAAAGTTCAAAAAGTAGGTCACAGTGACCTTCTTTTTGATAAATATGTTTTAAGGTCCCAAGATGCATCAACTTACAAGATTTGGTGCTTCTAAACCTCTCGGTGTCTGAAATAATGGGATTAAATGTTTTAGAAAAGATTAGCCATAAAATTCAAAAAGTAGGTCACGATGACCTATTTTTAAGTTGATGTTGTTTGTGGACCCAAGATGCACCAACTGACAAAGTTTTATGATCATAGGCCTTAAAGTGTCCAAAACATGCCTCCAAATCATTTTGAAAACAAAAGCCCGTAAAATTTAAAAAGTAGGTCACCTTGACCTAATTTTGCATTAACATGATATCAAGTCCTGAGATGCATCAACTTACAAGATTTGACGATCCTAGTCTTTATAGTAAGCAAAATATCAACGTTTTTAATAAGTGTAAATTTTGGTCAACTTTGAAGTGACCTTGAGACCACGCCCTTTGCCCCAGGGTCATGCCTTGAACAATTTATAATCTTCAACATATCCCAACCCTTGTATGTAAGTTTGGTGAAAATCTGCCTGGTGGTTCTGGAGAAGAAGATTTTTTAGCAACCAGTACTTTTGGTTTTATTTTCGTGATTATCTCCCCTTGTTTTAGGGTCCCACCCCTAGTTTTAGTATAAATAGTAGCCCTTGGGCCAAGGATACCCTGTGACAAATTTTACAATAATTGGCCAAGGGTTTCTTGAGTTATGGCCAATATTCTAAAAAGTTAACACACACCGCACGACGCACACCGCACAATTGGCCATAGCATTAGCTCTTTGAGCCTTTGGCTCAGAAGAGCTAAAAATAGACCTTTACGATAAAATAAAAGAGAATGATGTAAGCCTAGTTTTCATTAATTTTCATACTATTGTGTCATATATATTGACCTTTCTGCACTAAGACATTTAGGTAAGAAAGCATTGACGAACATATATATTTACATTACACAAGTATTTTGCATATAAACATGATAAAGTGTGTGGAAATTTATGGCATTCAAAATACCACAACACAGACACAGAGACAAGAATATGTTTTATTTTGACTTCACAAACGTTGAACGCCATGGAAGTGCAATGTCATAAGCAAAAACATAGGTAATCAGTCTAAATCAGAGATTACAGAGCTCACCTCAACGAATGTTGCATCATTTGTGAACGTTTGGTTTATATAAGCCTTATAGTTTCTTGGTAATAGACCTGCACCCATTATTTTTACGAGGTCCATTTTCTGGAAAATATATGCTGAATTCAGCATCTGAAGCAAATCCACTAGTGTGCATCCTAAGATGTATCATCCATGCAAGTTTGCTCAACATAGAGCTCAAAGTTACTTGGAAATGAAACCTGTATTAAAAACTAACCTTTTCACTAATCAGATTCAGCATCCAAAGCCAGCCTAGTAGAATGCACCCTTAGACGTACCATCCATGCAAGTTTGGTCATTATAGGGCTCAAAGTTACTTGGAAATTAATCCTGCACAAAAACTTTAACCTGTTCACTCAACTGGAAAATGTAGGTCAGATTCAGCATCCAAAGCCAGCCTAGTAGAATTCACCCTTAGATGTACCATCCATGCAAGTTTGGTCATTATAGGGCTCAGTTACTTGGAAATGAATCCTGCACCAAAACTTTTAACCTGTTCACTCAACTTGAAAATGTAGATCAGATTCAGCATCCGAAGCAAGTCTGGTAGTATGCATCCTAAGATGTATCATCCATGCAAGTTTGGTCATTATAGAGCTCATAGTACCTTGGAAATGAAACCTGCACCAAAAACTTTAACCTGTTCACTCATCCAGAAAATGTAGGTCAGATTCAGCATCCGAAGCAAGTCTGGTAGTATGCATCCTAAGATTTATCATCCATGCAAGTTTGGTCATTATAGGGCTCATAGTATCTTTAAAATGAAACCTGCACCAAAAACTTTAACCTGTTCACTCAAGCGGAAAATGTAGGTCAGATTCAGCATAGTCTGGTAGTATGCATCCTAAGATGTACTATCCATGCAAATTTGGTCATTATAGGGCTCATAGTATCTTTAAAATGAAACCTGCACCAAAAATGTTAACCTGCTCCAAAAACATTAACCTGGTCATTCCTTTGCTGAAATTGCAGCATCTGAAACTTTGACTCACTAGAAACATCTTTCATGCATGTCTAATCAATATAGGACGTAGAAGTACTTAAAAAGAAAACTGCTCCAAAAAACTTACCCTTAACCCAGGACGCCGATGCCGACTCCGACGCCGAGGGTATTACATAAGCTCCCCCAACTTCATTGAGGAGCTAATGAAAAATGAAATTTCACGCTCACTTTGAAGAGAAGCTGTTGCATTAGCTCTTCCATTAACTGGAACTTTGTGCCCAAGCAATGAATCATTATTTTTTGAAAGCTACAATTGAATAACATGCATAAGCGCGTTATTCTATTTGTTTGCACACACCGTTGCAGTTATAAGACTAACGTTATATATCTTTCAAAAAGTAATGATTCATTGCTATAAAAATAAAATTATTTTGAAAACAAGTTCAGTATCAATTAATAACAATTTACACCGATTAAATCCGGTCTTAGCTGGCTTTCTTCCTGATTCAAATCATTCTGCCCCCCCCCCTTTTATCGTCAACACCCAAAACCTATTTGAATTTAGGAATGGCTTCATAATTGAATCTGCTAATCTTCTATTAAATCAAATATAAGCACTTACAAGTACACTTTTCAAGAAAAATGAACTTTAAACGCGAGGAAATTCTGGTTGTGGAGTCTCGGCGCGATGCATCCCTGGTACCAATGTATTCCATTTACAGACTACAACACCGACTAGACAGACAGTTCTATACACCAAATGCACAAGAAGTTTCTGCATTGAATTACTTTCTTTGAATCTCTTTACCTGTGATGTCTGCTGCATCATAAATCACGATTGTTGTCATGCATCTGCAGCAGACGGTCCAGCATCCATTTTGCAGAACAATACATTTCACGAAACGAATTTTCTGGTTGTCCGTACCCGACGTATAGAGATGAAAAACGAATCATTGCACATTAATTTAGATTAACATGACATATATAAAAGACCTTTTTCAAAATGTTGAAAGACACACAAATTTCAATTTTTTATATCAGCTGATAAATGTGTGAATTCTTTATTAAGTTACATGGTGGTATACCAACATTTGCACAGAATCAACACATGAAATTAAAATGGAAAAAAAAAAATCTGTGATATTGGCAAGATTATTGTTTTTTAATGGCAAAATCTTTTGGATAAATTTAATAGAATATTAGCATTCTTAATTAAATATTCTGTTTAAAATTGATTTGGGGATATCTCAATTCCAAAATGAAATTTGGACCAAATGTAAGCAATAATTGTTAAAAAAAAAAAACCCCACATTTTTAATCTGTACAACTTTTGACCAGGTCATGTGTTATATGCATCATAACAATTTTTATCTTTCTGTTCCTTCTGAAATGTTCCTTATTTTTAGTTTAGTTAATATGTGGGAGGCGAAATCCTCACCCCAGTAAAAACAGGTGCTGGATCCACCTGTCTGACATAGGAGTATAGAATTGGTTACATTTGCTTCTTTATAGTGTGTGATGTCATCACAAAATGGAAAAGAAAAACAAATTCAAATAATTTAGCAGTTTATTTTATCTAATATTTTAGACACATGTACGCAACATTTTCCCATAATCTAGCGATTTATTTATTTTATTTGATATTTTAGACACACAAATGCAATCTTTGCATACATTTCTTTGCTAATACTGTAACAATGTTATGTATTTTATACATAAAAAAACATGTTTTGTCTGTGAAATTTCAACTTTCTGTGACATAAATGAACATATATCATTTTACATACAATGTACATCCTATACTGACCTTACATCAAGAGACCAGTACATGTAATCCAAATCAAATTCTCACAATTTATACAGGTACACTGTGAGCAAGACAAAAATTCTCGAATCCACAAACAAATGATAACTCAATTTGGAATATTCTACACATGAGATTAATTTTCTTTTAAATACCTAAATTTACACCAATGCTTTAAATGAAAATAAATACAGAATAATCTAGTTTCAAGGAATCTTTGTCACAAGCAAAAGTTGGAGACATGTCAGAAACAACTTGTTACAGTTTGTAACCTTGACCTTTGACCCTTTCATCTTAGTAGTAATTGAGCTTATGTTTTCCTCACTGAGAGCATTCCCATACTATGCGTGAATTTGTGACCTTGACTTTTTGTAAGTATATAATCATATTTTTTACCTGTACTTTTGACCTCAAACTTTTAAAAACATAAGGAGATATGGGACAATTTCATCACAAAATGTTAAAGACTTTTAGAGATATCATTTGAATCAAAATTGTTACAGAGAAAATGATGGATGACCCAGCCAGCAAAAATGGGGAACAAAAATCAACACGACTCAGAACATTATTTATAAGCTTCAAAGTTCCAAAACAAAACAAAAATACATTATGTAACAAATACATTTCTGGAAATTATAATTTCATCAATAATTCTAATCAAGGACCATATTTCAAATAAATATGCACTTCCCTATTTATTTTGAACACTGGTTAAACCAAGTCCCTCAGTTTCACTGAAAGGGGACTATCGTATGTAAAATAATAAGGGGACCATGTTTAATAATAATAATATATACAATCATGTATAAATATATATTTATATTATAAATGTAATATAATAAAAAAAAAACATTTGAGTGCGGTATGTATGTTTGTGGTACCGATTATAATCTACAATTCAATAAATATATATTTAACAGTTGATTATTGATTTTTAAAGCAAACATTTATATATGATATGTTTAACATAACATAGTCAAATGGATGTGAAAATATTAAGATCTCCCTGAGAGTTATATTTTAATTAATTAAATCCTGAGGGATTGTTATAAACAAAACTAAATAATATAAATATGTGATATATACATTTCATACTGTTAAATACTAGCTAATTCAACCCTGAGTTTTGCTCCAATCAGCTGCTTTTATCCCTGTTTTAACTCTTCCCCTCATTTCTGTATTAACTTCCTCTAGAACATTTTGTTCAGTTGTCTTTTTCTCCTGAATCGTGGCTTTTCTTTATCCGGGTCTTTTGTTTGAACATAACCTTGTAAAATGAAAAAAATTATCATAAGAAAAAACACTTTTACTAATTGAAAGTCTTAGTAATACAAAAGATATAGATCAAATATCACTTGTATAATATAAATTATTTTTTTTTTAAAATAATAAAGGTTGCAAAGCTCAATCAAAGTTATAAATGATTGAGATAAACTCTGAAACTGAAAATCAAGTACTGTCAAATCTGTTATAGCAACCACCTGTATTTTGCGACTTCCTGTAATATGCCTTTTCTTTGTGATAATTGCGGTGTTTTGTTTTTCTGTTTAATTTAATAAAAATACATAAAATCTTTTCATGTATATGATTCCTAATTGAAATTTATCATGTTTGTCATTATGGCATATTTCCGATGCAAGAACTTTGGTATCTTTAGAGTACATTTACATGTACATTTGTACACATCTTTGTAAATGGAACTGTTGGATAACGGCATCAGCCTCACGAGACATTCCACAGGAATCTTTCACTTCCCTGTCCACCATCCCCATTACATAGCTGATATACT
This sequence comes from Saccostrea cuccullata, assembly GCF_032062105.1. Classification (NCBI taxonomy): domain Eukaryota; kingdom Metazoa; phylum Mollusca; class Bivalvia; order Ostreida; family Ostreidae; genus Saccostrea; species Saccostrea cuccullata. Next base: position 163,806 of record NW_026930876.1, read on the forward strand.
GATACACGAGTTTATTTTACAGTTATTACCTTTCTCCTCACATTCCAGTGTGTCCTCCATGCCGATGTCCCAGAAGTGTTCTGGTGTACCGGGGGCGGCATGTTTAGCTCGGTGTCTGGAACAGGTCTGCATTCTCTTCTGTATCTCCTCCTCAGAAAGACCCAGTCCCTCATAGTACTACAAAATACATTAAAATAATATGGAGTTAAGAACCAGCCCTTCATGTTTTTACAAGAACAATATGGAGTACATATGGTATAAAAATTTTTTGAAGGAAAATCCTTATTTTTCTCTAAAAAATTAATGTGAAAATAAAAGAGCTACAGACACCCACCCTTCATACATCTTCAACAATAAACAGCCAACCCAAACTCATACAGTAATAGAGTTTTAATCTATTATCAATTACATAAGAAAATTTTGTAAATACAATGTATTAATATTAGAATACGACTTGCTTTGCAGTAACAGACTGGAGTAACTGACCTCTCTGCACTCGTCACATTTGTGAGCTGGTAGTTTTCTTCTCTCGTCCTGCTTTCTGACAACATCCACATGGGCAAAGTTTGGCTGCTCCTTACTGGGCACTCTGTTAAAAGTAAAGCTATCTACAATCAGCTTATTGTTAGAGACAGGGTTTATGAAAAAATAATGCTGCATCAGAATCTCTTGGGTATTGAAGATGTAGAGTAAAACATGCTTATAATGAAGTGCCAGGGAAAGACAATTTTGCTTCGTTATAAGTGTAATTCATTATATCTGTTAAGTTTATAATAAATTTTGAAGAAATTTTGAGAATACAGATCACTTCATTGTAAGTGACAATTTGTTATAAGCATGTTCGCTATAACTGTGTTTTACTGTCTAGGGCCCTAATACACTTGACTAAATGTGTAGGCCCCTAAAAGTTTCAAAAGTTAATACTTGTAACCAGACAACACTTGACTAAATGTGTAGGCCCCTAAAAGTTTCAAAAGTTAATACTTGTAACCAGACAAAAAGTTTTTAAGTATGTTATTCCTCAAAGATTCATACATTAATCAATATGTAATTTTTACCTATCAAAACTGTCTTCATGATCTGGAATAAAGCCATCCTCTTCTAAATTTTGAAAATTGCTCCCTTGTTCTGAAACAGAAGTACAGTACTTTGGATTTCTGATTCATTGATGAGTTAAACATGCATTGAAAGTCCATAATTAATGCATTTCCATTAAAACATACTTTACATTTGGTAAAAAAAAAAATGCATGTACTCAAAATGTACAGTGCACTGTATATATTAAAATGACAAATCTTTTTTGTTTTATTTTAAAGTTACCTTCTGAGAAGTTTTCGGGAATCCTGATATATCTTTTCCTGCCACCCCCAAACTTCATACTACAGGGAATGGACTGGGACTCCTCCTCTCCACCTCCTTGTGGATCATCCACATCAATGCAGGTGGAGGTCAGTGGATTGGTGGACTTCCTCAAGTCTTCAATTCTAAAGTCCGTCAGGTTTCCAATATGGCTACTGTCCCCTGCAGGATTCACATCTATGTCTGGTAGGTCATCAGATTTCAAACTCTGGGAGTCATCACATAACAAGGACAGCTGTACCCCAGGATCAACACTGCCATTAAGAGGGGGTAGCAAGGACACCTGACCTTGAGACGCCTCTGAAGGTCCAGTACTGAGTGATCCTGGTGCAACTGTTTCATCAGGATCACAGTCAATGGATGGACTCCTTTTATTTCGCCTTTTGACTTTTAGACCATTCTGTCTTAGTGTATTGTTTTTACATTTCCTTGGAGTTAAAGGTCTTTTAAAGGGCGACAGATTTTCTTTCTCAATTATTTTCACATCAGAAGTTTCAGAACTCTTACTTCCCTGATTATGTGAAACATCTTTCAGTGACAGTTCTATGGCTTTTTGGATATCATCCATTTCAGTCTTTTCTGGCTGTGGCTTTGAAGGCATGTTCATAAAGACCTGACTCAGCGTGCTCTGTCTCAGGGTAGGGGAATCCTTTGCTGCTGGTTTTGTAGCATTCAGCCAATCCTCATCAGCATCCATTTTCTTTTTCCTTTCCTGAGAACTTATCAATTTGCTTTGGTTCAGTTTCCCTTTTCGTCTACCTTGAGACAGATTTTTAAAACTTTTAAATGAACTGTTAGCAGTAGGAGATGTGATACAGTCCTCATCGAAGAGTCTTGTCTGTGCTGGACTTGACTGGTTCTCTGTACTCCGCGCGACCTTCAGCAATAATGGCGACTCTGCATCCTCCTCTACAAAGGCTTCCTTCCTGTTCACATCAGGGGACTCCAAGTTGGAAGATCTGTACATCTGGAATATTGGAGAGGACTGAATATACCCATCCCCTTTCTCTCCTAATGATATAACTTCTTCTGATGGTTTTACCTTCTTGTCTGTGGGTAGTGAAGATTTGTTTGCACTATCATGTTTAGCACTGCTAGACAAGCTGTCTTTTGAGCTCCTTTCCTTGTCCTTTTTCTTTGGTGATCTGACAGTGTCTGAATCCGTGGAGGACGGACTGAACAGTGAGCTCCGGAGACTGTAACGATTTCCCGTCACCTCATGGGCTGTATCAGACTCGCTGTCTGACATTGACGTTCCTTTCCCCACAGCCTCTGTGTCTGGAATCCTCTCTTCCTTGTGACAAAACCCCTCACTCCCCTCAGCATTCTCTGGATCCCCCTCCTGATACCCAGGGAGGATATCAGGATCACAGGTCTCAGGCACCAGGATATGGATCGGCGTGTGTACTGATTTCTCACCGGATTGCTGTTTTAAACGTTTGTTTTCCGGAGAAGGATCCTACAAAAATTTGTCTCAAATAAAATGGGTTCATAAAATTGTTGTATTAATTCTGGATATTGCACATTTTCTTTTCTAAAGCCATATTTCATTACATTACATCATATTTTGATCATTAAGATCATTATTATGCTTAATTGATTTAACCAAGCCTACAGTACTCTACATGCCATTACTGTGATGTAAACTAACCTCTGTGTATCTGTTCCGTTTCCGAGACTTGAGTCGTAGTTTTGGACCTTTGTCATTACCAGGACTGACTTTGGAGGTTGTTTCCCCTTCCTCTGAGCTGGACCCTTGCTGTTTACTATCAGTTATCCCCCCTGCTGATTTCTGTGGGATCAATTCAGGTTTGTGTGGAGTATTGCGGCTTGTTGAGTCGGGACTCTCACTCCTTAGACTATGGTTAAGATGGGACTTCTGCTTCCTGCTAGTTTTGTTGGGGGTGTTGCTACAATAATGAAAATTTGATTCATATGACTGATATTCTAAACACTTTGACAATTTCAACCTATTCATTATAATACATGTATGTAGCTTTTGAACAACTCTATAAAAATAATGGAACATCTTTCCAACCTGTCACTTGTTACATACATTTTTAACAGTATTACAAGAAATGTGTTAGTTGCTATTGAATGGTGTTTTTTAATTCATGTTATTTCTATATCAATTTTGAACTCAACACAATACAGTTATTTAAAAAAAAAGTAACATGAGGTTGCCTGCTTTGCAGGATTTTACTGGACAATCAATAAAGCTTGTGAATTAGAATATAACTATCATCGCAAAAAACCAATCACAAATCTTTCTTACTTTATTGTGTCCCACTGCTTCTCTGAAGTAGCATTTCTTGTATATTCAAACAGCTGATTTTCTGAGAAAAAAAATAGCAAGCAAATTATTATTTAAATATTTCAGGGTGAGCAAGCTAATTTATTTTTGCAGAACAGATTTAAACAGAAATGAATCCATACAATCATCCTTAATTTTCTAGTTAAATGAATGCACAATTTTTTTTGCCCAAAGATTGTTATCAGGGGACAAAGTTTTTATTTACATCATTGAATCTGATCAAGATTAGGGTTCTTTGCCAATGACTAGACAAAAAATGTCATTGTTCTAGATAATAGTTACCGAGATCAGAGATTCGTCGGTCCTTTTCCTTTAGATTGTTACTGTAGGCCTCCGTTAGACTGTTGTTCATTCGCTGGAGGTGATCACACATCTTACAACCCAAGCTAGGATTCTCTCTGAAATTTCAAAGTCTAGTTTTTAAATACATCTTAGATTTTTTTCTGTTTGAACTATGATTCTATACTTCTTTTCTTTCTCATACTTCAATGTGCATTCATCATAGCATTTATAGAAACTTTTCATTCATGTGGAAAGAAAACAGCATCAGCCATTTGGAAAGTTCAGATTGTGATGTCACATGATGCCATAGATACCAAATGTTGCATTTCCAAAAGAAAGTCTAAATAGTGCCTATTTTTCCTTGTAACACGAATAAAACATAGGTAATCAGAGATTAAAGAGCTCACCTCAACGAATGTTGTCTTTAAGTAAGGCAAAGTCACACAATTAACCAACAAAAAGTATACATTTTTTTTTAAAAGTTTTAGACCTACATAAAAAATTGGGATATGACATGAAGTTGGTATGTGATCTATAATGCCCTTCCAGAGTTATAGAATTTGATCACGTGCCTTTGACTTAGGAGGCAAAAAAGGAAGAAAAAGATGGGAGGATTCAAGTTTGTGGAGGTAAGCTAATCATCTTGTGAGTTAGTTTAATTTTTTACCATGCAAGTTTGGCTCTCTTGGAAATGAAACCTGCACCAAAAATCAACCTGTTTGCTCTTTCCTTAGATGTATCATCCATTAAAACCATCTTCCATGCATGTCTAATCAGTATAGGACACAGAAGTAATTAAAAAGAAAACTGCTCCAAAAAACTTAAAACTCTCTACTGTGCTCTGAAGGCTTATGTTTTTGGACTCAAGAGTTTTGCATTCATCTTGCAATCTAGACAAGTGAAAGAAGGGTAAAATATTGTAACCTACACGAGTTCTTTTTTTCTGTTTTTTGTTTTATTTTGTTTTAAATGTTTTTAGCTATTTCTTTTAATTTGCTTGAAATTTACCTTTGTTTTTGGTTTTGCTGAATATCACATTTCTGTTTCCACTGTTCAGCTTGATGTGTGAGATCTGCAATGTTTATAACTTATGAACAAACTTCAATGTGTATTTATTATATTATAATAATGATACCACTTTGAAAATAGTCATGGAAATGATGTGCCATGCACTGATGCAGACATGCACTAAATTGCAGAGAAAAGCAAGTATCACTACCATTGATTTCTTTGGTGTGAAGCATCAAGGCCTCCTTAATAATATCAGCACACTTCCTCTCCATCAGGAATCTGTTTCAGAAGTTCTTTATGGATCTAGTTCCTGCAAAGGCTGCAATCCTGGACTCTCCTCAGTCCTTCATTAGCCATTCATTCCTATACTTTGAACAATATGTCAACATGAATAAAACAGTCCTACTAAACAGATTATGCTAGTACGATAGAGTACTTTAGAGTGCACTAGTAAAATTTTATAATTTAATGCAATTAATGCTTTTTGTATATGTTTTTCTACTTAAGTTTAACATAATGAATATATATTTTAAATAAAATTAGTATGTTTTCCTTATTTTAGGAGTTATTTCAATTTTTGATATCAGGTTACAGTTTATCGTTTGATCCCGATCTAATTTAACTTGAACATGTTGAAATGTTTCAATCATTGTTACTGTGAAAATATTTACATAATGCTGACGACTTAACGCACCTTCTCTCGCCCTACTAAATAACGATAACCACTAAACGCGCCCTCTCTTCGTCACGTTAAAGCCCTATGGGTTACTGTGATGTACCAATATAGAATGCAATTAATTTAATTTTTGATAAAATTTATTTGAATTTTTAAGTCTGAAACAAAATAGTAATCGAAATCGGTGTGTTAATAATCTTTAATGCATTGAATCATGACTGTTATTTTCTTGTCAAAATATCGCTAATAAAACATATTTGAAACAAATATTGCAATATTAGTTTATAATAATGTTTAATCAAGTTGAATATACTTAAATAAAAAATTGAATTGCATTAAATTGCACAATTTTTCTAGCGTACTCTAAAGTAGGTCCTATTCTTTCGTACTTTGTTTAGAAGGCCTTGTACCCCGAATAAAATGTTATTTTTCATTAACAGCTCAATGATCAGTGGCTTTGAATAAGGGCTGAACTCACCACTTTCTCGTTCAGTCATTGTATTGTGCAAGCATTTTTTTTATCGTTTGTTTTGTCTTTCGCGCTTGCTAAAAATTGGACCTAGAATACCGATCCCGATGTAAAGAGAGTTAAAAAATAAAATCGGGTCTTTTTCTTCGCCTTAAATATTATTAAAACTGTATGAATCAGTCATAATTTTAAGATATAAACGATTTATTATTTCAACCATACATATATGTTTTCTCTTAAATTATAATAATTTCGGGTTCGGGGTTCAGAAACGCAAACCAAAGCCACGGGAAGTAAACAAAGTTGAAGCTTTGAATTCTGCTGGTTTGTTAATTTTTTGTTCATTTTTATTCAGGTTAATTACAACGAGGTTGTCAGTGTAAATATTTCATATCATTGTCTTCCTTTTTAAAGTGATTTTGAGTAGCACGCTGAATACTTTTTGCAGAATTGCTTCTTCATTGATCATTTCAACACAGCAGTTGAAGATCATCGATGTACATGGTTGTTACACAGATATTTGTAGATATTATGTTTTGTTGAACCATTTTCATGAAGTAGACTTTGACAACAACAAAAATGCTCATGCGGAATGAATTATGGATCATTTGACATCATGATAACAGAGACGTGTCTGTCAATCATACCAACACATAGGGTTTACCAGAGAATGTGTCTGGTTATCAATATGTCTCTGGATTACCATTTCATGAACTAGGATAGCAGTGTTTGAAACTCACCGTAAAATTAGCAAGACATGCAGGGCTGGCTGCTAGTGAAAGTTGTCAGTCCTACCAAAAATCCTCTAGCCCGAGAAATAATTGTCTTTTACAAATTTGTCTTAATTAAGCGATAATGTGAATGCGGTCAGATCACCATAATTATGATTCCAAATCTACAGACTAACGATAACGATTTCTACCCCTGTACCTATTGCACTTTGCTACCAATAGTTATACTTGACATTAATCTAAGAAAGATTTATCAATTATATGAATTTTATTTTAGGGGAAATTTTAACACGTCCAGTCGGGCGTCGATACGTGTAAATCTGTTCACCCGTAATGAAATTTGTGCGTCTCGGGCGGTCGGGCGCACTGTTATTTCAAACACTGAGGATGGTGCTACCGTTAGGGCAAACACAGTTTTAATCAAAATCCGACTCGTTAAACTGCATGTGATATTTGCTACATGTACGTCTAGACTGACGTAACATGACATTTAATGTGTATGTTGCTTACCAAAATGAAGTCTAAACAGTGCGAATCTTAATCAAGGCAATTTTTTTTCTTGGAATGTCTCATTACCACGAGAACATATTTTGCATAGATCAATATGTAATGCCCAAATTATCTATTCATGTAGACATTGCTTTTATCAAGAGCTCGCAGTGACAAGGGGCTCTTTGTCCTCACTTTTACAGGACATGCAGCATAATTATACACATGTAGATTAAGACGTAAATATTTACAATAAGACTAATGATGTTCTTTTGTATAGTAGAGATTGATAAAAGTGTATAAATTTTAAGTATCTTTTTCAAAGTTCAAAAATACACCATATTATGGCTGGGTTGCTAATGATTGGTGAGCGGGCTGGATACCTTCTAGGCCCAGTAAGTCAAGGGCAGTGTCAGGTGGAGTTTTTGCAGCTAGGCCAATAAAAGATCTGAATTTGAAAACAAAATGACTGTAATATTACACTTATTACATAAATATGACAGGGAAAACTATGCATTTTTGTTTTTAGAGGGTGTGCCCGGCACTTACTTAGAGTAACCATACCTGACTCTGCACATGTTCAACATGTTAGACTGTATAGTACATTTGTTTTGACTCTCGGTGACTATTGTTAATAAGGATAATATGGTTATTTTTAGAACATAAGATGGAGGGAGCACAGAATGATGATGGAGATGAAGGCTTCGCTGAAGATAACACACCAGATGATGAACTGGTCCCCATGGATGTTAATCTGACAGCTGGGGCTGAGGGGGAAGGTTGTACAAGATTATATTATAGTCTTAAATGAATTTTAGGAATTAATAATTAAATAATTCACAAAATGAAAAAAAATGCATGTATAACATTTTTTTGGGGGGGGGGGATTCTATGTTTTATCTTGAAATTTTTCTATTAATTTAATTCCCTGTGTGATTTTTTAATATAAAAATTAACAAAAAGAAAAAACATCTGTAATTTTAATAATTTATATACTGAATTTCCATTGTAAATATTATTGCCATTATAATATTTTGCTCATTAATATAATTACCAGATGAAGTATTAAATGGACCAAAGGCTACAGTATTCTACACGACCGGTGACCAGGGGGAGGAGAAGGAATTCTCTAAGGAGGAGGTGGAGGAGATGATGAAATCAGACGCCTATCAGAGGAAGATTGACACCTGTCATCTGTAGGTTACCACACATACTTTTCATTACATTGCTTCTCTGAATTATGTACTTGTGGATCAAAAGTTTAGATCATGTATTTCAAGAGCTGATGAATTAAATGACCAATTTTATGCTTTCGTGTTACATGTAAACTATCACTCGATCAACTTTCATATCGAAAGATTGACTGACTTAACTTCATGTATATAAGCTCTTGTATTAAATGCGTCTAAACTACATTATGGTAATTATGTTAAAAGTGAACCAAAAATAGGTTCAAATCTTTTATCAGTAAGCATAAAATCAACATATTGTTATCATGGTTGTATGCTCTCTCTCGTGATGACAAAGTTTTCTTTTTTTGATGTTCCATGTGAATTCCTTTGCATCAGCATCCTGTAGAAAGATTCAAAAGAGGCTTTATAGCCTGAATAATTTTGCATTATTCTTTGATAATTTAAATGACATTTGATTTCAGATGTGGTAAATGTTGGTATGATGGTAAATCGAGTCAGAATTGTCGTGAATGTGGAGGTTACCCCCTACAGCGCCCCTGTCCTATATGTGACGGTCGCTGTAAAAAGACCTGGACCAGGAACGTCAAGTCCGTAAGTATTCAGATAAAGTCCATAAGCTCAGATAATGTTATAGACAAGTGTGAGTAAGATCTATCAAAATGTATTAACTTTTATTTATTTTATTTGTTGTGTGACATGGGGCACGTAGAATTTTACAGATAAATGTACTGGCAATTTATCAGACCATTAAAGATAAACATTTCATTATTGAGATAAATAATCATTTGCAAACTAAATTAAACTTGATGATGGAGAAAATACAGTATTCCTTCATGCATTTGAAGTAGAGCTGAATTATGAGTGGATGCTGATTTAACTGATTACATATTATCTTATCTCTTATATCTTTCTTGTTTTAGTCACATTCTTTTCATGAGGCCCATTGGGAAGGTACATGTAGCTTGCCTCCAAATCTTCAGAGAGCCTACTTCATGGAGAAATTCACAGATTCCTCGGAGAAGGTCATAATGGAGGGCATGCAGGATTTATCAACAAGATAATACAAGTTCCTCTTGAAGCAAGTCAAGGACTTTTTTTTGACAGAATGTTGAAGCAATGTTGTTGACATTTGTATGGATCTTAGCATAATAAGTGTATTTATAGCTTTAAAAAGCCTGACTAATGTGATAATTTTATTCATTTTGCAGATAGTTTATAGGTGTTTTGATACATATTTCTTACCATTTGAGTTGCTGGATTAACTATCAGATGGGGTTAAATGTGCATTACTTTTGTGCTATATTTTTCATTCAGTGCTGTGTATGGTAAAGCCGCAGGGTATGATAACATTCTAAATGAACATATTTCTACAACATTGTCAACGTTTTTACCATTGTATAAGAAGTTTTTTAATATAATTTTTGATAGTTTCGTTCCAGATGAATGGTTAATTGGTATTGTTAGACCTGTGAAAATTATCGTCCTATATCTCTGCTAAGCTTAGGCAAACTTTTTACCCGCATATTGGCGAATAGACTAGAAATGTATGTCAATAAATAATAATCAAGCAGGTTTTAGGAAAAATTACTCAACATTAGACCATATTTTAACTTTGATCTGATATCCTTATGAAAAGAAAAAAGAAACTTTTTTGTGCCTTTATTGATTTCAAACAGGCATTTGATACTGTATGGAGAAACGGTTTGTGGAATAAGCTATTCAGAAATGGTATTAACGGTAAATGTTTCAATTATATAAGGAATATGTACATGGGAATTAAGTCTTTAGTGAAACAAAATGGAATGTCCTCGGGATTTTTTGAATGTAATGTCGGGGTAAGACAAGGCGAAAATCTGTCACCTTTTTTATTTTCTTTGTACATAAACGATCTTGAAGAATTTTTGGTAGAAAAGGACATAGTCGGATTACAAACTATTAGTAAAGAAATTGAAGATGAATTATTACTACATTTAAAACTTTTGATTTTATTTTATGCTGATGACACTGTTATTTTGGCAGAATGATGATTTACAAAAGGCATTGAATGAATTCTATACTTATTGTACTCAATGGAAACTTAATGTTTGATAGTCATGGTTTTCTCCAAAGGGGCAATGTTAAAGAGGAAATTTTATTACAATACCCAAAATATTGAAAATGTAAAAGAATTTAAATATCTAGGAATTGTATTATCAAGAACAGGTTCATACTGTAAAGCGAAGAAACATCTTTGTGAGCAAGCACAGAAAGCAATGTACGGGGTGATAAGAAAAATTAGACAATTTAATTTACCGATCGAATGTCAGCTTGACTTGTTTGATATAGTCACACCCATCTTACTCTACGGATGTGAGATATGGGGCTATGAAAATATGGAAATAATTGAACGTGTTCATTTAAAATTCTTAAAAACTATATTTAATTTGAAAAGTTCTACACCAAATTACATGATTTACGGAGAAACTGGAAGATTCCCTTTGTACATCAATGTTTTTGAGAATGATTACTTACTGGTCAAAGATGTTTACATGTGCAGAAGATAAAATTGTCAATATTGTGTACAAGTATATGTATAACCAATTAAGTAACGATGGTATTAAATGTCAATGGATTGAATGTATTCAAAAAATTCTAAATAATTGTGGACTTTCATTTATATGGAATGAGCAAGGTGTTGTCAATGCTAAATGGCTAAGTGCTATTGTAAATCAGAATTTAAAAGACCAGTTCATTCAAAAATGGTCAAATGACATAAATAGTTCTTCCAAAGGCCAGATTTATAAAATTTTTAAAACCAATTTCGGATTTGAAAGCTACATTAAAAATTTACGCCCAAAACAAAGAAAGCTATTGATGAAAATGCGTACCTCAAATCATCATCTACCTGTCGAAACAGGGAGGTGGTGTGGCACCCCATTAAATGATAGAGTATGTTTAGTTTGTAACAATGGAAAGATAGGCGATGAATACCACTACATTTTAGAGTGTACAGCTTTTTCAGAGATAAGAAAAAAATTTTTACACAAAAGTTACTGCACCAGACCAAATGTTGTCAGTTTTATGAACTCATGGCCAATTCAAATATACAATCTTTACAAAAACTATGTACATTTATTTCAAAAATATTTGAGACTGTCTGTCCTTCTTAGCTGTCCTCCTGGTATTTTCTTTTTGCATATACTTTATTATTACATGTACTATATGTATCCTCTCTACATGCAGTTGTAAAACATTTATTTACGTATATATATTTATATTAATTATTTATATGTGTGTATATTTATACTAATGCACCTCTGACGACATTATAGACATTGTATATACTTTATGTTCCTCATGTACCATGCTGTATGGTTTGAGCGAATAAACTGATTCTGATTCTGATTCTGTTTAAATTATTTTCATGGAGAATTGAATTATTCCATACATAGCAGAGCATGATTAAATCATTTTGATGTATAAATTGATTTGTATTTATATGTATAATTTACTGAAAGCTGCTAGAAGTGTAATCTCTGACAGTGTATTGTTGAACTTTATGGATTTAATGTATGGAAGAACTTTTGTATTTTTATATGAAAGTTATTTCTCTTCTCCTAATAAGATTTGTTAAGCATGGATCAATTGATATGTCAGAATCAGAAAGTTAAGGTAATATAAATCTATGAGCATTATGGTGAACTTACGAAAGAAGGACTGTGTACAGGTACATGTAGATTAGACTTTAAAGTATATTACTAATATGCCAATGAACTTTAAATCAAGGAGAAAAATTCATAAATGATTGACATCTTTCGTAACGCAGTCTTTCAGTAGTACAGTGTGTTTTCATACTATTATTTGCTACTAAAATTCCATTCTTTGTATAATTTTGTGAAGATTTATATTTGTAGATTCCTTAGCTGTTTGTAACTATGATCATAGTATTGATTAAGATTTCATTTCCTTCAAATATTATGCCATAAATCACTACATGCAATTGATGCTTATTGTGAAGTTTGATTAATCTGTTTTAATTTCAGGTGTCAACAAATGTACCTATATAGCATATTACATCATACTGCATCTACATTTGTTTTATACATGTATGTAGTCAATGATTACTTTCTGCAAGCAAGATATTTACTGCCATTTTTTTTCATAATTTATATTTTAATATATTTATAGAAATTTCATAGGAAAAAGGATGCTAATTGCATGTTATGAAAGTTTTTCTTCTAGATTATGATCATAAGGCATTTATATCAAGCTACAGGTTATAATGCATTTACTCACCTACATGTACAAAGTAGAAAGGGGGGGTATAATTCATCTCTGATTCAGGGGTAGAGGATATAAGTCATTCTTAAATGCATGAAGTATTAGCTGTATATTTATATTATTTGCATCTTATTTTTGAAAAAGAAAAATCAGTTTCTGTATACCTGGTATTGGAATATGGAGATTCAATGTCTTGATTAATAAAAACAATATTTATAGTATTATTTCTGGTTCTTTAATTTACATTAAGATGAAACTGACATTTTTCAGAACAGTGACACAATGAAAGTTTTATTTTAATAATGTGACACAGGCACATAGTAGCAGGGATGGTCTACCCCACCCCCAAACAGTTTGGACCAACTAGGTAGTCAAAGATAATTTTTGTCTGGTTGCCCCTTTTCAAAAATGTGTATCCACTCAGCCACAAGAACAAACCATAAACATTTCTTGATAAAATTGTAATGTAGTATTACACTTTCTTACTTTATCACACATATTCAAATCAAAAATAAAAAAACAATCATAAATATCAACTTGGGAGTTCATTATTTAACTTGCAATTCAGATTGCATTATTAACCATCTACATGTAAAATAGTCACTTTTAGATGGGTAATTGAAAATATAATAAATAAATAAATACATTTCATTAAGTAAAATGACATCGTTAATATATCTTAATACACTTGACGATGTAAAAAGGACTTGGAGAGTATTTTATATCAAAATATGTGCAAAATTAACAACCATCATCATTTTCTGATATAACAACAGTAGTAAATCCAAGATCTGAATGCGCGTACTTATAAAGCTCTTGTACGCTATACACGGTACTGACGTGACGTTTCGCCTACAGTTTTAAAAGAATAGTGTTTAAGTTAAAATATTTTTAAATAGATCCTATGATTATGAATGTTTCATGAGATCTGCATGAAATTTTGCACAACGACAGGCCCTTGTAAGTCACGTGACCTATCGGCTGTAGTACTGCGCCTTCTTTTGCTCCCTCCTCAGCGCTTTCCTCTTTTCCTGGATGCCCTGCCCCATAAGGACGATAATTCCCCCCACAAAGGCGAGGTAGCAGGCCGACCAGACGATATCCACGTACCACTCCCCCCAACTCTTAGGAACGATCTCCAGCAGGGTCACAATGAAGGTTATCTCGGCATTCTCTGAAAAAAAGTTAAAAAATAATATACGCACACACGTTTATACTTCGATGTCTTCAATGAGAGTTGTTGATCTGCCAATTGCATTAAGTCCTACTGAACCGTGAATGGGAAACAATTGCAAATATAGTGCTATATTTACCAGGAATGACGTCAGTGACTCCCTTTTCTCCAAAAGCCAGATGAGGAGGAATAATGAGTTTCCTCTTTTCTCTATAATAATAAAATGGGGATCACAACAAACTGTTATAAATTTCTTGGTCTTAAAGTAAGAAACCACAATTTTTTTAGAAGAAAGACGTTTATTTGTATATTGTTTATGAGACACGTTAAAAAAGTACTCACCCGATACACATTCCTAATACCCCAGCCTCTAGTCCTAGAGAAAAAAGTTTTGAATTTTAGTTTAAAATAATTTTAAGTCATCTTAAGAAATTGTTCATGAAAAGACATATTTATTAAGTATAAATCACAACATTCACGCAGTCGTGCAGATACTTTAGCTGTACTTGACTCAAAGCATTGCTCGCACCTGCTTCATTGGACACTTACCCGGTATAACAGCCCCCTTCCCTGTGGGTACCACCAGTGGTTCTTTGTCAGTGGCCCCCTTCTCTCCTGTATTGTGGGAGTCTTCTATATGAATCCCGTTTATTAAGCCCTGAAAATACAAGCATTTTCTGAAGTGATCTAGCAAAACTGAATTTATATTATAAATGTTTACAAATTTATCTTAACAAAATATTTCAACATAAAAGTTGTTTAACTTACTGATTAATACAGATTTAATTGTAATATCGTTCCAAATTAATTTTTACTGACGTGATTTACAAACCTCATAATCGAACACGAGCGTGTCACCGGAAATGGCTTTCTTTGCACAGTCCTCTGGCATTTCCTATTAATGAAAATAAACGTAGAATTTAATACACTGATAGGCAAAGATTATTTATAATTTGACCATCAAATTTTGGGTGCGTGGTGGGGTGGGGTGTCTTTGTTGTTTGCTTGCTTTTCGATTCGTTTTGTTTTTCGATAAAACAACTAATCTTGAAAGTACAGAGAAGAGATACTAGTAATCAAAACGTCAATTTCTTAAAAGAAACTCGAAACACAATGCATGACCACAAAATCAGATAAACAAAACAAAGGACTCTTTTGATTTATTTAAACTTTTGATCGAAATTTTGTCAGGTCTGTAACCAAGCTAAATATATCGCATCGCGCTAGAGAAATTGTTTAATACGTCAAATTACGTCATTTCATCACGTAATTTCAAAACAAAACACGAAAATAAAAAAAAATCCCCCCTCCCTTTCGGTTTCTTAGGATATGAAATGCCATTATTCATGGCAAATTGTGTCAAATATGAACGCCCTATCATATGTCATTTAGAAGAAAACACCAAAGTTAATTTTTTTTCAAAATAAGGTCAAATATCAATGAAGGTCAAGGTCAAGGGGTCAAAATAAAAGCATGCTCGGAAACATCTTGTTACAGGTAATGATCATGTCAAATATGAAAGTTCTATCTCTTCTCAATCAATATGATATTGAAATAAGAAAGATAACATTTTGGAAAAATAGGTTTATTATTCAAGGTCAAGGTCAACGGTTCATAAATTGCAGCATATTTAGAAAGGCCACGTCAAAGGTAATACAGGTATACATCTGTAATATGAAAACCTTATCTTTTCTTTTTCAAAAGTTATGAGCAGTTTTAAGTAATGTGTACATTTTTGAAAAGTAGGTCAAACTTCAAGGTCACGGAGTCAAAAATCTTGTCACAGATAATGTACATGTGAAATATGAGAGTCACTTCGCTTCTCATTCCAAAGGTAAAACCAAGGATATTATTTCTTCGACAGACGGACATTATGGTCAAAGACAAATATATAAAACCATAACGCTACAGATCTGCAGCTAACAGACTGACAGATAAAAGAAATTTAATGTCACCCCGAAGGTGGGGACAAAAAGCGAGATTACAGAAAAGGAAACAAAGAACAAAATACATAATTATATAAAGAAGACTTAGATTATATGATATCTTTTATCAATTTTCGGAAAAGGAAAATCGTTCGTCTTTCAATGAATCATCAATGTTTAAAATGAATGAACATAGTATTTCTAATCAAATGCCTAACGGTAATGAATCTGTACAATATGTGAAAGCTACTAGTAGTTATCGTCTTCCCATCATTTTCAGAGAAACGTCTAAACTTTCGAGATTAAAAAAATAATCTGGACGTTTAAAGTATGCCTAAAGTACTCGCAAATGTGCAAATCTTTACTCATAAAGCACGATACGATCATAACTAAGGGTTGCCACCTAAAGGAGTTGTTTAAAACTCGATTTTTTCAGTAAAAAAGATTTTATCCAAGAATTGTTGAAAGAAGTTCATAAATCAAAGTGGCCATAAATCTCCATATCTCATTTAGAACATCTTATTGAATTATCTATTGTTCTTATACTGTATGGAATTTTTATGTCATTTCTTTTTTATAAGAAAAGTGTATCGATCAAGACATAGGCGAAAGTTCAAGGTCGCTACATAGGCGTCGGAACCGGGGGGGGGGGGGGGGTTCCCCCCCCCCCATTTTTTTTTTGCAAATGTATACATAATATAGGCATTGAAATTTGGGGTTTACCTTTTTATGGTGGTTTAGCCCCCCTTTCATTTTGGATACATATTTTTAAAAATACAAAAGATATGTTGACGGAGTAGGAAATTGTTCAATGTGTACAAAGCAAATAAATATTTCTCTGTATTTTAGATAAACGTTAGATAAGATATTTTAAATACGTCATTATATAATCTTAAATTAAGAAAAAGCGACATAAAAATTAATTTGAATGCTTTAGTCCGGTGAGACCATCACTTACCAGGGTCTCTATCTTGAGTTCTGATTGGATGAGGATCTTCCCAGTATCTGGCGGCTGGTCAACAATATTCTGCTGAAACATTCGCTGAAATTGTCCATTCACAGAAGTACCAAAAATCAAAAGCACCAAGACAAACAAATGAGACATTGTCAATGATTTTACTCTTATTTTAAGAATAGACTGCAAGTTTTCACAAGTATCCAGTGAATGTCATTGATACACGTGTGAGATTGCACTAACGTGGTGTATTTTGACTGACTACCGGGTGCCTACCTATACTGACGAATTACGACCCCCGGGGCAGGAGTCGCGATGTTTGATGACGTAACAGATACCTGTTGGGTTCAAAGGTTAAGGAAGTATACGTGTATTAGGAACAGGAAGTTTGACAAGAGAACTACATAAAGATGATGAATATCATGGCTGCTTTTGAAACATCCAATATTATATTTTAATTAAAAAGTTTAATTTAAACTCTTTTCTTGATGCCATGTTTACGGTTCAAATTAGAGGTTCGAATAGGTGACATCTTGCCATGTTTATGATTCAAATTAGAGCATTTACTACATTAAGGATAATTGATAATCTTATAAGAGAGATAACTCTTTATGTGATCAATGTCTATTATTCCTTTATAGTTTTGTCAACTCGGAATGTCTTTTGTGTCCAATTTCAACCCGCAAGCTATTTTAAAATCTTAAGTGTAAAAGTTATCAATTTAAATGAGGGAGGGTAATTATGAACCTTAAAATATAATAATGAATTTGTTGTATCATATATTTACCACTGAATTTTTATCTCTTTCGGGCGAACAGCAAAGATGTTTTAGATTGTTTCTCATTATAAAATCTTAAAAATATTAATCATATTTTTTTCAAATTATTACTATCGATACATGTATTGCTTGTTGAATTTTTGCAGGGCATGCAATGGGCAAAGAAACCAACGGAAGGATTATGAAGTTTTATTTTTAAATACAGCAATTATGTTTGGTGTTAGACATTAATCTGGTTATTGTATTTATATAGACTAAGTCTCCGTAATGTTATACAGACAGTTTACTTTAATTACTATTAACACTGGAATTACACGCTATGTGTCCTGTGTTAAAATGTCACCCGTTCTGATATTCCGTTCGTTTTGTCTGGATTTACCATCGATGTCGTTGACATTTGCAGGTAACAATTTTTGAATTACCATTTCGTAATAGTTGGACTAAGGAGAAAGATTGTATCATATATACTATATACCTGTAATCAAAAATATATCATATGGCTATTCGTGAAAAGTATTTTATTGCATTCTCTTGGAAAAGACTGGTAGCTCTGCAATGGCTAATTTTACCTGGACAAATTACTTATAAAAAGGAAAGAAAAAAAAAACATTTGAACGAACTTATTCAGAAAAGCAAACCATACTCTACCATATATTTGAGAAAAAATATTAGTTTTGCTTCTAAATGTGCTACATGTCAACGGGGCTGTTCCTACAGACTGATGTGAATCAGCCTTATGAATTATGCTTATAACGATGTAAAATCGTCCCTTCCTTGCACTTCGCTATAACTGTGTTTTACTGTACATGAAATTTTCAAAGTTCTTAGATTCTTCCTTAAAATTTTTTTAAAGATAACCCCTTGAATTACTTTCCCGTCACCGATTTTAACCATTTTTCTCCAGTTCTATAATCATCTCAACTTTAAACGACAAATAAGTTAAAAGTGTAGAACCTGACCTCTGAAAAAACTGCTTAAAATAAAGTATACATGTTCGTATAACACAATTTAGCTTGCCAATGCAAATGGCCCAAACAAACAACATTAAATAGTTTCAATTGTCCATTTTTCAAGTTCTTGCAACCTGGGGGCGGATCCAGGAATTTTGAAAAAGGGGGTAATATTTCATATAAGAGACAGGGTTCTTCAGGGTCCCCATTTGGTCCAAGGCGAAATTAAAAATTATAATTAGCATTTATAGGTGTAGTTTCTCCTACAAATATAGTATCATATGTGATGACGCCTCTCGCCTCAATTCATGTCTTTCTTCTTGTTTTTTTTTTTTTGGAAGAGGGGGTGGGTAGTGGGCTTAGTGTATTACACTTCCTTTATTTTGACACAAGATTTAAAACTAGATGTTATGTATAACTGTCTATTGAATAAATCATTTCTTAAGATTGAGAGAATACTTCACACCGAAATTTAAACTTCAAAGCAGATTAAATCCTCTTTTTGCACGATTTACCTCTCGGGTTTGTCCTTGGAAGGATTTGATATCAAATCCACTGAATTAAATTTCACAATATTGTGTCATCTCCTTGTTCTGAATGATTTTCGTAATGGAGATTGATAAAAGAAATAAAGGAAATAAAAGTTTCAAATATTTTTAGTCAAAGTTATTTCTGATCTAGTTAAATCTTTAAAATTTAGTTTTAAAAAGTTGGAAATGACGAATAAAATCATTTGAAAAAATCTGTTATAATATTTTGTCTAAATTTGACATTCTTCTATTCGTTATAAACGTATATGGGAGTTAATTTCTCATCGTGCGATAATGCCACAATGGCACTTAATTTCTTAATTTGAAAATAAAGACGGTTGCCTCAGACAAATCTGATTAAAAAAATATCTATATTTAATTCTTAGTTTAATTTGAATAAATGTGCATGTAATTTGCACTAAAACACCTATAACAAATTCTTTTAAAAAACCCTTAAATTCCAGGCAAAACAAAAAGCAACCATCTGATAATGCTATCTTTTTCTGTACAATTTTAACTGTTCCTTTTCCTCTGTGGTCATGTTTCAATTTTTAAATGTCATTACATTGAGACTGGCCTTGGGTGTTTCTGATCTGTGTACTTTAAATCTCCAGTTCTTTTAATTCTGATAATTGATATATTCTCTCCTTTTCTCTCAATGCCAATAATTCAATATTAGTTGTCTAAACCATTCTAAAAGACTACTGAAGCCTTGGTGATAGTTTAAACATTTATAGTCTAAAAAAGATATTATCTGTTTGTGTACACTGTTACTAAAACTAACATTGATTTTGATTCTACTGTATCTGGCAGAGAGGACTATATAGACGTCTGAAGGTATTTGCTCTCAAGAACATACGTCTGCAGACGTCGGGAGCTACATGTAGTATTTTTATTACGATTCTTGAAAATTCAGTGGTATTTGGGAACGTTCATCGTTAAATTTTGAGATATGATATACATACATATGAAACAAAAACAAAATTTTCAGGATATAGCACTTAGTTACTTCCCAATGCAACCATAATTTTTATATAGAAAAAAAGCTTGAAGCAAGTCATTTCAGAGACAAAGATAACTGTTCTGCATTAAAGCGTGAACACTGTAATTTTCAAGTCTGAAATGGTATGTTCTGTCATCCTTGGATTTCTCTGCTCCTGTTGTCTCTCTCTGGCACCAGAGAATTTTTCTTTTCCAGATAATTTGTCACCCTGGCATTTCTATTTTCTTGATAGTCTTAATCCTTCTCTGCTTTATCTGTCCGAATTTTCTCAAGCAAAGAGCTACAGTTCTGCAACTAATTGAGACTTCTCTGTTCTCTTTTTCAAGTTGTCACTTAATTATTTAATTTTAGTTGTAACACGTCATTTGATTGGATAAAAGATTTTGTTTATATCGTATAACATAAGTTGCCTGCGTCACAATGAGTTACGTCAAAAGCGTTTTTCTCCGCTTGACGTTATTTTTAAAATATGCTCAATTTGAAGCCATTTTAGAGGAAAATTATCTAATTGTCTACACTGAAATTAAATTCCTTAAACGACGCAAGCGGAGTAATACGTTTTTGACGTACTCGTAACTCATGAGACGTAGGCAACTAATGTTATACTATATAAAATGAATCTTTTATCAAATCAAATGACGTGTTACAGCTAAAATTAAATGATTTACAAACGAGTAAATCACTTTGAGATTTCTTAATCTTTCACAATAGAATTTCCCCTTTCCTATTAGTCAAAATTTTCTCTAGGATTTCTCTGTTCCAAATATTCTAAACCACATTGATATATTCTTTATAACTACCCCTTCGTCTGTTCGAACCAATCAAGTTCATTAAAGTTCATTATACAGATTGCCCATATATATTGTTGTATACTCTCAAAGGAACTAATTGCAGGAAAGTGAATTCAATAGATCTTTATTTTTTGACATATTTAAGCGCATTAAACTTATGATTAACTCCTAAATCCGCCATAGTTACCCCATACAGTATCGATTTAAATCAGAAGCAAGTATAAACCTTAGTACTATTCACAATTTCATTATCTTTTTTACTATTGCACACAAGTGTTTCGCCGAATGCCAGCAATTAATATATACAGTATTTTCAGCAATCTATCTTTTTTATGTTCTTTATTTGAAATCAGAATATACTTGTATAGGTCTTACAATACATCGACGATATCAACTAATCAGACATTCACTATTAAAAGGGGAAAGATGAACAGTTGTTTTCATATAAAACTTGTTGAGATTGAAATAATATCAAAATGATATACTCTTAAAAAGATTAAACGTTTACGCACTTTCTATTGTTTACTAAAGAAAATATTATTGAAATTCTTAAATTAATCCGCCAAAACAACAAGCTAGAATCTTTTGAGGTTTGTCAAGAAAGTGAAACAAACAACGCCAAGTAAATACTTTTACTTATGTTTGTCATGGATTGTCAATTTCAAACAATTCTGGACATTCACTTAGCTATCTTTGTTATTTTATCCACTTTCCTCGAGGAAGAAAAACTCGATAATATTTTTTCACAGAATTGGGTATAGAGACATACAAAAATACAAGAATTTTGACTGTCATGTTAATAATAGAAAAAGAGTGATTTTTATGGATCATTATGCAGTTTTCTTTCGTCTTCTCCTTGGACAAGTCCTAATTCGGCTGTAATTAACTTCTTTTCAGAGGGAACAAATGAACACACGTGGTAAGCAATTTAAAATGACTGCAAGTTCATCATAACTAGCCACCTGGGTAGAATTATGAAATGGAAATGTCATTATATCTTAATAACCAATTTATCCATGAAAACGAGATATCAAAACCGGGTGAAGTTTAGCTAATTTTCAGTTATCAATTACGCCCTTCACTTCAAGAATTTTCCCTTATATCATCTTTGCAGACACGAGTGTTCGCCCATAATGGTAAATGTTTTGGATTAAGTTCTGGTTCTGGAAATTTTGGAAAAAATGTCGGATTCACATAAGCACTGGACGAAAGTGAAAAATGTCCACAAAGTGCTGAGAAAAGATTCCATCTCCGGAGCCAAGAAAGGCAAAAAGAAATCAGATGACAAAAAGGTCAGTATGGTTCTTTTTAAAGCTAAAGGGTGTATAGAAAAAAAATGCATTAAAAAAATATTTTGTACTCAACTTTAATAAAAGCTAGAGGAAAAAAATATATGGAATGATTACCATGGGCATTGGGCAGACAATATACACCATCGTCTTGTTTTCTTGTATATCATAATAAGTTTGGTTGAAAAAATCAATTCGGATTCAAAACAAAAATGCCAGGTCTAAATGTTATAGGGGAATGATTAGTGCTATAAAATAAATCCCGAATGATAAATATTACTTTAACTTCAAATAATTAATGTATGGTGTTGAAAGTAAAATAGTTTTTAAAATTGTCATCACCCATATACGTATGGAGAAAAGACTGAGTTCAGTTTGTAGAAAATTCAATGCTAACTACACCCAAACGTGGTACAAAATATGATTATATATCGGGGACTTTAATTTAGCTGTTTTGTGTATTAATAAGATCAATATGTACATGTAATATTAGGAAAAATAAATTAATATAAAATATCAAAGTGAATTTCTCGGACAAATCATCCTTCGAGGAATCGATCATTTAATTCTGGAAACTGGGAAAAATTAATTTCCATTGACTGTCCTTAAATTTAACTTAACTAGAAAAACAAACATGACTTTATTATTATTGAAAATATGTAAAATAAATAAATAAAAAAGGTCTTGAACTTGCTCACTTTTACTTCCGTCAAATGCATTAGAAATTCTGAAGAAAAAAAAACATGTTCCGCGGGTTTTCTGCATGCTTTTGTTTTGATTGATTTTTAAAATATATGATTAACCAAATAATTTTTATAAATTCTTATAATTCTTATATACTGGCATATAATTAATGAACATTCAAGTTCGTATATAATCCAAAGACAGTTAAATTTTACTAAGGATAATTTTTAATAAGAACTGGAATGGATTAGAATAATTTACTTACACATTCAAATCTCCCTATCATTGGTTTAACTATTGTGTTCAATTTATATTTCTCTCGTCATCAAATTAAATGTAATTTTAATGATTTCAAAAATGGTGTTGGATAAAGACGATATCTTGTACATCTATGAAGTGATGTGTAAAAATTAATTTTTAATTAAGTGCGATATGAAGAAGTCTATTTTGCCATTTGTTCGACATGTCAGGGATATAAAATTATATCGTATTAAAGTTAACAAGAACGACAGCCTTGATCTGATAACATTGAATTGTTAAGATCAACAAAGAAAAGCTAAATATTCTATCCGTTGGCACACAAACAAACAAATCCATTCTCCTAAACATGTACATAAGGTTTGCATTTACAAAAAGAATACCCTTAACAAAGACCAATGCCATCGAATTACACTTCCTAATTTGGATTTACATCTTAGCGCAATATTTGCAATTGATATCATTTGCCGATCTTACATGAAATTCAATGTAAAATTTGGTTTATTCTCGTGAATCTAGAGGGAACAAAAGGTTTTCTCGTTGTCTGTTAGTCTGTTTCACTTGGTTTCCTGGAAATTTGCTAAACTATTGCTTATATTGGTCATTTCGTGCAACTTCAATGATTTTTGAAAGTGTAGTTGTATTAACGCAGATTCCGACAGAGGGCTAAAATACATTGTCAATGCAAAATTATCAGGATGCTTCTTGCATTTTTCATTGTCGATCATGGGATTTTTAATGTACATGCTTGTTTTGATACATATGAATATACATGTATATATAGAAAGAAATATTGTCATGTACTTCGACCGTTTCCGATCGTGGCTTTATGCAGCAACATCTTTTTGCGAAAACATCTTTTGACAAGATGTTTTCGCAAAAAAATAGAAGATGACCAAAAGAGAAAAGCCATGGGATTTTTAATGTACATGCTTATTTTGATACATATAAATATGTAGAATGAAATATTGTCATGTACTTCGACCGTTTTGGATTGTTGCTTTATGCAGCAACAGGATCACAAAGCGTTACGTGTATAGTATGTTTTAGCAGATCCAATATCGATAGACAATAATAGTGTCCTGGTAACTTACCAAAGTTTAGTAGTACATGTATCTCTTGTTGTCAACACCACAGGCTGATTTACAGTGAATTTGGGCGACACCTTCTACAATTAGCCAAATGGCCAATTGACCAAATAACCAATTGACCAAATGACCAACATCTTGGAGAAGTTGACCTTTCATCCGAGAAATTCGGTCTGAAGATGAATTGAAAGTAAAACCATTGAATGTTCTATATCGTAGAAATTGAATGAAGAAGAAAGTTTGGAATGCGTTCATTTTAAAGAACGAGGACGGAATAATTTTATGGGCTTTGGCCAAATGAACCTATTGTGTTGAGTAATTAGCTCCAACAACTGAGAGGAATTATTTTTGCCTTATTCTAATAAGGCAGTGTATAGGACCTGGTGGAACAATAAAACTTAGCTTTGACTTCTGGTCCATACACACAGAGAAGGAAGAAGTGGTTGTAACAGGTGCTCCAAGGGCTAGTTGGTTCAAACAGGTGAAAAACAACACATTCATTGGCGGATTAAGTCTTCTATGGACGCCACTTAAACGGACAGTTCTAGTCCAGCAATGTTTTGTCTTGGGATCATTTTCAATCAAAACTACTTTTTTCACAGGTAAATCGCGGCACAAGTGGCATTATGTTCATTAATATAATCGAGTAATAAACTCTCTTGAGCGTTATATAAAGTTTATACATTTTGCATCACCATAAGTTGAATTAGGAGCACTTGAGAATTTACACGAAGCTATCTTAGGCACTGGAGCACTGCTATTTCTTGTTGGATGTGTAACAATGACCACCCGCCGTACTTCTACAGCTTTTGAGAATATGCAAAGGAGGGATTCGATCCAGACCCCCTCTACCCCCCGGAAACCCTCCCTGTTTGGTGAACCTAAGAAGTTACCCGCTGAGGCAGGGAGAAGACAATCTTATGCCGCGGGGGAGAAACAGTCGAGGAGGAAATCTACTGTACTGAACCCCAAAAAGCGACACAAGGGCGCTGAACAGGTAATAATGCTGTAATAATGCGGTCGGAGTATCTTCAAACTAAAGTAACAAAACAATAGGGCTGGGACGATATATCGAGATATCGATATATCGTGATATATGTGAGGACGATACACATATCGATACATTTGAAAAAATATCGAAATATCGCCCAAAAAATCTTACTTCTGTTTTTCTTTGTTTATTTAACATTTGGGGTTTAATATATAAAACAAGTTGATGTCCTTTAAAAAAGGACTACAATACGTGGACCATATATATGTTTTTCTAACCGAAATTCAATTAAGAAATTTTCTAGGTGTAGTGAATATTTATGTAGGTTTGTTCACATTTTCCACAATGATCTGCCTACTTATGACTGATTGTAATCTCAAAGCAAAATTGTTAAATTTTATCTCCGATTAGCGGCCTTTAGTTTTGCCAGTTTCAAATATTTGGCTATTTAGATACATGTAACCCGTAATGGCTCAGACTTGACACCTGTTCTGGATTTATGCGAAAGAAATCTATCAGGGGAAATATAGAGATCTGATGGTTCACGTGTATTACAGCTCTGTAGCACGCAGATTTTTTTGTCCGAACCACCCCTCCCCCCAACACACTCACACACATTAAAAGCCTTTGCTATATATTGACCTCTATCAAACGGTATTGGGTTGCTGAAATAAAAAAAAATATTTTGCGAGCCTTGAAGCACAAAACAAATGCCGGTGAAAACTTGTTCTATCTTTTAAAAGCTTGATTTAGTCGTTAAATGACGTTTTTCATTCAAGTTGTTTATAAGTTACATGTATCTATATACTGCAAGTTCTTCCTACTTTTCAAAATGCTTGTACTATAAAATAAGTTTACTTTGTATATAAAAGTATATGTATAAAAGGGAAATTCGGATCCGCCTATGAATATGTAAATGCGATATGCGGATTTAAAAGCACGATTTGCCAAAATGGCGAACAAGGGCGCAAGTTACCTAAGGTGTACTCTCCAGCATGCATGCGTAGCCTGTCGTTTGCCCATAGCATCCGGTTTAAATGAGGTCCACGCAATAAATGTTAAATATAAGTATAGATATTGAGTAAAATATTTTTGTTTTACAACATATAAACAATGATTTTGAATAAATTATTCTTATTTGCAAAGAAATAATTTGTTTATTTCAATGCAAAAAAAGATTTTAGAAGCAATTAAACATATCGTGATACATATCGTATCGTGGCTCAAATATCGTGATATGTATCGATATGGAAAAAGTTGTATCGTCCCAGCCCTACAAAACAACTTATTTATTATGGCTTTGTTACTGTGGGCATTGCTTATATATTTAAAAAGACTGTCATTAGTAAAAAGCAAAATAAACGGAAACACAAAAATTTGTGACTACTGTCATCAAAAGAGGAAAATTTGACTACCATCAAAAGAAGAAAAAATCTCTTAGTATAAACAATTCCGTTTCCGTGATAAATGCGGGGCTTGTATATGAAGAATTTTGGAAAATGAATGAAGTGTGGTTACCTGTCAATAAATAATTTTAAACTCTATTAAAATGTCGAATTTAATTTTACCTTTAGTGTATGGGTAAAGAGTAAGTTTTTCTTCAAAAGTATTGCCACAGCATAATTTTAACCAGTTAAGAGTACGATATTGAATAAGTTTGGGTGTATAAAGATACTATCAAATATAATATCAGAGAGAAATATAACTGAATTTTGAAAAAAAAAAATGTAAATCTTATTTACAATAATAATTTTTTTTGAAAACAAATCGTTTCTGGTAATTCAGAAAACCGCTTGTACAAAATTATTTGATTTCAAAACCATTGACAAACAAAATGAATGAGACTTTCTTTGAATGTCAGTGCGTATCCGTATACGTGTAATTTTGATAATCTCTTATTAATGCGGTTTTATATATAAAGCAGAATTAATTATGGATATGAAAAATATCGCAAAGGTTCATTCACATGTTGAGAAAGCAAAGATTAAGGACTTGTTAATCCCTAAATACAATATAAACAATCATTAATCCTCTTAATTTTCTGGTTTTTGGTTTATTCATTTTCTAAATATGTTTTTTGTTATCTATATTTTAGAATATTCACAGTATGTTGTTGTAAACATTATTTTCCCCGATCATTTTATATATAATTTACATGTATGAAATTTGAATCCTTGTTATGGACCACAAATCTTAAAAACATTGATTAACCACTTAAGAACGACTCTGTATCATATCGGCGCAACATATTTAAGTGTTCTATATCATATCGGTGTAGCATATTTATGTGTCACAATGACACATACGATATCAATGCAGCATATATGTGTCAGCAAGACTCTACATCATATCGATACAGCATATTTAAGTCAGCATGACTCTATATCTATATCATATCGGTACAGCATGTTTAAGTCAGCGTGACTCTATATCATTTCGGTGAAGCATATTAAGTGTCAGCATGACTCTATATCATATGGGTATAGCATATGTAAGTGTCAGCACGACTCTATATCATATCGGTATAGCATATTTAAGTGTCGGCACGACTCTATATCATATCGGTAATGTATATTTCAGTGTCAGCATGACTCTATATCATATCGGTATAGCATATTCAAGTGTCAGCATGACTCTATATCATATCGGTATACATGTAGCATATTCAAGTGTCAGCACGACTCTATATCATATCGGTGTAGCATGTTTAAGTGTCAGCATGACTCTATATCATACAGGCGCAGCATATTTGAGTGTCAGCATGACTCTGTATCATATAGGCGCAGCATATTTGAGTGTTAGAATGACTGATATGATATCTGTGCAGCATACATAAGTCTCAGAATGACGGTATATAATATTGATGCAGAATTTTCCAAAGTTAACACTGTCAACTCAATGAATATCACATTATGAAGACTTCGCAGGAGGGATAAACATCTTCAAGTTGTTTGTTTTGACGTAAGAGAATACATCTAAACGTAACAACTATCATTGATCCCTTATTTGAATAAGCTTTATTCCTGGAGTTTTGTCATAAGACTTTTTCACTTAAAAACTATTCCTCTTACAATTGCTTGGGAAAAGTGGATGTCTCGATAAATACCCTTGGTCAAATCAATGAGGAATTCGCCATTGAATTAAATGGTCGATTTATAAACAATGGTTGTCTGTTTTTTCCTTTTTGTTACTCTATTTGGCACCACTTAAGGGTTTCTAATTACAAAGCCTAACTTTTTGCATTATTTTGTCTTTTATTGAATATGATGTTGTTTATGACCAGCGTCTGCTGTCAGGACAGCGGC
Organism: Saccostrea cuccullata; assembly: GCF_032062105.1. Taxonomy (NCBI): domain Eukaryota; kingdom Metazoa; phylum Mollusca; class Bivalvia; order Ostreida; family Ostreidae; genus Saccostrea; species Saccostrea cuccullata. The sequence continues at coordinate 192,311 of NW_026930876.1, forward strand.
ATCAATTCCTGGTTTTGTTTTGTGGAAATAAATAGAAGCTGGAAGGGGATTCAATGACAAATGCAAAATGTTATTGGAATTCAAATAGAGAGAGAAAGAGTTTATTATTTGGCAGATTAAACCTTTCTTGTTCTCAAGCCATCGCCACCTTCATTATTGTAATTTTATGACAAAACATACCGAAATAAGAGCCATCTTCATGACATATGATTTTACTCTCTAACAATAACCTTCTTCATTAATTCTGATGAAAAAACCCAAACTTTACTCTACATGCTAACACTTGCTTGTAATCGTTTTTTATCTTTGTTTGGCATTTTGTATACATTCTGCACTTATTCCTTCCATTGTTCATTTCGCCTTTACTTTAAAATCTCAAGTTTGAACTGGGCTTCAAATTTAATTTGAAGGACAATTTTCAGTTTATAAAAAAAAAATTACTGAAAGGTAGTCTCAATATCGTGAAGACTGCTGTAAAAAGTTGAGATGGAGGGGGTGGTGCGATGTCATTGAATTATCTGCACCCTTTCTTCAATTTTAAAGTGCAATATTTGTATTATTATTGTAGTTTTATGATTCACTATATGTAATTCCGTAGAGAATTTGCAATCGTCAATACCGGGAAGATTCCATACCGTTCATAAAATATATGTACTTTTATAATAAAAAAAAATATTTTTAATATTTATTATTCATGAAAAGAAAAACACGGGTTTAAAAGTTTTTTTTTCATTGAAATGAAATAGAATTCTGAATTAAATAACAAACTGTAATACAGAGTTGTCAATGGAAAAATGAACAGCATAAGCTTAAAGCATTAAAAAAGAAAGGATGAATGGATGTTTCCGCATAAGTGACGAATTTCTTATATGGGTCAAATTTACATTTGATAAAAATAAATTAAAAAAATTGAGACGTATCTATACAAAGCACTAGTCAACAGACATGACATGGGATCGTAACGTTCCATTGAAGACTAATGAGGCTAGCAGTGACGGCTTCAATACCGTAAAAAGTGTTCCAAATTCCTACTCTTTAATAAGTAATTAAACATACAGCTCTCTCACGTCAAGGAGTTTAAATGAAGGATGCTTTCTTGTTGTATATAGAGATTTGTTGAGGAATTTTTAAATGCACGATTACAAGCACTAATCGCCTGTGATTTGCAGCTGAAAAGATCTATGGTATAAAGTATTTCTGAAAACGTCAACGTATACCTCGTTATTAATAATTAAAATCACATCAAAACATGCTCATATTTTATTCTTTTCAAATAGCGCATAGACATTTGTTTACACAAATTTGATCTTGTGCTTTTGGCTTTAGACATTTTCTATTGTATTGTGTAATTTTCAGAGGTTTCATAAGACAGTTTGGTAAACAAACTAAGATATCATAATTAGTAATTTAAAGATCCCCAAGTCACTTTTCATCGGAAATTAAACGCCCTTAAGTCTATTGTATCTAACGCCATTATCAAATCACGGAGCCAATAAAAGCCAATCATTCTGAGGTTTGCCAAGTTTAATACCGTAAACAAACAAGCATGGTCAGCCCCTAGCGAGATTGGTCAACGTCAGTTAGGACAGTGGACGGTCTGATAATGAGGCCAGACCAAAATAATGGTATGTTTGTTGATATGCAAACACATAAATAATGGCAAGAATCCAGATTTTAATGTATAACAAAAAATTCCTCAATTTTTTCTGCTTGAATTTGATCACACCTGAAAAATAGTAAGATTATGTCTTTTAGTACTTCATGAAGGCAAGATTTATCCAAGGGAGAATGATCACATTTTAAAAAGAAAATTGAAAAAAGTCAATCAATCAATCAATCAATCAATCAATCAATGTTACATATACTAGAGATGCATCTTGATCACTGCCAATGTTGCCTTCAACAACGCAATGCCAAAAAACATTGCTATAAACATACATAATTATGATGTTGCACATTAGTGTATGACATTTATTTTTTATAAAAATTAATATTAGAAGTAGTACTTACCCACCGTGCAAATCTCATCGTAAATGGTGTTTGAAGTTAGAGAATAGAAGGTACTATTGACTGTATCATATAGTTCGTGATTTGATGAGTCGAGGTTCGAGAACATAATGTTTGTAATCTCGATTATAAAATTTATTTTATGAATTTACCAAAGGGACACAAATACAATGAGGGTCAACGTTGGTGCACTATAATATATCTTCTTTTCTCCTTACGAGAGCGAGGTCAATGGAGTTTGTTGATTCCAGTTTTATGATTTTAGAACAAAGTATTTAATGAGGACTATAAAACAATGTGGTCAGTCTTAATTTATAATCATAAAACATACCCGATATCCGTCGTGTTCGGACATTCCACCTTTATAGTGGAACAGTCAACTGTATTCTCTGTTTAGGTAGATTTATAACATGTAATGGTGAGTGAAAAAAAATCTCTATTTGACTTAAATAACAAAGAAAGTCAAAAGAATTTAAGGATTTAAATAAAATCAATTTGTCCCTGAAACTGTTTAACAGTTTGGCATTGCCGTAAAGTTGATGGATTCAATTTGTTGTTTGATCACCTGGACTTTTAAATTAATGAAAAAGCGACAAACGAAATTTGTCAAAAATAAAGCTCAAATGTCATTCTGTGCATGTTGACACAAAACTTTTCCATCTTTTGGATGAAAACTTTTACATATTCCCGTCCACCAATGGTTCCTCTGCATCATTGGGGGATGGTCTTTTATAAGAACCGCAGTCTGATATTTCAGTATGGTAGAAGATTACCTATTCAGATGAAAGATCATTTGCTCTGAGGAATTTAAATTCTGTTTTTACAAGCATCGATTATTTAACGAAGGCGCTTGTTATTCCCCTAAAAACTGTTTAGTATTTGGATTACGTATGAACAAATTACTCCCGAAGAGGGGAAAAAATCAAAGGGGTAGTATTTAACGAAGGCCCAAAGGAAGTGAGAATTAGAGTCACGAGAGTTTTGAAAATTGCTCTCAAAGAAGTTTATTGATTCTGTATTGGAATATAAGGATATTACATCCGGTATATTTTGCACAAAATCTGGACCAAACTACCGACAGGAATAGAGAGGGTTCTTGTCATGTTGAGCATGGGACTTCGGTTTCACGGCGTCGAAGTTCCATGACGGGATGACTTTTGAAAAGGCACCGTAATGTGTACAAGACTGATGTTGACAATGAAGTGAATTTAATATGTAATATCCGAAATGACATCTCGGTTTTCTCCACAGGCTGAAAATGACGTCAGCAAGCAGACGGTGGTGGAGGAGGAGGTGGACCCACAGGAAGCCTTCAGACAGGTCGTCCTCGACGGTAGGGAACCAGTTTATATTCTTGGAATTCTTTTAATTTTTATTTCCCTAAAAAACCTAGCGATTCTTTTTAACTATTTCATATTTGAACATTGTATTTTTTATTGGTGCCAAAAGTTTTAGGACTTACTGTATTTTAACGAGACAAATCATACCTGCAAAGAAGTTGAATTTACACTGTAGCCTAGTGTTATTACTAGTTAAAGGACTATTGTATCATCTATAATTACATGTTCATGCATAATGATAGGGTTTCATAGTAAAAGACAACATCTTATTGAGGACTTTACAGTACACGGTTCAAAAATATCAATGCTGAACTCAACCATTAGAAAGAAGTACGTACATGTAACAAAGTTTGTTTGCTTTTGAAATATTGAAGAAGATGACTGAATGTCAAACTTACAACAAACAGACTTTGAAACACTCCACAGTGTTTTTCAAAGAGATTAAAATCGACTCTTGTTAAAAATAATCTTGACTTGTACTAGAGAGAACTGACTTTCCTTTTGAGAACGATTGCTTGATATTGACCGCGTTAGATCTCTGGTATGTCTCTAAGGATTTCCATGTTAGCTCTCATAAGGTGTCAGAAAACCCTAACACAAATACATTGATCCGTTTTTTGGTGTCTTTGATAACGTAGTAACACCAATAGAGATAAAGATTCCCTGTCAATTTATTATGTAGGTGCAGATAGGTAAAATAGTTTAACACTATGACTGGTGTTAGAAGACTTCCATTCTCTGTCGGTTAATTCTACACATTAGACAAGATTCCATGTTACAGTATCTCTACTATAATTTAAGCAAAATGCTATTTTTTGACATAAAACTTAACCTTTGTGATTGTATGCATGCTGCTTTTTAAGACAATATTGTATATGTTTATAAAAGAACGATATACTTTGTCATTTGACTGTTAATAAATTTGAAATAAAATTGGTTTAAAAAAAAAACGCTGATAAATATATCATATTATTTTTGCTCTTGAAACTTCCAACATTTAAATCTTGAAGACAAACAAAAAAAGAAAAAATCCGTTGTCTCTTTACAATGAGAGGGAAACGTCCATCTTGAACTGCAGAACGTAACATCCTTCCATGCTTCTAATAATCTTGATCTTGTTCATAAAATTCGGGATAATAACAGAAAATCTTATGCAAAGGTTGTAAAAAGACTAATGAAAGAGCCCCAAGAAAACACGTTCGATGTTCCCTGACACGAGAAAATCGAACTTCTTTCTTTTCATCATATGCAGTAAGAGTAATAATGAAAAATCAGAAAACTCAAAGAAGACATTCCAGAACATAAAACCATCGAAATTTAATGAAAATAAAATCGATTTCTCTTTTGATTCTTTGCTTCTATCCTTCTTTGCTCTATATAAGAAATCCCAGTCATTTTTCCGACTCTAAGAAGATTAGATGTATATTATTGATTTTACACGTACATTTTGTTCTTTTCTTTTTTGTGAACAGCCATCAAGACGGCGTTTGAGTTGGTCACCGTAAACGGAGAAATCAACATCAATGTAGATAACATATTCCCCCTGATGAAAACCCTGGAACTGAACCCAAACGATGAACCCATCATGGATATGATTAGGACTGCCTGTATAGACAGTAAGTACATTTAGTCTATTAATAAAAATAGAACGCCCTCTAGAAACAGGAAGTGTCTATTTCTTTATATGATTAGGACGGCCAGTATAGACAATAAGTGTCTATTTCTTTATATGATTAGGACGGCCTATATAGACAGGAAGTGTCTATTTCTTTATACACGTATGATTAGGACGGCCTATATAGACAGGAAGTGTCTATTTCTTTATATGATTAAGACGGCCTATATAGACAATAAGTATCTATTTCTTTATATGATTTGGACGGCCTATATAGACAGAAAGTGTCTATTTCTTTATATGATTAGGACGGCCTGTATAGACAGTGTCTATTTCTTTATATGATTAGGATGGCCTATATAGACAGGAAGTGTCTATTTCTTTACATGAATATGACGACCTGTATAGACAATAAGTGTCTATTTCTTTATATGATTATGACGACCTGTATTGACAATAAATGTCTATTTATATGATAAGGATGGCCCGTATAGACAGGAAGTGTCTATTTCTTTATATGATTAGGATGGCCTATATAGACAGGAAGTTTCTATTTCTTTATATGATTAAGACGGCCTGTATAGACAATAAGTGTCTATTTCTTTATATGATTGGGACGGCCTGTATAGACATTGTCTATTTCTTTATATGATTAGGACGGCCTGTATAGACAGTGTCTATTTCTTTATATGATAAGGACTGCCTGTATAGACAGTGTCTATTTCTTTATATGATCAGGACAGCCTGTATAGACAGGAAGTGTCTATTTCTATGAATAGGTCGGCCTGCAAAGACAACATATTGTCTTTTTCTTTAAATAGCATCAGGACAGCCTCTTAGATAGTTGGGGTTTTCTATAATACTTCTATTACAATGTAGAATTTCACTTTTTTATATACTATGAATAATCTTGCTGAATTTAGATCAGTAAAATCCAAAATTTTGAACAGATAGAAGATCACGTCTGATATATTTAAAAGATAATAAAAAGTTTTACATGAATTAATCAGAGATTTTAGTGTACATGCACTTGCTCCATCCTCTGACACAAACTAAGAAAAATGCTATTTGTCACGAATAGTCATTGTTATTAAACCATCCTTGACGATCTGAAACATAATTCTCCGGCTAAAAAATCCTCTCATGGAGGTCTGTATGTGACATTATCTGACAAAAGAAAGAAAAAAGGATCACTTTAAAGTCAAGTATCAAAATAGCAGAATCAAAACATGTAAAGACGTGAAAAGAAAAAAGTCTTTTACAAGCTATTCACAGCAAGAAGGCTTATAACCATTTAGACGTAGACGTCCCCCGCAATGGCATTTTAAATATCTCTTTATTTCGTAAATTTGACGATTTAATTTAAGATTTTAAATTTTTTGGTATTAATTGATGCAATATGAATTTTTTTTACGAATAAAACTAAAACTATTTATATCGTGTTTCCAGCAAAGTGGGGGTAATGTAGATTTTATACTATGCAAGAACGATTATACAAGGCACATATGGGTAATACATTTTATAAAAAGTTTTCGCTAAAATATCGTTAAATTCATTGATAGGTACCCCCAGTCCCGAGAGATTCGTGACATCGATACAGAGAGTTATTTAACAGCTGTAACAAGATCATGCAGATCACTTCGTTATAATGTAAAATAGACGGAGTGATTCATTTAAATTCATTATAAATGTATAATATTCAACAGGTGCAAAATCGAATGATTTGCCCCAATAATCTGTAGGCCAACATTAAACTATCAAATTAAAGATGCTTGAATTTTTTCTATCTTCAGCGGTTATATACAAGTACTTAGAATGTAATCTACATGTATATTGTGACTTAAGACATAAAGGCGAGTGTGATCTAAATAAAAAATAAAATAAAAGCGATTGATAATTTGAACCTTTTATTACAGAAACCTATCAAAGTTACTAGTATATATTTTGTTTTTTGTTTTTCAGCATGTCATACTAATGTAAGACCTCTCTATTCTGCCTTTCAGCCTACGGAAACATCAATGAGTTGGAGTGGGACGATAAGGTGATCGAGCAGAGACGGCAGGTGACGGGGGAGGATTTTGAGGAGGATCTAAAATCCGCCTTCAGTCTGATTGACAAGGACGCTGATGGCGTCATCACCACGACTGACATCTACGACCTGATGATGGGGCTGGGGGAAATGTTAACGGACGAGGAGATCGGCGAACTCATAAAGACGGCAGATCTAGACAACGACGGGCAAATCAATTATAGGGGTATGTCCAGATTCTATACGTAAATTCTGTATGTAAAATAAAGTAAACTGCCGTCTTAGTATCGACTTGTAATGCAACTGAATTACAATGAAGCGCATTGAAGTGGTATTTTCTATTAAACTTTTGAGCTATTTTTATGCTACGCCCATTTCTTTAGAGAGGAAAATAATCTGTTCAAATGTTTCAATCGAATACCTGTAAAACAGGTATTCTCGTAAATATAATAGCCAATGAAATTGACGGTCTTCATTACCGAAACACATCCAATAAACATGATAAAATCATAATTATGTACAAATTCGTGTGCAATGCGTGTAAATTTTAACTCCATATATACACAACTCTTTCATTTTGAAAAACAGTATAACTCGTGTTGTTTTTTGGCGGAAAGTGTAGTGTCCTCGTTTTATTTATTTAAAACATTACGACGAATATTCCTTTCTCGTTGCTAAGAAATGGGCGTGTCGTTATGTTATAATTGACGTTTGAAACATGACTCAGAACGTTTCGTCCAAATGGAAAATTTTACCACTTCAATGCGCTTCATTGTGTATTAAATTTTCAGCTCAGTATTGAAAAATACAATGTTGAATTAAAACACATTCTTATTAAGAATTCTTACTTTCATAAACAGATTTTAGAATATTTCTACTCGGAGACACTGGTGAACCAATCGAAGAACCGGTGCGAGAGGAACCAAAGAAAGAGGAAACGACGGAGGAAAAGAAAGAAGGAGAGGAAGAAAATCAGGAGGAAAAGAAAGAAGGAGAGGAAGAAAATCAGGAGGAAAAGAAAGAAGAAGAGAATAAAGAGGAACCTAAAAAGTCCGCACTAACTCCGGAAGAAAAAGCCAGGAGAGACAGGAGGATGAAAAGCATGTTAATGGGATACACGACAATACTCAAAGTTGGCGAGGACAAGAAGAAAGAGGAGCAAAGGAAAGAAGAGGAGAGGAAGAAAGAAGAAGAGAGGAAAAAGGAGGAGGAAAGAAAGAAGGAAGAAGAAAGGAAACGTGAAGAAGAAGAAAAAAGAAAAGCAGAAGAAAAGAGGAAAAAGGAGGAGGAAATAGCGCGACGACTGGAAGAAGATGCCAAGAGGAGGAAAGAGGCAAGAGAAAGACGGGCCGCTGAGCTCCGAGGCGAAGTTGAAGCGAACTCAAATAATGATTCAAACAGACCAGGTTCTGGGGTTATTTCAGTTACTGTGAAGCACCTAGAATCCATAACAGAAAACGAAGGTGAAAAAGATGTAGATTCTGGAAAGCGACCTGCCTCGTCTCGCCCCGTGTCAGGAACACCAAGTGTCCGCAGTATACCGGAGGACGTGACAATCATTGACGATGAGTCGGAACACGAGTTCGGAGAGTTCACGGATGATTTACCGTCTGGAAGGACGTCATCAGCTAGGAGTCGTCTGCAGTCAGGAAAAAGTCGATTGTCGTCTGCTCGGAGCCGACTCGGTAGTATTCATGAAAGAGCCATTCATAGTTCTGCAGACATCAGTGATTTGAATTTGTCTGAAGAATTGGATAGCATGGCTCTTTCTGATGACGAAGAGCCAATCAAAAATAACAGGTTTACAGGCAGCATGAGCGACAGACAAATCTACTATACTCAGAACTTTGATTCGCGTCATGGTTATTGTGAAATTGGAACTGACGACGATTTGCAAAATGATGTGTCTGTGACGCAGTATAGTATGTATGAAACGGCACCGCTATTCGTAAAGTACAATAATGGTTTCCCAGTAAGACAACTACAACGTTGTAAGTCAGCAAGTAAAATACAGACGATTAAAAGACTGGAACAGGGCATTCTAAAACGGCAAAATACAGAACCAACGATAGACATGAACGCAATTCGAGAAGCCAATGAAACATCGCGTCAACCTCCAATAAAAACAAACGCAAATGGCCAAGTGTGTTCTCATATAAACATGAAACTCCTGATGACTACCGACCAAAAGGAAAATTTCTCTAGCTACAGCAGGAGTTTAACTAGAAGACCTAGAACCGCACCTGTATTAAGTTCTAGAATGAGACAATCCATGAAAACACCGGAAGTGGACGAAAACAACAACGGACTCATGAACATTGTAGATCTATCCCAGTCTCTTCATATGGAGGATATGGGTTACCCTGAAAATCCAGAAATGTCATTGAAACATTCGGGATATAAATCTGTGTGGCCGCTCGCGAGGGTGAAATCTGCAAGAAACAATAAAATTAACAATGGCAAAAATATAGAACTGAACTCTATATCTCGGCGACTAGAACGAGTGGAAGTTCCATATACTCGTCCTAAGTCAGCTTTTGAATTAGCTAGTAACCAAAGACATTTTTATAATGGACAAAGTATTAGAAAAAATGGACATCAGTCTATAATAAATCTAGAACTACCTTACTGCCAGCAGAACAACATAAAGAGGATGTCTAGATTATCGAGGATGGTACACAATAAGCCTATACGAGCTTAGTCTAGTCAGCTGAAAGCATTAGTCAATCAATCTATATTTAAAACCTGTTCAAATTACATGTATGAAATTTGTTTTTGTTATATTAAATTCTTTTACAACTTGAAGTTTTCTATTTTTATGGATAAAGGAAATAGTTTAAAAAAATCATTCCCAGTTTGATCCCCTTTTTCTAAGTTAAATTTTTCACTTTTTGAAACGGTGGTGCACTGTAAGGCGGCTCAAAACCAAGATTAAAGACTTTCAAGGTAGGTCAAACCCCAAGGCTAAGAGTTTCGTAAAATCTTGGTGTCCAGAATAAAGGTCTTTTCTCAAGGAATATACACGTGAAAGAAAGCCCTGACACCATCCATTCTGAAAATATGATGATTTCAATAGTAATTCATATTTTAAGGTCAACATGATATATATGAGGTCATAAGTATCCGTACCAAATGAAAGGTCATCACAAGAAATACGAAACTTAAAAATATCCTATACATCACCAACTGTTCAGTAGCAAACATCAGAATCCTAGAAGGTCTCTTCTATGAAATATACGGAGTCCTTGTCCAAAGGAACGGCCAAGGTTAAACCTTGGGAAAAATTTGCAAAAGTATTTTAAAATACAAGGTCAAGAGCTTAGATATGTTGGTATCTAAAGAAAGTCTTGTCGGTTTTCATCAGGAAAACACGAGTGGAATATGAATGCCCCAGCAACAATCATTCAAAAGTTATTGGGAAGGTTAAAGTTCTTGACAAATTAACAAACAGACGAATGGATAGACCAAAAACTATAAACTTCAATTACGGGGCATGAAAACTGCAACGGTTAAAGGTGCCTAGACACAGATTTGAAAAGTTCTCAAGTTTTCTGTATGATATCACGACTTATATATTGCAATAACATTTCACACGAGAATATAATAATAATAATAAAAACAACGTATTTTATTTGGAAATTATTAGAACTACGAATTCCGGACCCATTTGATTAACACACTCTTTGTCTTTTTTTTTTTTTATTTTATCCTTAATATTAAATTTTAGAAAAGTAGCAATTTTGTTGTGTATCAATGAAAAATGTACAACTATAATCCAGAAAATTCAGAGTAGAAATGTCCGAAAGCAAAACCCACTCACTAGTATCGTCAGCCCATGCTCAGTGTTGTGTACAGTTGAACTCTGCACACACCACTGAGCACGGACTGGCAATACTTTGCGTCGGTTTTGCTTTCGAACATTTCTACTCTGAATTTTCTGGATTACATGTATAGTGGTAATATTTTTCATTAATACATAAAAAAATTGCCATTTTTCTTAAGTATTAAGAATAAACAAAATTTAAAATTTGTGGAAATGCAAGGATGTGTCAATCAAATACGTCCAGAAATTCGATGTTTCAATAACTTAGAGATAAAATATATTTTTTTAAATTATATTTTAATAATAAGTGCCCCCCAATGAAATGCATATATATATACATGTATATATATATAAGTCATGAAAGTATGCAGAAAATTGGAGAAAATATTAACTTCAAATCTGTGTCGAAGAACCTTTTTTAAAAGACCATGCAAAGGGCGACAACCTCAACACCTGCTCTGGAGATCAAATGTGAATTCAAGGCGAGCATTTATAAAATATGCACTTTATTTCATAGTCCTCAATTTTCTCCTTTTCAATATTATCTTCTTAAATTTGTTCTTTTTATTATCATGCAGATTTTATTGAAATCTCAATTCTGACAAGACTATTGCGTTAATTCAATTTACAGACAGCAAAAGCGGTAAATATTCTTATTTTTGATTTGTTTTGAGATTTCCATAAGCTGAGCTTTGTTGATTTCTTGCAAAGCATCCGTTCTCTACCCCCATCCTTTAATTTTAATTTTTAAAAATTAAATACTTATAAAAATTGTACATTTTGTACTTGATATACACATGTATGCATATAATATTAAAATGGTATCCAAAAAGATAGAGTTTAGTCAATGTTACAGGGTTTCAAAAATGGACTTAAGTTTGTTCGGATTTCAAATGATAAACTATATGAGTATGTAATTATTATATCAGTACATTTTTTTACTTGGAAAGTTATCTCTCTTATCAGAGACGTTTCCAGCTCCTAAATATTTCCACTTCCTATTCAATCTAAAAAAATTATTTTCGGGAGGTCCGTATAATATCCACCTTTTATTGAAATCTCATCTCTGTCGAAGGTATTGTAATTCAGTCAGTAGTCAACAAAATCAGCAAATATTGCCGGTCGGTTTCTTTTCCTGATTGCGTCGGATCTACATTCCAAAAGATTACTTTTTAAGATTCCATATAGTTATGGATATTCGCTCCTCAGCCTCAGCCAGAATGGATCACTCTTTATTACTTTATTTTCAAAAAATCTTAGAATAAAACTTGAAAGTAAGAAGTGTTTTGAACAATAAAGAAAAAGAATGTCAGGAAAATGTATTTTGTTCACGATAAATGTATTACTACTGGTGTTGCAGAGTAGGAATTCCTTTATAACCAGCTTTGCTCCAGGAAATCCCATTTAGCAGGAATTACTTAGGGGAAATCTCACAATAAAGCCAATTTCCCCCGGTTTTTCCCAGAGTAGGATTTTCCCCTTATATCAAAGATTTTTCATATTGGCAATACTTTTGGCTAAAAATTATTTGAAAGTTAACATTTAATTTTGAAAATGAAAAAACGAGTGTTTTCGAGTCAAGATTTGTCAAATTTTATATGAAATGTAAACCATAAAATTCATATCAATGAATCACTTTAAGTTTTTAATTCATAGAAAAGTGTCAGTAAAATTAGCTTCCATAAACATGTACATTGTATCTATATTTTTTTGAGTATTTTACTCCAGTTGTTCGTCAGAGGGAAAAAGCTAAAAACCAAAACCAAATCAATGCAAGAAACACTGCTTTTGCATATATTAAATTAAATTGAATTTAAATACAACCGTTAATAATCGCCAATGTTCAGAGGAAATATGTGGGAATCAAGAAATATTCCCCAAATCGGGATCGGTATTTCATTTATTCCAAAATCTGTGGCGCCAAAAACTTTGGGTGGAGTTTGTCAACAGTCGAGTTGTACGAGTGATGTGTAACTGGCTGTAAGTTAGTGCAAAGTATTTCAAAGTGGAATAAGTAGTTTGTTTACTTTATAATCATTGAACAATACTATGCCGAAAAAGTTCTACCTCAGATTCTGTCAATTCCAGGGGTACATATGTGGTTATCCGAGATAACATGCTGCGATATTATTATCGTATTTTCGACCTATTTAGATGTTATCTTTGGTTAATAAAATACTGTTATAAAATATGGAAATAAAAAAAATCATGTAGATTTTAATAAGATAATATGTTAAGGTCGTGACCATAGGAGTTCCTAACATACAAATTAATTACTGAACGTAATCTACATTATGAAATTCATTTCAGTTATTGGGATGAACACAGTTACCTATTCATTTATAGATTGATATGGCACGCCAAATTCACAAAAATGAGAAACCTAGTTGCACAATTGATAAACTAGGTTTATCGACTGTAAACTATAGTTTACCCGTAAACTTCATGCAGCATGAGGCTATATTTAACAGTTGTTAACTATAGTTTACGATTGAATCTAAGTTTATCTGTCTGAATAAAGCGTTAACAATAGATTTTGTTGATAAATATACATCACGTTTGAAGAAGTACAGTATTTATAACTTTTTTATCAGTACAAATTGAATTGAATATTTCTGTATGATAATTATGATTTCTGAGTGTTTTGATGTTTTTTGAATCCCATTTCGTCATCTAATCCCTCACAACAGAAAGATCACATGACGGATTTAATTTCAAAATGTAAAATGTTTCATGCATTGTTAAAGTGAATGAGAATTGAATGTGTTTAATGGATCTGTAGTATGGAAAGGAGGAATAAGTAAACATAGTAGTTACATTGAAAATTCATAAATACATATATAATGAAAGCATATGGCTAGACCGGGAATCGAACCCGGGACCCCTGCATTACTAGTCAGGTGCTCTTACCACTGAGCTATCCAGGCCGATGTCCTCAGTCCAGCCTAAATTCCTACAGTAGTAAATCATTAGAAAATTCCATCATGGGTGCAAAAAAATTGAAAAAACACTTTCCCCAGTCTTTCAGAAGTGAAAATTAACGGGGGACAAGTGGATGTCAAAATCTTCTTGTTCCTGATGACAAGTGAAATTTTTGGCATGATGATTTACTTCCTTCTGTATATATATATATCTGGTGGTGATATTGTCAAGAAAATGAAACAAGTGCTTCCCATCTGACAAGAAACACAGACTCTGAGTAAAAATATATATACAGCTGAACTTCAGTATCTCAGACACTGATATCTTGAAAGACCATTTGATATGTTGAAGTGTCTGGAAGTCCCAACCTCTTAAAGTATTTTACTCTGAATACTGTAAATGTATTACATTTGGCGTGTACGATATTTGATGGAAATTCAATTTTCAACAAGTTGGCGTAGATTTGATTTAGCGCTATCTGAATGTGCAAGTTATAAATGTATATTTAGCAATGTACTTGAATTAGCGGACTCTGCTTTCCGCCCAAATCGCTAAATGGAATACACCGCTAAATGTAATACGTTTACAGTATCTCGAATCCATGGATATCTCCAAGTAGTTTCTCGGTCCCAATTTGAAAAAAAAAGTTCAAGATACCGAGGTTTGACTGTATGTAAAACAGACACCAATTTAAAGCAATCTTGATTTTTTGTCTCCCGCTCTCACAAATTAGGGGATATTTATTTCAATTCTGCATTTCTGTCTGAAACACTTTCATTTACATGGGACATCTCCAAATAAAAAAAAATAAGCTTTTGAGCTTTTACAATGAAATTTTACACAGCAACTCCCTTAGCCCTAAGGAAGACACCTATTGATTTTGAGGTCAAAAGGTCAAGGTCTTTAACTTTATAAATAAAATCCGTCTATTTTTACTTTGTCTCTTTGCGATATCTTGAGAAACTTTTCAGCTTTTGCAGAGAAATTCTAAACCATAATCTCTTAAGGCTAAAGGAAGACTCCTATTTTTATATTTTTAAGTCCGAAAAAAAAAGTTTAAGTTGTAAATTCATACATACTGTTTGTTTGTAAAACTTAAATTTCCCGGCAATATCTCAAGAAGCTTTTAAGCTCTTGCAATGAAATTTCATACTACTCCTCCTTATAGACCCGCCTGCCTTTAAGTGTCCCTCTTTCGTCCCTCCCTCCCCCTCCCCCTTAGATCTGCACATGCTCTTCCTTTTTTCCCCTTAAATGGGAGACAAAGTTTCTCTGAATTAACTTGTTTTTATAACTTGTAGGATGGTACAAGTCATAGAAACAGTTGGGAACAAGTAGGAATGGTGTAACGCTGACAGTAGCAACAATTAAGTTGTTTAGATGTGATAATATGATGCTATTTTTATACACGGGAGTTAAAATACTGACAATTATGTGATATAAGTACATTGATTGATGCAAGTCTTTATTCCAAAACAATATCATTCATCCATATTTATTATATATGATATGTGGGCAGACTAATAATTTATGCTCTGACTAGAAATTATCGCACCATTTCTTGAGCAATAATACTAAAAACTGATATTCTGATCATCAATAATTTCAAAGAACATAATAAGCAGAGCAGAATTTTCCCACAGATTTTAAGTAGTATGAATTCTTAATGAAATTTTTCCTGATATTATGAAATCTTTCATGAGGATTTGGTGATAATTTTGTGTCCATTATTGTTATTAAATATGCTGTAAGTGGTAATTATCATCGTAAGAGATAAGGAGGCGGAATTCCCACTTAATGTACTGTTCAGGAGAAATCCGTACTATTAGCTAAGGAAAGATTTATAAACAATTCAAATATTTTTTTAATGGTTACTGAGTAATTTTTGGAAGGATTTTTCTTGATGAGGAAATGCCATTGATCTCAATTTTTGTATGAGACTTATGTATGAACTTTTAAAGATGTTGTGGCTAGCTTGCTGTTTTCATTCAGTTTTGTTGTGTATGCTTGTAATATTTTGTCTATATATACCTTGTATATCACATATTTTTAGATAAAGTGAAAACAAGGCTTGAGAGTATGTCATAACATATTATAAAGTATAAAGTATAGAGTTTCGGGAAGCTTATATAAATCATTAAACACTTAATTTTTTTTTTTTAGGTGAACGTGCAGATGTGAAGGGAAAAGTTCTTTATCACCTCCAAGGCCACTGAGATTAGATTAGAAGGTATCATCTTTATCTGTGCTGAAGTCTTTGGAGAGGTCTTAACGATTTACTTTTCATTTCAAAGTAATGTTTTGCATGCAAAATCGTAAGTTTTCATTCACATGCCATTTTTCTGTACAAAATCTGCAAAGTCATGAAAAAAATCTGATTCTGACGATGGGCTATAAGTGGCTTACACCTGCAGGTTACATACTTTGTCATGCTAAATAAGTCAGCGTTAATTAATTGCAGGAATTTTCCAAGATACACGCCAGAATCCATCGGATAGAGTGATTAGTTTCACAGTGCAGTATTGGATAGTGACAACCTTTAGCAGTACCGGTGCATCTTGGGATACCTGTCTACCTGTCAGCCCATTACCTATAGAACTACCTATTGGTTAATTGTCTCTTGGCTCTAAAACAGGTAGTTCACGTTAATATAGAAAACTTCTCTCCTTCTGCAGTGGAGATAATTTGACTGTGTTGGTTTGACTGATTGATGTTTTTTATGCTTTACAGAAATATTTTGGGAAGCTAACTTGCAAGATATGAAATAAAAGTGGAATGAAACAGACAGCAAATTAGATCTGTTTCCCGCGGAGTTGACAAGAGTTCGGTGTAAGGATTTGATTGCTACGCTAGTTAACAAGGTAGGGAAAATGTTCTGAACAAAGTTTGAAATTAGCTTTGACAGTCCTTAAATGACTATATTTATATAAAACCACTTTTACCATGCTTGCTGCACAGAATGTAAGTAATATCAACTTGTGGCTTTTAAAGTTTGAAGCGTGTTAAATTGTTGTCATGTCTTGGTTAAGTGTGTATATCCTTTCAATTTGCGTACTTTAACAAAATAAATTAATAACATTTCTGTTTATTAATTTATTTTTTATACTCAATAAATAACATTTAGGCAGAAGTTTTAATTTAATTTTTGAATCGTTTGAGATCTGATACAATGATTAGCCAGATGTAATTTAAATTAAGGTCATACGCTACATAGTTTGAACTTTATTGGGTTCTTTCCTGGAGTTGAAGAGTTCCACTATATGAAGGACCTGTGTGCAATATTTTTAATGTCTTTATATGGATTTGTATACCTCTTTTTAAAACAAATTTTAATGGAAAAATATCTGGGATTTATGTTTCAAAATTTTTGTACATTTATATTTGAATAATGCATAAATTTTCATTATTTGATAACTTTTCAAAACCCCTGGTAATGCATGCTGATTTCTTGCCAAAGAACATGTAATGTTATAATAAGTTTAAATTTAGAATATCTTAAAAAATTATCAGTAGGTATTAGGTACCTTGCTAGTGTCCTTAAGCTAATGTTTTCTTTGCTCACAGGAGTATATCGTAACTGAACACATACTTGGTATTTGTAGGAATTTTAATTTTAGCCTCTAATTACTACAACGTTAACATGCCATCAGTCGGTTAACAATCCAAAGGAAGGGGCCATTTATAAAGAAGAAATGACGACTGAACATTTACAGACGCGCGGGCCGGAAGTCAGGTAAGATTTATCATTACACTGTGGGGGTATTATAGACATTATTTAATATGTCTATAATATTCCTTATTATCAGATTATTTACATAGCTGTCTGATTACTACTGTTGCATTTCACCTGTGGCTGTCTGTTTTCTGATATTAATAGATTATGATGCAATATGCTATAAAATGTTCAGTGTCTGGATTGAAAGGCAATATGTTAATTATAAAAAGTTCAATGGCTTGTAAAGCTGACACCTTGAATATTGCTCCTCAGGGGAGAAAATTTTCAGACAAATGATGTAACTTAATTCATTTGATTGGTCAGCTCTTCAACCTCTTGTGCCTCAAAAGACTTTTTTTCTAAACAAAAGGGGTGCCCCGAAGTTTCAGGTATTCTTTTTAAAAAAAATTCTGATGATCAACAGGAATGTTCAGAAAGGATTCTTAATTTTTTTTTTTATTCTTCTGTTCAAGAATAGTAAAGAGTGGTAAGGTGATGAGCAAATGTCTGCAAGAAGTGTAGATTTATTTCTCTCTTTAAAATGGTCAGGGCTATAGTATGTCCACAACAGTAGCAATTCCTAAATGGTAGGATTGCACACTTCTCAAAAATGGGATCAGGTGCCTAGGAGGAGTAAACATCCCCTATCGAGAGGTTGTCTTGTAGACAGCATAACATCTGACATAATTGACAATAAGTTTGAAATCTTACCGGCAAAACCAAAATGTGTGACAGGATAGTACCGGTCCGTGTGAGATTGTATTGTGGTGAGATTAATTTAACACCTATTGCAATGCCTTCATAAATGAAAATTTTCAATGCAGCAAGCTCCTATTCTTTGTAAATATCCATAAGATAAGATTATCTTATCCACACTTATTTACTTCCAAAAACGAGTTTTTTCCTAATCCGAATTTCCTCCATTCCTCTGTTTATGGTAAACACATGCAGTATATAGGTCATGAAGTGCAGTGCCCACTGAGAAAACGTAAAGATAATTAAAAAAATTTATTTTTATTTTGAATTTCTATCATAACTGCTATTTATTTATATGATTCAATTTTGCAAGTGAGAATTAAACTTTTAATTTTAAAAAGAATTCTAGAAACCATAAGAAATTTTCTTTTTTCAAGAATTAACTTTTTTTTTTATAATTAGTTGTTTCTTTCTCCCAACATTTACTTGGGGCTGATAAGCTGCCACAAGCCTGTGTGGGCTGGTGCCATGCTTGAATTATTTATAAGTTGCATAACCCTGGTATCACAATCAGTGTTGATGAGCTTGGGAAATTTTTTACATATTCAATATACACTGTGTTTTTCGGACTGATAGAATATGCCCTGGTAGAACGCACTCTGGCTGATAAAAACATTTGGTTTTCGGAAACTCTGGACAACTTCAAAATGTGTGACAGGAATAGAGATTGGTAATTTAAACAATGAGTACTTGTTCATGGAATAATAGATGACTTTCACATTTACAAAAGTTATTCCCTTTTGCAGGGTCAATCTGGGGTCAACAGGCTTAAACTGTTTTCCCTCTGTAACTTTACCAACTTTATGGGTCAGTATCTTAGAATCTGTATGAATATATGTTCATTGTGTTTTTCATGTTGCCCCACACTCTTGCAATACAGCTACAGATCGAAATTGTCCGATAATGTTGGAAGATTAAAAATATAAGCAGGTAACTTACAAATGACAATTACGCCGACAAAGGGAGATAATTTAACTCTTAGGAATGTGAAATTTGTCTATAGAGGTTAGAATAAATGTAATATAAATTATATTTGTTGATATGAAAGAAAATTCCCTTTTCAAATTGATACATTTGAATGCTTTTTCCCCAAGGGATTTTGTGCTGGAATCATTCCCAGTGCATGGGCACAAAAAAATATGCTGATGTCTGATTAGGCAGAGAATTCCAAATAATTTTGTTTTCTGACATTAATAATTAAAGATGTTTTCAAGTTTACAGTTGATTAACACTAGTATAAATTGATAATTGATAATGAATCAACTTCCTTATTTTTAAATTAGTTTTGACTGGTGGGAGGGAGAGCTCTGGTGAAAACTCTGCAATGTTAGTTTTATTTTTGTCAAACCTTGAACTTTTGATCTTCCCCTTAACTTTCAGTCTTTAAAAAGATGAACACATTCAGTATACTTATTTTCACTAATGATGCATTATAAAGTGCACTCCGGTTAGTGTAGTTCATAGAAACCAGCAGTAAATTGGATGCTGTGGAGATTCTTTTTTATGTATCCTAATCAGAGCAGCTCTTAGAATCAGGTTGTCTGTCTGTCCTGTAGTAGAACATTCTTTTACAGCATGTACAAGTACATGTATATTGCCTTGTATAAAACAATTTATTTTATCAAGTATTAAGGGAACTTGCCTTGTTCAATTCAATCACATATGCAATGATAAAAAATATTCAACAATAAATTACAACGTTTTCATTGAAATACATCTGTTTTCAATAATACATCATTGCAGCATATTGTGGCATATTACTAGAGTTGTCTGCAAGAACATTTGTGGTGCCTTTTTAAATATTTCTTATGTGTATATGTTAAAAGAGAAATTGATTGTAGGTTTATATAGAAGGAGGCTTTTTTTTTTTTAGATCCACAGGAATATACCATATTATATAGACTATATGAGATGAACATCTGGAAATAAAAGAAATTAAGAATGATTTAAAATTGGAATTTATAAATTGAAGTGGTATGGAAAGGTCGAAAATGTCATAAAAACTGGAGTTTGACATTTAGAATTAAGTTTAGATAAGCTCTTGATGTTGTTGATAATTCTTATGGATTTCACAATTTTCAAATGCACTGTAAAGTAGAGTTAATACTCAGATTGAGACTTGAGTTGTCTTTCTTTTGACACTGCTGACAAGAATATTGGCTTCATCCTCTCTCTCTCTCTCATCTATTTAGTCATGTTTCAATCCCCTTATCCTCTCATATATTTTGCTTGACTTGTCTTTCTTCACTGTGTTGAACCTTTTCAACACTGAATTGGTCTTGTTTGATATGATGTCTTGTACTGATGATATGCCACGGATTAAAGCCTTCTTCTAATGATAATTGTATAGTAGGATTTCATTTACACGATCTTTGATGCAGTGCCTCCATTCTTCATAACACAGGTGCATTTTCTGGGTTAAAGTCTTTGATCTTTTCTCTTTACTTTATGATTATTAAATTTTTTTTTCAATCTGAATTTATTGACTCCGGAATTTGTTAAAAGCTTGCAAAAGTCAAGTATGGTAGCTGGGTTTGTATTTAGCCAAGTATAATTCCAATCTTAATTTTATTTATCGATTCCCTGTGTTCTGATTGGACGAAAACAAATTCAAGAAAAAGTTTACACATCGATGAATTCTTCAATCAGAACTACTTTCTTGACTGTTGTAAAAACAATGAAAACAGATACTTCTAGTCCGTTTTAGCTACAAGAAACTTGAAATAAAAAATAAATGAATGATCGAATGAATAAAAAAGGACTGACAGACGGGAATGTTATGTTTATGTCACTGTCGCATCACGAGTGTGAATTTTAAAAACTCGCTGATCATGCTGTCATTTTCTCGACGTTCCATATCAGCTCAGTTGGTATCGTTGTGATAGGGAAAAGAAACGTACCTCAGACTCTTGCCTTTCTGGCATCAAATTCATATGTTTACATCCTACAGATCCCATATTCTCCCTAAATCTTTGAACGAACCAGAGCAAATCGAGGACGTCGTCGGTCTTCAACTTTCGTCATGACGTCAACATGGCCATGGTCAAGGACGAATTATTCTGGAGAATACGCGTATTTACGATATATTTTTTGACTTAAACAACATTCAATGAATTTTTATAAGTTTATTTATTGATTGTTTTGACAATTTAAGTTGGATTTTATCGATATTCATCTTGTACACGTTTCTTTGTGGCATCGGTGGCATTAAAGTATTCCTAAGCCATACAAAATAACGGATTGTATGGCGGCCTCAAAGGGAAATAATTTTAATAATTTAAAAACTTCGTAATTGGAATTATAAGAATTAAACGTTCTTTTTTCAGAATTTATCGATGTGTAAACTCTGCCTTTTTACTCACAAACTTTACATAAAAGTGCTTCGCACTTTTATTCAGTTTGTGAGCAAAAAGGCAGAGTTTACACATCGATAAATTCTGAAAAAAGAACGTTTAATCCTATACTGTTGAAGGTATTCTGAGTATTTCTCCTCTAAGTTTTTCTGTTTTCAATCAGTCATTTATCTGCTTGCATACTTAAACAATTTTGACTTCTTTTACTGAACTAATGAGCTAATTTCAACCAATTTTTATGTTGAAGGAAGAGTCAATAAATAATTCCAATCTTTATTTTATTTATTGATTCCCTGTGTTTTGATTGGACGAGAACATGTTTAAGAAAACGTTTACACATCGATAAATTTTTCAAGAAATCAGAACTACTTTCTTAACCAAGCTTCTAGGTTATCGTATAAACAATGAAAGCAAGCTATTTCTGGTCTCTTTTAGCTAAATTATGAATACAAGAAACTTCAAATTTAAATAAATTTAACAAAACTGGTGACAAACAGGACTGACCAGCTGGAAATATTTATGCGAATGTCGGATCACGGGTGTGAATTTTAAAAAATCGCTGATGTTATATTCTCGACGTTCATAATACTAAGCAAATCAACTCAGTTTGTATCGTTGTGACAGGGAAAAGAAACGTACCTCAAACTCTTGCCTTATTAGCATCAAATTCATATTTTTACTTTCTATATTCTTCCTTGATGATCTTTGAACAAACCAGTGCAAATCAAAGGCGTCGGTGGCATGGTCAGTCTGCAACTTTCGCTCTGAGCGTTGTCGTTAATGTCAACATGGCCATGGTCAAGGACGAACTATTCTGAAGTAAACTCGTAATTACGATATTTGTTGACTTAAACAACATTCGATAAGTTTTTGTAAGTTTATTTATTGATTGTTTTGACAATTTAAGTTGAACTCTATCGAAATTCATCTCAATTACGTGTCTTAACGGTATAAAGTATTCCTACGCCGTACAGAAATATCTGATTTAGTGGAGGCCTCAAAGAATAATAATTTAAATAATTTTAAAAATTCGTTATTGGAATTATAAGAATTAAATGTTCTTTTTGAAAAATTTATCGATGTGTAAACTCTTGACATTTTACTCACAAACTTAACATAAAAGTGCTTCGCACTTTTATTCAGTTTGTGAGTAAAATGTCAAGAGTTTACACATCGATAAATTTTTCAAAAAGAATGTTTAATCCTATAATAAAGCCCCTTCTGAGGATAGATAATTGTTAAGAAAGTAAAACTAAGGTGATGTATTATAGGATTAAACGTTCTTTTTGAAAAATTTATCGATGTGTAAACTCTTGACATTTTACTCACAAACTAAATAAAAGTGCGAAGCACTTTTATGTTAAGTTTGTGAGTAAAATGTCAAGAGTTTACACATCGATAAATTTTTCAAAAAGAACGTTTAATTCTTATAATTCCAATATCGAATTTTTAAAAATATTTTAATTATTTCTCTTTGAGGCCTCCATACAATCCGTTATTTCTGGACGGCGTAGGAATACATTTTACCGTAAAGGAACGTAATCGAGATGAATTTCGATAGAGTTCAATTTAAATTGTCAAAACAATCGATAAATAAACTTATAACAACTAATCGAATGTTGTGTAAGTCAACAAATATCGTAATTACGAGTTTACTTCAGAATAGTTCGTCTTTGACCATGGCCATGTTGACATAAACAACAACTGAAAGTTGCAGACCGACGACGCCTTCAATTTGCACTTGTTTATTCAAATATTGAGGAGCAATATAGAAAGTAAATATGAATTTGATGCTTATAGGGCAAGAGTTTGAGGTACGTTTCTTTTCCCTGTCAAAACGATACAGACTAAGCTTATTTTCTACGTATGAACGTTGAGAGAGCGATTTTTAAAATTCACACTCGTGATCGGACAGTGACATAAACATTTTCACGGCGTCCATCAGTTAGGCAGTCTTGTATGTTGCCAGTTTTGTTTAAGCCCTAATTAAATTTAAAGTTTCTTGTATTCATTATTTAGCCAGAACAGACCCAGAAATAACTGCGTTCATTGTTTATACGATAACCTAGTAGTGTCATCAAGAAAGTAGTTCTGATTGAAAGAATTTATCGATGTGTAAAAATTTTCTGGAACGTGTTCTCGTCCAATCAAAACACAGGAAATCAATAGATAAAATGAAGATTGGAATTATATCAGTTTAAATACTTCTTCAGAACCAATGCTTATTTATATTTGTTCAAATCAAGGTTCCTTTGAAGGGTTGGATCACAGAAAATATTTTTTTCAATTAAGGGACATATGTAAGAAAAAAAGATTAAAAATTAGAAAAATATATATTAAAACATGGTTAAAGATATTGATTTCTCATGAATGATGAATCTGTCAGCTATTTTCATTTACTTGTTACATCTAATTTTTTTTTTTAGAGAAAACTATTTTCCCTAATAAAATATCATTGAATATTTATACGGAGTATTGTCAATTTGTTTACATGTCCAAAGAAGATGCCCATCACTTGACACTCAAATATCTGGAATTCTTTTAATAATAAACTTGAATTAGAATATTGAACCAAAATTAGAAAAAAGTTTAAAAATTCACAAAGAAATATAAATGTACAACCTCCTTTCGGATATTTGAAATCTACATAATGTGTTGCTGTATTGAAATCTAAATGAAACTGTGGGTTTAATGAGCCTCCTTAATATTTATATTTTTGAGTTCTTTTAACTTTACTTCTTAAAAGCAAATCCCTATTGTATTACAATGTATCCAATTCAAATTTCTCAAGGAAATACTCCTTAATAATTCAGAACCAATCTCATGTTTCTGAAAAAAAATACGACCATCAAATTGAAATCAACCTCTGATTTTTTAGCTCTACTGGTCAGAGACCAGAAGAGCTTATGCGATAGTAATGCGTCCGTCGTCCGTCCGTCTGTCTGTCCGTCTGTCTGTCTGTCCGTCTGTCTGTCTGTCTGTAAACAATCTTTCAAAATGCTACTCCTCCTACAGTTTTGGTCTGATTTCAATATAACTTGGCACACAAGTAGACTACACTAAGATACATAATTCTGTGTATCGGTTTTTGATTTCGATTAACGGTGTTGCTGTTGTTACTAAAAATAGAAATTTCTGTGAAATTCTTTCAAAATGCTACTTCTCCTACAGTTTTGGTCTGATTTCAATATAACTTGGCACATAAGTAGACTACACTAAAATACATAATTCTGTGTATCGGTTTTTGATTTCGATGAACGGTGTTGCCGTGGTTACTAAAAATAGAAATTTCTGTGAAATTCTTTCAAAATACTACTCCTCCTACATTTTTGGTTTGATTTCAATATAACTTAGCACACAAGTAGACTACACTAAGATACATAATTCTGTGTAATGATTTTTGATTTCGATGAACGGTGTCGCCGTTGTTGCTAAAAATAGAAATTTCTGTGAAATTCTTTCAAAATGCTACTCCTCCTACAGTTTTGGTCTGATTTCAATATAACTTGGCACACAAGTAGACTACACTAAGATACATAAATCTGTGTATCAGGTTTTGATTTCGATGAATGGTGTTGCCGTGGTTACTAAAAATAGAAATTTCTGTGAAATTCTTTCAAAATGCTACTCCTCCTACAGTTTTGGTCTGATTTCAATATAACTTGGCACACAAGTAGACTACACTAAGATACATAATTCTGTATATCGGTTTTTGATTTCGATGAACGTTGTTGCCATGGTAACTAAAAATAGAAATTTCTGTTAAAAACTCTAAAAATGCTACTCCTCCTGCAGTTTAAGTCTGGTTATAATATAATGTGGCATGCAAGTAGACTATACTAAGAACATAAAGAGACTTAATCAAGGATTATTATTCTTTTTATTGCTGTGGTAAAGTTTCAATTCCTAAGAACTTTTCTCTTCCTCTGCTATATTAAGTACAAACCCGTAGAGCTTCAGTCTCGACAGAGACTTCTGGTTATGATCTTGGTTGTGTTTTTTTCAACCCGGAATACCTGAAATATTCATGTAATTTCTTAAAGTAGATTGTCCAGGTGAAGTATATACAATAACGTAGGATGAAACTATATTGGATCAGATGGAACCAAATCCGTGATCTTCACAATTAAGACAGAATAAGGAATCCTTTCATTGATCGAGATTTAATGAATAGATTTCTGAGAAATATTGAAGTGTAAAATGCCGAAGGTGACTTCGATAAGATGCTTTAGTAGTTTTACGGAGGCATTGAAAAATACTGATCAATAATTCACGTAGAGGAGGGGAGAAAAATGCTTGACGACCGTAAGGTCTGTAGAAAGGTCTGTGAACCCTCCCTACCAGCATTAGCTAAATTGAATTCTTACTGATGTGTAAAATATTCTCTGAAAAGATTCAGTAATGGAGGGCCTTAATAGCATCTCAAGAGAAATCTAAAATACCCATATCTGTAACGACTAGGGTCTATCAACTGGGGTGTTTATAGATACAATCAGATACACATTTTTACAATTTTTTGCAAATTTTTATATATTTTTTCTTATTTAAAGAAAGATGGACAATCAAGAATTAATTTAACACCAATTATATTTGGAAGTTAGTTAACAATAAGTAAGAAATAATCCGAGAGAAGCAGCAAGAAATAAAGTGTGAATGAATGGGTATAAGCTTATTTAATCCTGTAAATCAAGTAAAATTTTGAGTTGAGACTCTTTTGTAAGAGACTTGAATACCTATATCTGCTTCTGTGGGTAGTTGTACTGATAAAAATTTGGAATGTCTGGGATATGCTATTCCCTTGACCATGTTGACATGCCTGCATCATATGGGAGCCCAGGTTAAACAGTCTTTGGGGCAGGTCATGTACAAGTCTTACCTAGACTAAACCAACATTAAAATGGATGCAGAATACAAAACTTATATGGAATGCTGCACCTTCCCACTTCTAATTAAATGAGAAACCTTTCTGTTCTGAAAAAATTTTGGAGCAAGTCCATGTCCAAGTAATTTTATGTTTTTGCTTAATGTGGACAAATTTGCGAGGTGATGATGGATTTATGGATGAATACTTCAAAATTTGTAATGGATGCTGCATCTGACGTACAATTTCAGGGAAAGTGACTTGAGCTTTAAACTAAGTAGTTGTAATTATAATTTAGCACCTTCTGCACTGTTTCTTGTTGGCTATAAATAATATATATTTGCATATCTATTGCTCTCTCACACTATGAACATGTAGTCTTCCATTGCGTTTATTGGACTATAGACGCAATTGCCTCTACTATGTGTGCAGTTGCTCTATCACTCTCGTGTAGAACAGTCTCGACTACACTTATATAACATGTTGAGAAGTATATATATGAAATGTTTCGTAAGAGGAATGAAAATAAGTTTTTAATAATATTTTTTGAAAAAAAGGAAATTCAGAATACTTAAAATTGCTGGTTTATATCTTAAAAAATTCAGTTTTGGTCAATGTATTTAATTTTATTAGAACAAACAGATCACCAACACTTCGTAAGAATGCACATGTAAATTTATTTCGGTTTACCGGTTTCGACCAGAGAAGGTCGTCATCAGAACAATTATACAAAAATATTTCTTACTGAAGTCAAAAATGCGGATGACGTTACTATAAACACTTAGAAATGCGGAAGATTTATACATTATGCGGATGACGTTGCTATGAAAATGCGGAAGATTTGTCCAGTCTGCGGATTAGATTTACATTATTATATAACTTCTTTAACACTTTGACATCGTAAATAGAAACTTAAGTGTGATTTACAATATATTGTATGGAATATTTTTTAAGGTAATTAATTTAATAGTCCATAAATTCCGTGAACTGTAATCGATCTGTCCCATAATCCTGGTGGAAGTTCATCTTGACATATGGTTTCAGTGGATGTTGATTGCGTGGGTTCATATGGTTTGTTTGCTGGTAGTATCCGGAAAATTGGTTTTTTTGTAGTTCTTGGGCGGCTTTCAAACGGGCGCTTCCATTGTTTCGGTTTCTCAGCTATTTCCCTGGGATTGGTGCAGGTAAATATTAAAGACTCTTTAAATTCCGTTTCTGGGTGCTCTTTTGCGATGTGGCGTTGTACAACATCTTTACGGCAATAGGATTTCTTGCAAATATCACAGTAAAATCTGGTGACAAATGGGTTGTGTTGGAGTTCATTTTGTCTCTTTAAATTACTCGCTTGCTTGAAATTACGCTTACATGTAGTGCACTGGAAGTCCTTTTTGTTTGTTTCCGATTCCTCTGGGTTATCCATCTGTTTCCTCTTGGTATATTTGACATTAACCATATTTTTGATTCAATCCTTGTGGGTGTAGAGTTTTAAATATATGTATGAAGGCTTCCTCCGTCCGTAGACGTTGGTTTATATTGTTTTTGATTTTCACGAGCGGCGTGATGGAAACATCATTAGGAGTGTGTGATTGTGACGTGTCTGATTGTGACGTGTTAGTTTGTGACGTGAAGTGACGGGACACTGGTTTATGTTGATTGGCGACTTTCATATCTGCGAAATGTCCATACATCCTTTCTCTTAGGGAGTTTCCTGTTTGGCCAATGTATTGAATAGAACATTTTTTACAAGTAATTGCATAAATGACGGAAGTACTATTGCAATCAAGATTTTGTTTTATGGAATAAATTTTGCCAGTGGAAGAAATTCGGATGTTCTTATTATTACTGACAAACGGGCAAATTTTACAATTCTCATAACATGGGTGGCTTCCGATATTCTCGGGACTGGAGTTTAACTTTGAATGAACTAAGATACTTCTTAAATTTGGAGGTCTTTTATAGGCTATGATTATTCTCTCCATTAATTCTTTTGTGTCTGGGGATTGTTCTAGGATCGTCTTGTATTTATTGATAATTGATCTAAATTCTGGATTAAGTCTGTTGAATGTTGTAACTAGTGGGATTACTCGTTTTTCGTGTGTTTTATTTTTATTCTCCGTTAGCAGATTGTTGCGGTTGAGTTTTCTGGCTTTATCTATAGCTTTTTCAAGCATTGACGATGGATAGTTTCTGGCTAAAAAATGTTCCTTCATTATTATTGCGTGTGCTTCAAAATCGTTGTCCGATGAGCATATTCGTCTGATCCTTAATGCTTGGCTGAATGGTATATTTCTCAACATGTGTTTCGGGTGGTTAGAGTTATAGTGTAAATATAGGTGGGCATCGGTGGGTTTCGTGTATAAGGTGGTAGATAGTTCTCCTAGGTTATTAATCCGCACGGTGGTGTCAAGGAAATTGATTTCTTCTGTTGAGTGTTCATAGGTGAATTTGATTGTACGATGGAATTCGTTTAGACGGGACATGAAGGCATGCAGATCCTCGCTAGTTTCCGTCCAAATAAAGAAAATATCATCTATGTATCTCCACCAAATTAGCGGTTTCACTTCTGATTGTCGGAGAAATTCAGTTTCTAGGCGGTCCATAAATATAATCGCATAGTTTGGTGCGCATTTTGTTCCCATACTTGTTCCCTGGGTTTGTAAATAGTGGTTACCATTAAATTCGAAGCATGTTTTAGTTAAAATGAGGTGTAAGAAGCGGAGTATAATCCATGTGGGTATTGTGGGATTTTCTCTTGTTTCCAATGTTTCTTTGCATGCTAATATGCCATCGCGATGTGGGATAGATGTGTAGAGGGAAGAGACATCTGCTGTGACTAAAATGCTGTTTCTTGGAACTTTTTTTAATTTTTGGAGTTTTAATAGGAAATCGTTCGTGTCTTTTATGTATGAATTTACGTTTTGAGCGAGTGGTTTAAGGAAAAAATCGACTGTGGCTGATAATTTTTCGGTTGGTCCGCCAACTGCGGATACTATAGGTCGGCCTGGATTGCCAGCTTTGTGTATTTTTGGAAGCATATAGATGATTGGAGTCCGTATCTGGTTTATTTGAAGTTTGTTGTATCTGAATATTTCGGGTGGTAACAAATGTTTGACTCTTTGTATGAACTCATTGATGGTTTTAATAATTTTTGGAGTGAAATCCGTTTCCAACAGTGTGTAGTTTTCTTGGTTGTTTAGTTGTCTGTGAGCTTCTGAGATATAATCTTCACGATTTAAAATGACTATTGCTCCACCTTTGTCTGCAGGTTTTATGATGATGTTTTGATTATTTTTGAGGTTAGATAAGGCTTGGAATTCTTCACTAGTGAGGTTGCGGTAGGGGATCCGGTTTTCATTCGTTTGGGTGCATTGGTGGGTGAGTATGTTGATGAATGAGTCTAAGAAAATGTTTTTTCCACTCGGAGGGGTCCATCCTGATGGAATGTGAAATGGATTAGGATTGTTGTTATCAGTTTGATTTTTAAAGTGTACATTTAATCTGAGGCGGCGGTTAAAAATAAAAATGTCTCTTAAGATCGTTGATTGGTCTGGAGATTTTGGAGTTGGGCAGAAAGATAGGCCTTTGGATAAAACTGATATCTCTTGTTGACTTAGTTGATAATTAGAAAGGTTAACGACTGCTGTTTTATTACGGTTATAATGTTTATGTAATTTCCTGTATTGTTGCCTAGGGATGAATTTTCTATTGGGCTTTTTTCTTGGCATCGGGGACTTTGGTTTCTTTTTGTGTTCTGTTGAAGTTCATTGAGGTAGGAATTGCGGCTAATAAATTGTTGATGTGTTCCATTTCTGTGACGTTGTCTTTATTTTTGAGATTGGACTTTAGCTCAAGGATCTGTGTATTAATAGTATCGACTCTGGTATTCCAATAATTATGTAGTAGACGGATGAGGCTGCGGCTGAAGTTCAAGTGTGCTTCCTCCCAGTTTAGGAGGAAAGTGGCATTGCTGTCCGGGATTTGTGGTATAATTTTCACTCTTAATGTTTTGGGTATCAAATCCTGTTCTTGGCATTTCTTTAAATATGTGGCGTGGTGTTTTGTTCTGTAGAGTTTGATGTACAGTTTTCTGAGGGTTCTAAAAATGGCTACGTTTTCTTCAGATATTTTATGGACCTCGGTTGATCCATCGGGATTATCTGGGGTGGCGGCTTTTGATGGAGTGGGGTGTAGACATCAGTAACCCGAAAAAAAGATTCCGC
This sequence comes from Saccostrea cuccullata, assembly GCF_032062105.1. NCBI lineage: Eukaryota > Metazoa > Mollusca > Bivalvia > Ostreida > Ostreidae > Saccostrea > Saccostrea cuccullata. Next base: position 222,952 of record NW_026930876.1, read on the forward strand.
AATGCGTCCCAATCGGACACCAACATAGAGTATCAAAAAGAAACAGCCACCATATCACAACAGAAAATAACAGAAAAAGAACACCCCACTCCATCAAAAGCCGCCACCCCAGATAATCCCGATGGATCAACCGAGGTCCATAAAATATCTGAAGAAAACGTAGCCATTTTTAGAACCCTCAGAAAACTGTACATCAAACTCTACAGAACAAAACACCACGCCACATATTTAAAGAAATGCCAAGAACAGGATTTGATACCCAAAACATTAAGAGTGAAAATTATACCACAAATCCCGGACAGCAATGCCACTTTCCTCCTAAACTGGGAGGAAGCACACTTGAACTTCAGCCGCAGCCTCATCCGTCTACTACATAATTATTGGAATACCAGAGTCGATACTATCAATACACAGATCCTTGAGCTAAAGTCCAATCTCAAAAATAAAGACAACGTCACAGAAATGGAACACATCAACAATTTATTAGCCGCAATTCCTACCTCAATGAACTTCAACAGAACACAAAAAGAAACCAAAGTCCCCGATGCCAAGAAAAAAGCCCAATAGAAAATTCATCCCTAGGCAACAATACAGGAAATTACATAAACATTATAACCGTAATAAAACAGCAGTCGTTAACCTTTCTAATTAACAACTAAGTCAACAAGAGATATCAGTTTTATCCAAAGGCCTATCTTTCTGCCCAACTCCAAAATCTCCAGACCAATCAACGATCTTAAGAGACATTTTTATTTTTAACCGCCGCCTCAGATTAAATGTACACTTTAAAAATCAAACTGATAACAACAATCCTAATCCATTTTACATTCCATCAGGATGGACCCCTCCGAGTGGAAAAAACATTTTCTTAGACTCATTCATCAACATACTCACCCACCAATGCACCCAAACGAATGAAAACCGGATCCCCTACCGCAACCTCACTAGTGAAGAATTCCAAGCCTTATCTAACCTCAAAAATAATCAAAACATCATCATAAAACCCGCAGACAAAGGTGGAGCAATAGTCATTTTAAATCGTGAAGATTATATCTCAGAAGCTCACAGACAACTAAACAACCAAGAAAACTACACACTGTTGGAAACGGATTTCACTCCAAAAATTATTAAAACCATCAATGAGTTCATACAAAGAGTCAAACATTTGTTACCACCCGAAATATTCAGATACAACAAACTTCAAATAAACCAGATACGGACTCCAATCTTCTATATGCTTCCAAAAATACACAAAGCTGGCAATCCAGGCCGACCTATAGTATCCGCAGTTGGCGGACCAACCGAAAAATTATCAGCCACAGTCGATTTTTTCCTTAAACCACTCGCTCAAAACGTAAATTCATACATAAAAGACACGAACGATTTCCTATTAAAACTCCAAAAATTAAAAAAAGTTCCAAGAAACAGCATTTTAGTCACAGCAGATGTCTCTTCCCTCTACACATCTATCCCACATCGCGATGGCATATTAGCATGCAAAGAAACATTGGAAACAAGAGAAAATCCCACAATACCCACATGGATTATACTCCGCTTCTTACACCTCATTTTAACTAAAACATGCTTCGAATTTAAATAATGGTAACCACTATTTACAAACCCAGGGAACAAGTATGGGAACAAAATGCGATTATATTTATGGACCGCCTAGAAACTGAATTTCTCCGACAATCAGAAGTGAAACCGCTAATTTGGTGGAGATACATAGATGATATTTTCTTTATTTGGACGGAAACTAGCGAGGATCTGCATGCCTTCATGTCCCGTCTAAACGAATTCCATCGTACAATCAAATTCACCTATGAACACTCAACAGAAGAAATCAATTTCCTTGACACCACCGTGCGGATTAATAACCTAGGAGAACTATCTACCACCTTATACACGAAACCCACCGATGCCCACCTATATTTACACTATAACTCTAACCACCCGAAACACATGTTGAGAAGTATACCATTCAGCCAAGCATTAAGGATCAGACGAATATGCTCATCGGACAACGATTTTGAAGCACACGCAATAATAATGAAGGAACATTTTTTAGCCAGAAACTATCCATCGTCAATGCTTGAAAAAGCTATAGATAAAGCCAGAAAACTCAACCGCAACAATCTGCTAACGGAGAATAAAAATAAAACACACGAAAAACGAGTAATCCCACTAGTTACAACATTCAACAGACTTAATCCAGAATTTAGATCAATTATCAATAAATACAAGACGATCCTAGAACAATCCCCAGACACAAAAGAATTAATGGAGAGAATAATCATAGCCTATAAAAGACCTCCAAATTTAAGAAGTATCTTAGTTCATTCAAAGTTAAACTCCAGTCCCGAGAATATCGGAAGCCACCCATGTTATGAGAATTGTAAAATTTGCCCGTTTGTCAGTAATAATAAGAACATCCGAATTTCTTCCACTGGCAAAATTTATTCCATAAAACAAAATCTTGATTGCAATAGTACTTCCGTCATTTACGCAATTACTTGTAAAAAATGTTCTATTCAATACATTGGCCAAACAGGAAACTCCCTAAGAGAAAGGATGTATGGACATTTCGCAGATATGAAAGTCGCCAATCAACATAAACCAGTGTCCCGTCACTTCACGTCACAAACTAACACGTCACAATCAGACACGTCACAATTACACACTCCTAATGATGTTTCCATCACGCCGCTCGTGAAAATCAAAAACAATATAAACCAACGTCTACGGACGGAGGAAGCCTTCATACATATATTTAAAACTCTACACCCACAAGGATTGAATCAAAAATATGGTTAATGTCAAATATACCAAGAGGAAACAGATGGATAACCCAGAGGAATCGGAAACAAACAAAAAGGACTTCCAGTGCACTACATGTAAGCGTAATTTCAAGCAAGCGAGTAATTTAAAGAGACATAATGAACTCCAACACAACCCATTTGTCACCAGATTTTACTGTGATATTTGCAAGAAATCCTATTGCCGTAAAGATGTTGTACAACGCCACATCGCAAAAGAGCACCCAGAAACGGAATTTAAAGAGTCTTTAATATTTACCTGCACCAATCCCAGGGAAATAGCTGAGAAACCGAAACAATGGAAGCGCCCGTTTGAAAGCCGCCCAAGAACTACAAAAAAACCAATTTTCCGGATACTACCAGCAAACAAACCATATGAACCCACGCAATCAACATCCACTGAAACCATATGTCAAGATGAACTTCCACCAGGATTATGGGACAGATCGATTACAGTTCACGGAATTTATGGACTATTAAATTAATTACCTTAAAAAATATTCCATACAATATATTGTAAATCACACTTAAGTTTCTATTTACGAGGTCAAAGTGTTAAAGAAGTTATATAATAATGTAAATCTAATCCGCAGACTGGACAAATCTTCTGCATTTTCATAGCAACGTCATCCGCATAATGTTTAAATCTTCCGCATTTCTAAGTGTATATAGTAACGTCATCCGCATTTTTGACTTCAGTAAGAAATATTTTTAGCTCACCTGAGCCGAAGGCTCAAGTGAGCTTTTCTGATCACATTTTGTCCGTCGTCCGTCCGTCTGTCCGTCTGTCCGTCTGTCTGTCTGTCTGTCTGTCTGTCTGTCCGTCTGTAAACTTTTCACATTTTCGACTTCTTCTCAAGAACCACTGGGCCAATTTTGACTAAACTTGGTACAAAGCATCCTTGGGTGAAGGGGAATTTAAATTGTTAAAATGAAGGGACAAGTCCCCTTACAAGGGGAGATAATCAAGAAAAGACAAAAATAGGGTGGGGTCATTAAAAAATCTTCTTCTCAAGAACCACTGGGCCAGTAAGGCTGAAACTTATGTGGAGGCACCCTGGAACAGTGTAGATTCTAAATTGTTCAAATCATAACCCCAGGGGGTTGGGCGGGGCCACAATGGGGAATAAAAGTTTTACATAGAAATATATAGGAAAAATCTTTAAAAATCTTCTTCTCAAGAACCACTGGGCCAGAAAAGCTGAAACTGATGTGGAAGCACCCTGGGGAAGTGTAGATTCTAAATTGTTCAAATCATGACCCCCGGGGGTAGGGCGGGGCCACAATGGGGAATCAAAGTTTTACATAGAAATATATAGGAAAAATTTTTGAAAATCTTCTTCTCAAGAACCACTGGGCCAGAAAAGCTGAAACTCATGTGGAAGCATTGTGGGGTAGTGTAGATTCTAAATTGTTCAAATTATGACCCCCGGGGGTTGGGCGGGGCCACAATGGGGAATCAAAGTTTTACATAGAAATATATAGGAAAAATCTTTGAAAATCTTCTTCTCAAGAACCACTGGGCCAATAAGGCTGAAGCTGATGTGGAAGTACCCTGGGGTAGTGTAGATTCTAAATTGTTCAAATCATGACCCCCGGGGGTAGGGCGGGGCCACAATGGGGCATCAATATTTTACATAGAAATATATAGGAAAAATCTTTGAAAATCTTCTTCTCAAGAGCAACTGGGCCAGAAAAGCTGAAACTCATGTGGAAGCACCCTGGGGTACTGTAGATTCTAAATTGTTCAAATCATGACCCCCGAGGGTAGGGCGGGGCCACAATGGGGAATAAAAGTTTTACATAGAAATATATAGGAAAAATCTTTGAAAATCTTCTTTTCAAGAATCACTGGGCCAGAAAAGCTGAAACTCATGCGGAAGCATTGTTGGGTAGTGTAGATTCTAAATTATTCAAATCATGATCCCCGGGGGTTGGGTGGGGCCACAATGGGGAATCAAAGTTTTACATAGAAATATATAGGAAAAATCTTTGAAAATCTTCTTCTCAAGAACCACTGGGCCAGAAAAGCTGAAACTGATGTGGAAGCACCCTGGGGTAGTGTAGATTCTAAATTGTTCAAATCATGACCCCAGGGGGTAGGGCAGGGCCACAATGGGGCATCAATGTTTTACATAGAAATATATAGGAAAAATCTTTGAAAATCTTCTTCTCAAGAACCACTGGGCCAGAAAAGCTGAAACTGATGTGGAAGCACCCTGGGGTAGTGTAGATTCTAAATTGTTCAAATCATGACCCCAGGGGGTAGGGCAGGGCCACAATGGGGCATCAATGTTTTACATAGAAATATATAGGAAAAATCTTTGAAAATCTTCTTCTCAAGAACCACTGGGCCAGAAAAGCTGAAACTGATGTGGATGCAACCTGGGGTAGTAAATCATGACCCCAGGGGGTAGGGCAGGGCCACAATATGTATTACAAGGGGGAAATCTTGTAAAGAACAATATGACAAAAGATTCTCAGGTGAGCGATGTGGCCCATGGGCCTCTTGTTGTATAATTGTTCTGATGACGACCGTCTCTGGTCGAAACCGGTAAACCGAAATAAATTTACATGTGCATTCTTACGAAGTGTTGGTGATCTGTTTGTTCTAATAAAGTTTACTACTTTTGATCCAGACCCTATTGAATACCACGTGGTATCCACTCGTAAGAATCTTCCGCAATTTTAACCTTAGGGTGTTGGTCTCCAGCTTTAATTTTGTAATGTATTTAATTGTACAATAAACCTTTATAAAATCTTAGAGAACTGCCAAATTTTTATTTTTTCGTATCATGCATATTTTTACAAAGAACGATAACTCTTCACACTTGGGTAAATAACATTCAGAAAAAGAAAATTTCTATTTCAAGAATGATTTCAGCTATTAAAAATAAATAGAAAAACTAAAAAAATATAAAAAAGCATTTTGGTGTAATAATCATGATAAAAAAATTCTCATTTTTCATCATAGTGTTAAATTATTGATTTTTGTCAGAGTGTTTTCATAACGTTGATCGATGACGTCACAACTACATCAAAACAAAAATGTGATGACGGCGCTGCTTGTATCCAGATAACTGTGTTTGAGAGGGAAATACTTTATAAATTGTTTGTGATTTATTAGAGAAAAGGAGCATTAATCAGGTTTACTGATTTTAAAGCCGTATGTTTTTCTTTACTGAGGACAAGAAGCTGCGTCCTTATGTAAGTCAGGATTTCCTCTGATATTCTTGAAAAAAAAAATCAAAGAATGCAAATATAAGTAATAAACAACGATTATTCAGTGAACATGGCATTATGAATAGCAATAGCTCTGCTGGCATATTTTCCATGATGCTCTAGCGCGCATCATGGAATATGCCAGCAGAGCAATTGCTATTCATAACGCCATGTTCACTGAATAACGTTGTTTATTTCTTAAATGTATACAATAATGAAAATATACTGGAATAGCAGTATATACTATATTAGTATTTTCATGTATTTCCTCACTTTATCTCGTATAACATTTACCCCTCCCACGTACACAAACTCTTTACAGCAGTCATGAAAATTTTCAAGACTTTCATAGATCGAAATTGAATTGAAGTGGAAAACCTTTATCATTCTCCCAATAGTTATGATTATGTCAAAAGCAAAATGTTCCCCACTCTAAAAATGATTTATTGGGTCTCTCATCTTTTATAAACAACTCATGGCAAGCTGCAGTTAAATTGCATAGTCTAAGATGGCATTGTTCTAATGTAGTTTTAAGCTTGATCCATTTGTCTCTGTAATTTTCTGTTAGGTAAATTTAATTAAGTTCATGCTCTAAGGATTGGTTTTATTTGAATTGCGTATGCAACTGAAAATGGTATTTTTAAATTTAGTATATAAATGTTCTTCTTGGTTTGCCATACTACATAAATCTGTCTCTCTTTTGTGTTTCTTCACCCTGGGAATTTCTTTAAGGAGAATCATTTTCCCCAAAAATAGACATTATTATCAACGGAGTAGCACTATGAACCATCAGCTTATTGGGTTGAGACCACATGATAGGTAAATATTTCACTTTTTCAAATTTAAATTGAAGCATCATTCTTGCAGTTTTCAAAGGTCCGTCAAAGTGTAAAATATTTTCATTTGTAGAGTTCCTTAGGATAAAATTTATATTTTTATATATACTTGCATGATGCTCTGCAAAACAATTTTCTCTTGTGTGGAAGATTCAGAAATTAAGGCTGTTTTAACTTGAGTCTTGAAAGAATAGCACTTTAATGATTCTGTCCTGAAAAGGTCAAGGCCATTTTGTTTGGCACTGTGCTTATTTAGGTAGGCCTCATGTCAAAGTTTGTACTGGAGTTTATATCTACGGCATTACCTAGATCTTAATGAAGTTTAGATTTTCCTTCCAAAGTAGTTTGGCTGCAGAATGTTTGTTTGTTTGTTTTATGTCCATTCCAAGAAATTTTCACTATTTTGAGGCTCCACCACTTGCCAGTTGAGAGTCTTATACTTGGCACTAAAGGCCATTGAGCAGTGAGGGATCTTTTTAAACCAGCACTTACTGCAACACATGACCTCTGTTTGTACAGTCTTATCCAAAAGACCAGTCTCCACGTCCTACAGTGGGATTTGAACCCATGACACATGGTTCAGCTCCTTACTCTGCAAATCTAGAGCAAAGGCCTCTAACCAATGGCTGTGACACATGGACAATGCTACAATATGTCAAATTAAAAATATGAAAATACAATTACAGAAAACATTAAAAATTGTATAAATAAAGATCTGTTGAGTTAAAATGACTTGGACTAAGGGCAGACTGGAAAAGTGGTTAATGATTCACATGGGATGATGTAGGAAAAATCTATAGAAATCTTCTTGGTAAGAAAGCAGAACCATAAATGTCATATTGATGTGTAATCATTTCAGAAGAAAGAGGTATAACACACTTAGTATATGATATGGCCTACAATAAACATCTAAAATATTTAATATTTAGAAAATGTAGCTATAAACAAATACAAATCATACTAGCTACTGTCAAAAATAGTCTTTAAGTTAATTAACTCATACAGGATCAATATCTATAAATGGATGAAATATGTGGACCGTACATCCTTCAAGTAAGCATTAAAAATCAACATCACGGTGTAGTACCTAAACGGTTGCTATCAGAAAAAATTGCGCGTTCATCACTGCTATCCGAAAATTGAGCGGTTGCTAGTGGAAAAAATGGACTAAATTGTAAGTATTTTTCTTCGCTGGCTCAACAAAATGGTCAATAATTCAATTAATAAAGTTTAGCTGCCTGGTATTCCACCCTTACGGAACGTTACATACATTTTGAAACTAACATGTATATTTAGAATTTTAATGAATTAAAGAATTGCCGATATATAAGACGAAAACTGTCGAAAGCGTTGGACACATTTACATGCACGTAAGAAATATTTTAAAATTGCGTCAGAAGGTTTAGATATTTGATAAAAATGAATCGACAGTTCGTTGTGTATTTGTAAATAGTATTGGTTATTTTATATCATTGTCCACTTTGATGGGTTTCTTAAAAGCTAGAGCGTTTTTATTAGGAGAATCTTGTGTTACGGCTACTATTAGACAACGGCACCGGTTACTATTGGAATAGGTTTGAGTTTTTAAATTTCATGAAATCACATCCTCAATTTACATATGTTATGCAATTATAGTTAAGAAAACTATATACTTTCTTAATGATTAAACTTCGGCAAATCTTTTTTTATTGGTATACCCCCCCCCCCCCACTTCCAATTTGCTTCCGACTCCTATGGCACGTGTGCACGCACACACAACTGTTAAAGTTTTGCGTTGGTCATTAAATCATGTGACCATTCAATTTATTATATTTCAGGTATGTTATTATGCCAGTTTGATTAAATTTACGATTTGGAATTTAAAAAATCATGTGTAATTATCGATTCACAAACCACGAGAGATTATTTGTCTCAAACATTCACGCAACCCACCTCTATAAATCCAAGCATAAACCTACAAATTAACAACCTCTATATCTGATTTAAAAAAATAAATGAATTGAAAAATGAATAAAGCTCACATAAAGTTATAAAGTTTTGCTGTCCAACGTTGATAATTTCTCAAGTACATGTAAATTGCACAATGTACATAAGAGTAAAACGTGGATAATAACGTATGTACATAGGAGCTTACATTTATTACGATTTGGATACGTATAATACGTTCAAATACTGTACATGTGCATCGGGTAAAGCACGTTGAAGGTAAAGGGGAGGGGGGTGTCTGCTCCTCTTTCCCCCTTTGTGTTAAGAGAATTTTCTGTTATTTTTTTTTTAAAGAATCTTTGCTGTAGTAGTGTCAGAGTCCCAGAGTCCAACAATTATTTTAATGAAATATATTAAGTCAATTTACAAGAAATATGACAGTAAAAAAAAGTGGAAAACATCAATTTAAAAAACACGCTTTCTTTCGGGGGGGGGGGGGGGGGGGGGGGTATATCTTTTCTTGCCTATATAATTTAAAGAACTCTTAAAAGCCTAATGGGGGAAGGAGGGTCGATGTTTTGAATATTGCATGTTAGTCATACAACGAACCAATGCATCACCGTACCTCGAAAAAGAAATATGGAATTAGAAATATTTGACAAAGCTTACACTTAAACTTTTCTAGATATTATATATGTTTAAGTGTACATTTAGGCTACAAAAATCCCCTAAGACTCTAACTTAAGAAAGGTTTTAAAGAAAATTAATGATTCTAAATGATAGTAAATATATATTATATGCTATTTCAAATTGATTTACGAGTCCTTTCGTAAAGCTTTCTTTTTGAGTTGTTTAGCAATGCTTTTCGAAGATCAGCTCTACTTTGCAAAAATACGATCTACATTCGAGTTACAGACGCCCCCCCCTCCACAATTTGTTCCTAAAATGTTTATTGAAAGGTCTGTTGACTTTCTTCCAAGCATAACATTTACTATATTGAAAATTTTTATTGAAGGCCCCCTTTTTATTGCAGTACAGTCAAAGAAGGGTAGGCAGTAGCTCGTGAGAAAGAATGTCACTGAAAGAAGTTTGACAACTTTCCTTTTTTTTCCCATGTCTGCTTTTTAAAAAATAGATTTGAATTATTCTACCCCCCCCCCTTTCAAAATCGAAGTTACACCCCTGAGTTAAGTTGGTAAAAGTCAACTGCATATATAGACATCTTATTTCACATGCAATTTTAGATATTTAAAATGTATATTTTAGACATTTGCTGCCATAAGTTTGTTTCACATCTCTGTTAATAAGGAAAATGTTCAAATAGCAGCCGATGCGATGTTTTCAGTTATTAACCGGTGCAATATATGCTAAGACTCTGATAGCAACCGTAACTTTAAAAAATCGTGTTTTGTCCAAAAATCTCTTTTAAAAATTATTTCTAAGAATTATTATAGATTTACGCATCTTCAAATACCAAAATACCCACAATCTGAATAATAGATGATGTAAAAAAGCATGAAAACTGGGTATTTATTGACTGAAGATTTGGTACAGGCTTCGGAAATTTTACTAATTCTAAATTATTAGAGGGCTATTCTGCAAATAACACATGACAACATCTTTATAAATACCTTACTTGTTCCGTGCACCCGGACTTTTCAAAGACTATCTTGATTTGGGGTCATGATTTCACTGTTTTACAACTTGTTCTAAGAGTTTTCAACATATTTATTTCTGCTAGCAGCCGTAAAATTTTCAAATAGCAGCACTGAACGCGGTTTTGTTCCGATAGCAGCCGTTTAGGTACTACACCGTGAACATACACTAAAGAAATTTTAAATGAATTTTAATATCATCTAATACCATAGTTATATTAAAATCATTTGTTTTAACTTGCTCATCATTTTATTAACATTGTTAAATTTGAAACATTGTTGTAAATTCCTTATTTTATGCAAGTGCTTAGTTGTCCAGTACATGTAGCGAGAACTTGGAATTTGAAACCGTTGAGAAAAGTTTCTCATGCAATTGAGCAAAAATTAAATAAAAAAGAATTCAAAGTAATTTTATTGAATGGTATAACCTCAGTCTATTCAAAATTTCCTCATGTTTGTATATAAGGTATCTGAAATGTGTTTTTGTATAAGTATAAAAGAAACAGTTATACAATACCATTTACATGTATGTTGTATTGTAAACAAGAGGCCCAGGGGCCACATCGCTCACCCAAGCAACTAGCTAGGTAAAAGAAAAATCAGTTCCATATTGAAAAGATTAAGTATAAAAGTGAGTTCAGGAAGGGGGGTATTTGAACCAACTTAATCTATACTTATTTTGATGCTTTTATATTGCTGATCAATCATGGCTTTGTTCTTCTTGTGAAGAACTTTCAATGTTATCCTTCTAAAAACTTTGATCACCCATTATGACCCCACCCTTGCTCCAGGAGTCATGATTTGAACAGGCTTGAATCTACACTACCTGAGGATGCTTTCGTATAACTATGGCTTTGCTGTTCTTGAGAAGAGGATTTTTAAAGATTTTTTTTTCTATGTATTCCAATGTTAAACTTTGATCCCCCATTGTGGCCCCATCCTACCCTGAGGGTCATGATTTGAACAAACTTGAATCTACACTACCAGAGGATGCTTCCATATAACTATGACCAATCATGGCTTTGCTATTCTTAAGAAGAAGATTTTTAAAGATTTTACCTATGTATTGCTATGTTAAAATTTGATCCCCCATTGTGGCCCAATCAAATCCCTTGGGGTCATGATCTGAACAAACTTGAATCTACACTATCAGAGGATGCTTCCATATGACTTTTGCTAATCATGGCTTTGCTGTTCTTGAGAAGATTTTTAAAGATTTTTCCAATGTATTCTTATGTTGAACTTTGATCCCACCCTCCGGGAGTCTTGATTTGAAGAAACTTGAATGTACACTACCAGAGGATGCTTCCACTTGAGTTTCATCTTTCCTGGCCCAGTTGTTCTTGAGAAGATTTTTAAAGATTTTTTTCTGTGTATTCCTATGTTAAACTTTGATCCCCCATTGTGACCCCTACCTACCCCTGGGAGGTCATGATTTGAACAAACTTGGATCTACACTACCTGAGGATGCTTCCACATGAGTTTCATCTTTCCTGGCCCTGTGGTTCAAGAGAAGATTTTTAAAAGATGCCATTAATTTTTCACTAATTCATAATTAGAGGGGATGGCCCTTCATGTGAACAAACTTGAATCACCTTTACCCAAGGATACTTTGTGGCAAGTTTGGTGGTGGTTCTTGAGAAGAAGATGAAAATGTGAAAAGTTTACGACGACAACTACAGTGACAATGCCGACGTCGAAGACAACGGACAAATTTTGATCAGAAAAGCTGACTTGAGCCTTTGGTTCAGGTGAGCTAAAAATCAATAGATGGTAAAACACAAGCATGCATAAGGAAACAGCTGTGATTAGCTAGGTATCCTGAATGGTTTGTTTTAGATCCTGGTTATCAGATTATGTGAGCTCTCCGTTGTTTACTTTGTGATGTTATTTTTTCTCCACCTGTTACATCTGTTCGGTGTGTTAATTGCAATTTTATCTTCTACACCTGTAAATCACACAGAAAACATTGTTTTACATTTGTATTTTTCAAAGTAGGGTGAATTCACCATGCATCGGATACATACCTTGCATCGGACAACTTTAGACAATTAACTCTCTTTCAACTTAAGAGTTCCGTGTATTGAAGACTTAAATTTTTTAATGATACCGATTGTTATTATAATGTTGTGATAAAAATACCCCGAGAATGGCCTTGAAGTTGCGTCATATTTTACATCATCAAATGGGAACAACCAGAAATTTATGATTTTACGATTTTTAGAGTTATCGTTCTTTAAAATTCGACTTCAACGGAACGAGGCAGACTTTGGTGAATAAAGTCAAAGATTGATAATTTTACATAAATTTTAAAGAAATTTCACTGCAGTATTCGTATAATTCTTTTAAGAGCTGGTTTTCACTAGTATGTTCATTTCTCCGTACATCGGACACAAATTAACCATGCATCGGACACTTTCCGATGCAAAGGTAAGCACTACCATTTTCATACAGAACCCAGCTGATAGCTGTTTTTTGCGGAAAAAGAAAATAAAAACTCTATATTTTCAGTCAAAATACAAGTTATCGATATATGAAGTCTGGAATTTGACTCAATTTATTTCTACAAACCAGAGTATGATAAACCATGAAAAAAGGCGCCAATTACCGCATTATAAGCATTTTATAGCATTTTTAAGGCAGAGTGGGGTCTCCTGAATCGTTCTAAATTTGTGCAACGATATTGTCAATTAAATTTAAGTTGAGGGTTAAATCTTAGATAAAAGATAAAAATATATCCATATCAAGGATTTTAAAGCACTTTAATAAAGGTATGATATTTTTCCGGTCAAAATACCGTCTGTCCGATGCATGGTAAACAATGTCCGATCCATGGTGAATTTTGAGTTATTCCTAAAAACTCGATTTTTGAGGATATTTTCTAAATAAAGGGCATATAATTGTTTCCCAAAATGATATTTTAATCACAAACTAAATGTTAAACTCCATTTTGATAATTTTCCGTCGGTAGCGATATCGCTAGAACTTGTTGAAGTACAAGGGTATCCGATGCATGGTGAATTCACCCTATTTAGTTTTCTCCTCCTTTTAAAGTGTTTTAAAGAAGATAAATCAGATATGTACATATGTTTTGCTTTGTTTTTTTTTGTCAGACTCGCGATTATTTAAGTACTGTCAAATATTTATGGATGTTAAGTCATTCAACTTACTTAAAAAAACTTTTTATTTGCAAAAACTTTATTTGAGACTGCCTGTATATTTTTTTTTATCTCTATAAAGTAACCAAAAGTACTGGTGAGTATAAACTTGTATGGGATGACAGTCAGAAATGCGTAATTTTGATGGCAGAGAAAAGAATGTTTAAAACAGCTGTATGCAGCCTTTCTCATGTGGCTCAAATATTGCGTACTTGATAAAAATCCAAATTATGTAAGTGATAAAACTGCATACCATATTATATAATCATAAATCTTGTAAAATTTATCAGGCAGGGATCAAAGCTTCAGCATTGATGTCAGGGAGCATCTCATTGAAGTTCTCGATGTATACAGAATGCATCTGAAACTAACATGTTGAAATAGCTGTTAATTTTGTTAGAAATTAATTCTCATTCCAGATTTTCTATGATTTAATATAAAAACTGAATCCAGTATGTCCACAAAGAGACAGGAAATGATAGAAATGACTTGGTGAAATAAAATTTTTCTTGCTTACCATGTTGAGTTGAGAAATAAAGTCTGTGTTTTCTTGAATGTTGCAGAATAACCTCCGAGGTCGAGATACATTGTTTGAAAGATAAAAGCCGAGGCTTTTATATTTCAAACAACATTTCGAGACAGAGGAGGTTATTCTGCATCATTTACGACAACTAGGACTAATTTATTTCTATTCTACTAAGTAGCAGTAACATACGACTAGTCGTTCTCTATAGAGAAACGAATTAGGTCACCAAGCTGCAATGACGCTGTTCCATTTACCACCTTGATAGTAAATTTGTTTGTTTACCTGTGAATAGAATGCAGACGATTTGTGCTTTCGTCGCATTAAAATTAGCCTTTTGTTAATTATAAATCTGTTTGTAGATTATATAGATTAATCTTTTGGAATATAGAATAACAAAATAAGTTTCCTATTTCACCACTCTATCACTAAAACCACAGAGTTTAAATATGGCGTAGGGAGGTTCGTGAAACAGCCCAGCTTAGCTTTAGAAACCTGCATTCATCAGCTACTTTCTGCAATATACAGTGTTTAAATTGCAAAAGACGACACGTCTATATGGTCTAAATATGTATTTCATTCTTAAGTCAAATGTACATTTCACCTGCACAGGTTTGATACATGTTTCTCATCTGATAAATTTTTGATGACAATATAAGATTTATTGGAGAATAATATCTGCAGTATTTCTTTGATCTCAGCAATAATAGTAGGAGAATTTAAAAAAAATGACACCTTTTCTCAAATTATGAATATGCATAGTTATCATGTTCAGAGCATGTTCTCAGAAAGAAAGGTATTGGACTTCAATGAAATATTTTGGCAATAATAAAGAAATGCAAAAAAAATGAATATTTTGGTAATGATTGAAAAAAAATTACTTTTTTTTTAAAGGAAATTGAATTTCACAGAAAAGCATATTATTTGACAGCATTGATTTTGATGCAGAGGAACCGGCCTCCGGTGACACTGACAGTCTCTCTCCTCTTTCCCCCTCGTCCAATCCATCATACACTTCTATAATTTCATCTTGAAAATCTAATTATGTCAGCTTGATTAAACCTCTGTTGTTTTGTTAATGGCATTCCGAGGTAGTCCAGATTAGAGTCCTTTGCGCGTTTCAAACAAGGGATAAAGTGTATTGGGGATGTAATCTTTCCGCGTTAGCTGTTGTTTTGCTGTTTGATCATTTGTAAATAGTCTTTTTCATCTCTGATCTTTTTGAAATAGAGAAAGATCAATAATAGGTCCCTTTTCCATTAAGTAAATTCCAAATTGAAACAGTCACTAAAAAAATTGCCTGCTGCTTAAAAATAAAATCTTAAATTCAGTGTATTGGGCAGATTTCATCATCATTTCTTTATAATCATCATAAAAAAAACATATCTTGTATATATTTGGCCCAGGGGGTATAAGATTAACTGATAAAAGAAAAATGATTGGAAATACAATGGTGTCTGTCTTATATCACGTGATTATTTTGAGATTGAGTGCTCCTACACTGTAGAAAAAAAAAAATCAAAATTACCTTCATATCCTTTGAAAGATTGCAGAACCTACTTTATGGAGAATCATTTAATATGACTTAGATGGAGTATTTACAGAATATGAAGGTCTGTTTAATGTCATTTGGAACAAGATTTCAGCCTAGAATTGCCTTCAGTCCTATCTGAAAATTGTTTTGGGACTCTCGTTATTCCCCGAATTGTTAGCCACTGTTGCGGGGATCAGATCCCAGACCTGCGTCGTGTCAGTATTGTACACTAATGTAATTGGATGGACAATTCATGTCATTCAAATAAGAATGGAATAAATATCACAATTTTGCTCCTTAATTTGGATTGATTTTCGGATGTCTTTTTGGAGAGATATGGCTTTGTTCATATCTCCCCTCGTGGTTTGATCTAACGTGGATGTCGAGATTTTAACAAACCATTACTGCCTTGTTACATTGATTTGAGATTTCATGTACAAGAACTAAGATTAGGCAATTTAACATGAAAGGTATTTTTCTTGGAATATAAGGCTTCCAAAGAAACCAATTAAGTGTAGCTTTCACTAACAAGCTTCTGGCACATAGCAGCTAACATTCCTAGCTAAAATTCACAAAGTCTTGATTATATTGATTTACATGCATATAGGAACTTAAAATTCAGAAACTTTGCTTAATGTTGTATATGATATGTAGTCGAATGGAAGATAGATATAAATAATATATATTCATTAAGTAAGATGCTCATCACAATTAAGGGTTTTTTGGAGATGATGGTTTTATTAGTCAGCAAAAAAAAAAAAAATCAGGTAATTTTCCCACAAATCCACAAACTTCTGTACAAACATAAAATAAATATATATATTTTTTAATGATACAGATTTCCTGTAAAATTCACAAAGCATACAGAATCCAGTAATGAAAGTCTTACTTTGATCCTAATAACCTTGGGAAATGTAGGTCAAATGCAGCAGCTGAAAGTCGTATTATAATTATATATCCCAAGATGCAACATCTGCAATCTTTGTCAAAGGCAGGACTTGCAAACAATATAGAGCTTGCATAGAATGAACCTGCATAAAAAATTGTTACTTGTTCTGACAATATCGATATCATAAACAGATCCAAATTACGATTGATAGACCAAGTACATCTATATCCTAATTTAATGGTCATTTTCCACGCAAGTTCGATCAATTCAGATTTAGCTCCTGAGAAATAAACCTGTGGAAAGAAATTAAAGCTTTACCTGGAGGCAAAATGGGAAAAATTGAAACAGAATTTTTGCATGACATCCAAATTTTGTTGGTCGCCCACTTTGTGCAGTGGTAAGAGATGCTAAAAATCAGAAGAGACTGTATGAACCAAGGTCCTGTATCGCTGTAGGTGCTGACACTAAAAAGATTCCTTGCTGCTTAATGGCTTTGATTGCCAAGCATATAAGGCCAGAAATTTACATCTCTCCATCAGCAAGTTTTGGCATCTCTATATGAGTGAAAGATTCTCAAGAGGGATGTTAAACAAAAAACAATCAAAAACAATTCTTTTAAGTATGACCTCTTAGAATATTGCAGGTTTAGAAACCTAAATTATCTACTTTTATAAAGAAAAAAGAATTTTTGTGCCCCAAGACAAAAATCTTTAGCCTCGCTTTTTCCGGCCTCCTTATTGTATCTGTGCGCTACAAATAATGTGTAAGTTGAAATTACCATTGTCTCAAGTCTAAAGAAATGAATTGCAGTAGACTGAGAATTTTATTACATTCTTCACAAAAAGATTGGAACAAAGTTAAATCAAGAGCTAAATTAAGGCACAAGTGATCTTTACTGAAATTTGTCAATTGTCCATTGTTTTCATAGTTACCTTCATAAAATTTCATTGATTCAATAACTTTTTAGCTCACCTGAGCCGAAGGCTGTTGTTTGTTGTTGTTGTAAACTTTTCACATTTTTATCTTCTTCTCAAGAACCACTGGGCCAATTTCAACCAAACTTACCACAAAGTATCCTTGGGTGAATCACCGACGTGAAGGGGATTCAAGATTTTACAAATGAAGGGCCAAGCCCTCTTCCAAGGGGAGATAATTATGAATTAATGAAAAATTAATGGTATCTTTTAAAAATCTTCTTCTCCAGAACCATTGGGCCAGGAATGATGAAACTCAGGTGAAAGCATCCTCAGTAGTGTAGATTCAAGTTTGTTCAATTCATGACCCTCGAGGGTTGGGGGGAGGCCCAATGGCTGATCAAAGTTTTACATAGGAATATATAGGAAATATGAAAGTGGTAGCATCCTCAGGTAGTGTAGATTCAAGTTTGTTCAAATCATGACCCCCCCCCCCCCCCCAGGTTAGGGCAGGGCCACAATGAGGGTTCATTTTTCAAGTTTTCCAGAAGGATATAAGGAAGATATCTTCTCCAGAACTGAAAAGTTTTGATTAGTCAAATTGACATATAAGCATCTGCAAGTATTGAAGGTTTCAATAAATTCAAAGAATGTCGGGGGGGGGGGGGGGGGGGGGGTGTTAGCTAGGGGTCACAATGGGAGATCAAGTAATATTTATTGATATAGTGACATTCTTAAGTAATAGAGAATTCAAATCCTGCTCCCCCCAACAAGTAAACTTTTCAATGCTGAGCTGATTTGTGTTTTTTAGCTCACCTGAGCCTAAGGCTCAAGTGAGCTTTTCTGATCACATTTTGTCCGGCTTCCATCTGTCTAGCTGTCCGTCTGTCTGTAAACTTTTCACATTTTCGACTTCTTCTCAAGAACCGCTGGGCCAATTTCAACCAAACTTGCCGCAAAGCATCCTTGGATGAAGGGGATTCAAGTTTGTTCAAATGAAGGGCCACGCCCTCTTTCAAGGGGAGATAATTGGGAATTAATGAAAATTTGGTGGTATGTTTTAAAAATCTTCTTCTCAAGAACCACCGTGCCAGGAAAGATGAAACTTATGGGGAAACATCCTCAGGTAGTGTAGATTCAAGTTTGTTCAAATCATGACCCCCGGGGGAAGGTAGGGGCCACAATGGCCAACCAAAGTTTTACATAGAAATATATAGGAAAATTCTTTAAAAATCTTCTTCTCAAGAATAACAAAGCCATAATTGATCATATCACTATTTATATGGAAGCATTCTCAGGTAGCGTAGATTCAAGTTTGTTCAAATCATAACCCCCGGGGGTAGGGTGGGGCCACAATGTCCGACCAAAGTTTTACATAGAAATATATAGGAAAATTCTTTTAAAAATCTTCTTCTCAAGAATAACAAAGCCATAATTGATCATATTTATATGGAAGCATCCTCAGGTAGTGTCGATTCAAATTTGTTCAAATCATAACCCCCGGGGGTAGGGTGGGGCCACAATGGCCAACCAAAGTTTTACATAGAAATATATAGGAAAATTCTTTAAAAATCTTTTTCTCAAGAATAACAAAGCCATAATTGATCATATTTATATGGCAGCATCCTCAGGTAGTGTAGATTCAAGTTTGTTCAAATCATAACCCCCGGGGGTAGGGTGGGGCCACAATGGCCAACCAAAGTTTTACATAGAAATATATAGGAAAATTCTTTAAAAATCTTCTTCTCAAGAATAACAAAGCCATAATTGATCATATTTATATGGCAGCATCCTCAGGTAGTGTAGATTCAAGTTTATTCAAATCATGACCCCTGGGGGTAGGGTAGGGCCACAATGGCCAACCAAAGTTTTACATAGAAATATATAGGAAAATTCTTTAAAAATCTTTTTCTCAAGAATAACAAAGTCATAATTGATCATATTTATATGGAAGTATCTTCAGGTAGTGTCGATTCAAGTTTGTTTAAATCATGACCCCTGGGGGTAGGGCGGGGCCAAAATGGCCGACCAAAGTTTTACATAGAAATATATAGGAAAATTCTTTAAAAATCATCTTCTCAAGAATAGCAAAACCAGAACTGGTCAAACGTTTACTTTTGGATTTAAAGTTTTCAATAATAAACCAATTTCTACTTTTTTCCTAGCCACAGTGCTCGGGTGAGCGAGGTGGCCCATGGGCCTCTTGTTAATTTGCTCATGTTCTTAAGTGAGTGATGTGGCCCATGGGCCTCGTGTTACAATTTCATCTTCGAAATAATTTGATCTCTGCAAATTGGTTTACTATCTCAAAAATTTTTTCTTTTTTTTGTGTGCTACAATTGTAAAAAAAAATTTGTTTGAGGATATAAGTTTTAGGATCAATTAGCTAAAAAGTCAGAATCTTTCTTTAAAGAGAAATCCAGGATTAAAGACTGAGTAATTTCCTGCTGAGATCTTGGTCTTCAATACGTTTGTCACTGCTTGGCTGACTTTAATCTGGACCTTGGCTTTATTCTGGACATTTTGTTATTAATGGGAGGACATAAAGGCAGCTTCATTACTATAGCATATGAGAGGTCACGTAGATCAAGTATTATTGTAACAGTCCCAATGTTTTTGAAATTCCATTGATCCTGCGTAAGTTGTGCACTTTCCGCTTACACTGACGTCATTACCAGTGTTTTATAATTCGTTGTCACATCTCGAAGACACATCCTCGGCTTACTGTCAGAGCCGTAACTTCTGTAGGCTACTAGAGCTTATAAGCGTTTATCTAATCAGACTTGTTTTTCTTCTTTTTCACGTTCTGTCCACTAATTGCTAATCTTGTCGCACGAATGCCTTTGCCACATTAGTCTATGTCTTTCTCTTCTTTAAGTACTGCTTACAAGGAGTAATAAATGCACATAAATAGCATTGATTATTTAAGATTTTCTAAAATGTACGTATTGAATGAATATTGAATATAGTTATCTTGAATATTGGCTTTCAAAACTTATATTTGCATTATCTGTTTTACAGATCTGACTATAGCAAAATCTGAAAGTGACATGTATTCTGAGTAATTATATATATATAAGTAATAAATATCTCTTCTCTACATAACAATTAGACCAAATTAAAGTAGAGTGAAAATCATAGGGGAAACAGTGATAATGGCTTTGTTCTTGAATGTCCTTAAGAATTTGAGCATTAATTTCATCCCAAACTGGGGATATGATTTCCTACTTCAGTGGTCATATTTGTTAAGGTTTTAATTGAGTTTTTGGGGTTTGGGGAGGGGAAGGGGTGTTAACATATAGAAACCTTTCCACTTAATGCATATCTAAAGTTTGCATATATATATTAAGGTTCATTGACCCTCTGATAAGAGAGATAACTCTTAATTAACTTAAAAAAATGACTAATATTTCTTAATAAGTTGAAATCCCTTTTTTTTTTTCCAGTTTAACCCCACAATCTATACAATAATAGACTGTATTTTAATACTCATTCAGAAAATAATAAGCATTAAGCTTTATTTTATATGAGAGCTAGAGCAGAGGTTTTATGAACCTTAATGTTGTGTAGATAGTTTTCACCTTATCCTGTGTTGTAAGTGATGACCAGTATAAGCTTTGGTTTCAAATAATCTGTCATTACGTAGAGGCAGCCTGAGAGTTAATCTAACTAATGACACACACCACAGGGAATACACAATCTGTATCACAAATTGAACATCACATTAGAGGTAGCCTAAAATTGACAGCTTTTAATGGCTTCTATTTCAGTTTATCCATCATTTATGTGAAATAACCCTGCACTTAAAGATTAAAGAAAACTTAAATTCAAAGAAACATTAGAAATATTTGCATTATGTCTGTATAAAAATATTTTGGAAAGAGATAATGATAATAGAAGACTGTTTTTATTTTGGCTCTGAGATTGAGGATATACACATAAGGAGGCACTACTTTAATGTTTAGATCACATTTTATTCAGTGCGTAACTTAAATATATTCCACCTCCAGCAATGTCCAGCCTGTTTACGTATTTAGGAAATGAAATCATTTGTTTTTAATTACACTGTTTCTCTATCTGTGGTATTTGCCACTGGGTATAGATAAGTTTATCTCAGGCTTTCATAACATGTTTTATCATTTAAGTTAATGACCACAGTTCAATCGTGGGCTTAACTTTTCTCAATTTGATGTTTATCAACTGGGCATTTTATTGAGTTGGTGTGGCGTTTTTATGTTACACTTGATGGAGAAAGAAATCTTTTATCGCATCTTTCTGATCATTAAGACGTCTGCACAACAAATTGGAAATACTGAATAAAGGAAATCTGTGAGGAGAAAAAAAAAAATCATCAGAAAACATATTGAAGTGTTACTTTGAGGAAAGTGGATACAAGATAGATCTATTTTGGATAGTTTTTGTGTATATTTTGATTATCGGTGAGAGACTTGATAGATGCTCTCTCCGATTGTGCAGCAAGCCTCTCTGGAAGATCAATCTGACTATTTATAGATCTCAGCAACACCTTGTGTGTCATCAGAGAGTTTGGAAAATCTGTCATCCTGATAAACAGAGTGGTTCAGCAGACGACAGATGCCACCGTCCAGAAACTAACGCACAACGTGGGGGAATAGTCAGTAGATTCTATGGAGGCTGAAAGTCCAGTGTTTTAGTTTGAAAGTTTACTTCTTACTTCATGTTGAGGCATTAAAAAGGGATTTACAGTGTAATTAGAATTAATTAGTGTCTGGATATTTAGTTTGGAAGAAAAAAAAATGGAAGAGAAAAAATCAGAAAATGTAGAGGAGAAAAAGTCAGAAAATGTGGAAACAAATGATGCTTCTCTGACTGAAGTGGATACTGTGGGAAGTGAACTCCGTACTCCACATATCAAAAGGGTGCCACATCTCCACAAGCTAGAAAAGTAAGTAACGTGCTACATCTCCATAAGCTAGAAAAGTAAGTAAAGGGGCCACATCTTCACAAGTTAAGTAAGTAAGGGTGCCACATCACAAGCTAGAAATTAAGTAAGGGTGCCACATCTCCACAAGCTGGAAAAGGACTGGTGCCACACACATCTTCCACAAGCTGAAATATGTGGAAAATGGAAGAATTTTAGATGTGTAGAGAATTCTGACTGATGGGAATATAGAAAAAAATTGTGTTAATTAGCTTATTTGGACAATGAAGTGCAAATTCCTATTTGCTCAAGAACAAGGGTTTAGTTGGGGCTGTAATTTTTTTTTTGCCCAGTGAATTTCTTGAATTTGTTAAAAAGTGAAATTGCTTAGTTAAGTTGACCAAGAAGTAAATATCATTTAGACCATTGGTGACTGTGTATCTATAAAAAAAAAATTGATAATTTTTTCTAGTGTATGCATTATGAAGTCGGGAATTGCATCCTTTGCCCCATATCCTAAATACAGTAAAACTTTTTTAGAACGAACACAGGTTATTGCAAATTCATGGATATAGCAAAGTTATCTTGGATCCCCAGCTACAAAAATTTAATGAATTCCCTATATGGATATAACAAATTATGGATATAGTGAAGTAATTCCATAGGTCCCAGTGACTTTGTTATATCCAAGTTTTACTGTAATTCTGCAAAAAGTTTCTTTTAAGAATTTCTTTTTACATGTTTTAAGGACAGACGAGACGTTCCTCAATAATAGATAACTTTTTCCAAGATTTTGTCCTTGAAGAATTACTACTTTAACATGTTTACTCACAAAAAAAGGTACCTTACCAGGCATTTGAACGAGATACCAAAGGATGGCATTTCTTATATAATCCTTTAGGGAAAAAAAACTTAGTTTGCAAAAAACATATTTTTAGTGTTTCTACTTTTTAAAAACTAAATGTTTTCAAAAAGAAACCAGTTTAGAAATCAGAAAGTAATTAAAATTTTGTATATATTTTTCCTACATTATGAAGATGTACAAAACAGATATTTGGGAAACGTCTCGTCTGTCCTTAAGAGAAATTTGGTCTTACAAAATGCATCTTTTTTTTTTTTTTTTAATATTTCAGCCAATAAATGTTTCTAATAATCAATGCATGATTTTCAATCAAACAATAAAAAAATCATTTTGAAATATTCACATCTTTGAATTAAATTTCTTTGTCCAAGATAAAACTGCAAATTGTATAAAATACTTGATTTCTGCATAAAGCCTCTGGTTTATCAATAGGTGTGGTGAAAAAAATCCCATGTGGGATGAGAGAGAGAGAGAGAGAGAGAGAGAGAAAGAGAGATAGAGATGCTCTTTATAAACATAAAAAATAAAAGTCTGTTATTGATGCACCTCTTAGCAAGGATTAAATCCGCTGCTGTAGCAAAAGCATTCATGAATTATTTCATGTAAAAATAAAAATCTGTAAAATATGAGTTTAGGGATTTTGTGTTATTTGAAAGTAAAGAAGAAAGTGCATATAAATTAAATATATAAAAACTTCACATATTCATGCTAGTTTATCAACAGTTCCAATTTTTATCTGAAACTTCTAAAACACGTTTATAAACAGATTTGCCGTTCAAAGTATTAATTAGCCCTGCACTAGGATTAAATTTGCCGTCCTGTAAATATAACAGTGTAAACTTTGTTTCTTGCATGGAACATTCATCTAATGTATATTTATGCTTGGATAATAAAGATACAAACATGACTTAGGTATAAACAAACTAAAATTGAGGATTGTGTGGTAATAAAAAGTTCCTTTAGGACACAGACAGACGGACCTTATAAAAACAGAAGAAAGACAAATTTTCTAGTCCGTTGATTTTTGTTATTCTCACCTGAGGACTCTAAATTTTAGAGTTAAAAACAGATACAGAGGTGTACATATATTCCCTGTCAAGAAGTGGACAGATATTTTGTATGTCTGTAACTTCTGGATGGATGAAGGCCATTGCATGTCAACTTCCCTCAATAGAATTGAGTTTTTATAACTGCTTTTGCAGACTTGAACCCAACAGCTGAGTACCCAAGTCTGCAAGACATGCATTGTTAAAATTATGTTAGTGCTGATCAAATCACTGAAAGCTGACATAATATGGCTCTTCATTCTTTTCTCAACTTTATAACTTGTGTAAAGGTAAAGAAGAAACTGGCTGGACCAGGAATCGAACCTGGTACCCCTGTATTACTCAACACAGGTTCTCTAGCTACCATTAACTGAGCTATAGCCATGGCCCAAATCCATTACATCCATTACATTCCTACCTTCCTTAAATTGTCTCTCTACAAAGACAATGACTGATAGACACTGGCAGGACTTTGTTAATTAATATGAAGTAGAATAAGTCACAATTTCATTGTAAGAATATTAAAAAAAAAAAAAAAAAAAAAGAACAAAGAAAAGGAATCTTCTCCCCAAGTCTGATTAATAATTAAGGGAAAAAGAATTAAGAATACAACAGGATGGAAGGGGTAATAAATGAGCTTAAAGCTTCCATTTGATCAATAGACATGTAAACTTAAGACTAAAAGAATTCATATAGAAGTTATAAGATACATCAGTTTGATTCTAGCAGTTAAAAGATATTTTAATTATTATATCCAGAATCCCATTGAATGGGGTCCATTGTTATGATCCATACAGGACAACTAAATAAATACACAGAGGGTCTATTCCCAACCATTGAGAACATACAGACTGTACATATTTCAGAAATGAAATTGATTTATGCCATTAATTTTATTATGGCCACTTGAGTAAAGTCATATTAAAAAAGAAATTAGATGTACAAAATAAAAAAAAACTGGATCTGCATCAAGGTGAAAATATCAGGATAATTTTTAGATAACAAGAAATGTGCATTAGATATGGACAATCATTCTGAACTAAACTTGTGAGGGGAACAAATGCTGCTAGAACCATATGATATGTTTGATATCATGGAAAGTGTTACAAGACTTTATAATTGCTGCACTGAGTGATTTACTGTGTTCATAGTTACTGCTTTAGCATCCATGCAGACACATAATTTGTTTTGAAGCATTTGCCAGGAAGACCAAGTATCTGGACTGAGAACACAGTATAAAACATTTCTGTTGAGAGCTTGAGTAAATCCTTTAAAACATTATAGTGATTTATTAGATGTAGGATGTGTGTGGGTTTTTTCTTCAATTTCTTTAATAAACCATTCTCCAGTTGTCAGATTTTCTTTTTACCATAATAGCCATATTTTAAAGGGGGAAAAAACTTTTAAGAACTTCCCCAAAAGGAAAAAAAAATTCTGGGTATAGATCTCTCAGAAAATTTTATCTTGCAAAAATTAGAAATCAATTTTAAAATGAGAAAAATAAGGACATAGGAGGGATGTAATATTTTTTTCAAAGTAAAAATAGCAAGGATGGGCAACTATAGGGGTATAGAACAATAATAGGGGTTAAACAGATCACAATATAAAAAATGTTACCTTGTGCTGTAAATGTTCAAATGCTGCTAAAAACCAAACACTGTGAATAATACATGTAACCCCTCACTGGAGTCATTTGAATGAGGTCATGCAAGTTCACTAAGTGTGAAGTGTAAAGGTCTTGCCCACCACATATTTTTTTAACCTAAAATCATAACTGCCCCAGGGCTGATTTTGATCTTATGTTATGACCCTGCACAAAGGTCATTTAAAACAAAGTGAAGGTCACATGTTAGTAGTGGAAAATTATCAAAAAACTCTTAAAGACAAATCTTAGAACTGGAGGAGCCTCAGGAAAGATATATGTGGAGAAATTATTTTTGTGACTAAGAATGTGGTCAGGTTTCTTTTTTTGCATAAGGTCAAGGTCACATGAATCAGAGTTTAAATGCTCTTCCATGCCATACTTTACAGATAAAATCATATAGCATACTCAGGTATTCTGTCAAAAACACATTTTCCTAAATCTTTAGCACAATCAATACTTACAAACAGATGTAAGGTCAAGGTCAGATTATGGGTTTTGATGGAATTTCAAAACTTTTCTGGAATACTGTGTTTGACTTATATATATCATCTTTAAAATGAAGGCAACCCATCATGCATAAGGTTAATCTAATCTAATGTCACACATAGAGCAAGACAAATATTTCATAAACTGAATTATTTAACAAGAATTCCGACTTGCTGATTTATATTCAAAAGGGCAAAAGAAAAGAAAAAAAAGAAGAAAATCGATGTTAGTGATAATGAACATTAATTGTATAGTAAGAACCCTACAGAGAAGTTAAGGATGCATTGCCGATTGTCGGCAGAAGCCAAGACTATTATAAGAAACAATAGGAAGTTTACCGGTTTCAGCTGAATTAAGACTTGGTAGGATTTCATTGGACTTTTGACATGGACTTGAGAGATTTGTTATTGGTCTTTATTTTTTCATTTTTTTTTTTTTTTGGAGACTGATAACTGCAGATACTGGTGTCTTCATTTGTAACATTAAGACCTAAAGAAACGAATAGCTGCCGCTACAAGATTAAAAGATAGAGATCTGATAAAATGAATGTCACTTTGAAACTTTATATCTCTGAAGGTGATTGCTTTGTTGGAATACAAATTTATTGATTTCCCTAGGTCATATAAACAATGTCCAATACTTGTTAAAAAACTTCAGTCATTTAATTTCAGTACTATAATATTATATCTAATTAATGGCTCCAGTGTGAGTCCTTTATTACGTAGTTTTTGCTATTTCCTATAAAAGTTCTTATTGTGGTCATAAATCAATCATTGCCTTAAAATTAATTCAAACACCTTGTACAAACAAATTGTCAGGGAAACTGAGAGAATTGTCTCCCCTTGGGGTTTATGAATTTAAAGGTAGAGCTTGTTTATTATTGCTTTTGAATTAATGATGCTTGCCCTATTTAGGAATTGTTTTGGGTTTCTCACTGATGACAGATTATCTTGGCTTATTTCTATCTAAGAGGTAAATACCTGCAATTCCTCTATGGACTGTAGATGCTATATGTCCAATTTTTAGGCTATCAATCATTATTAGACAATTGTATAATGGCTTATTTTGAAACTCAAACTATAATCAAAAGGAATTGCTGGAGCAGTTTTAGACAAGTCAGAATTTGTGGATTGTTCTTTTAATACCAGAAAAGAAACACATAGACTTCGAAATACTAGTAAAAATTGTCTTGTGGCCCATGTGGCTCAGCGTTTAGAGCATTTGTCCAAACAATGTGAATTAAGCTGAGTGGAGTGGAAACTGAGTTGATTGAAAAAGAGGACAATTAAGTTTTGCTTGATTTCAGTCATGGATCAGGTGTGTTGACTTGTTAATTTTAACATGGGCATTCATATAATGAAGTTCTACACTAATTGTTTAGCTGTTGTTCATAAACAAATTTCTCTCATATTAACCACAGCGAAAGTTTGATTGTCTTTCAAACAGCATTTGTCAGTACGTGCATAACAGGACCATGGCTTTAAGTTTACTCAAAGCTATATTGGCTAAGTTCCCTAGGAATTGTCAGCATTATACAAAACTGATTATACTGTAGTTAATTAAAGATCTAACATTTTTTTAGATACTTAATTGTTCTGTTATTTAAAAATAATTAAGTCATATTGCAATTGGCAAACACTGCTGTTTTGTTTTCTTGACAAATATGAATTGAGAGAAATGTCTTCTTTGTCAAAGATCACAAATACTAGAGTAATAGGATGAACTATTTGCAATGGTGCATTTACATATATTCAACAAATCAACATTAGAGCTTCAGTTACAGGAAAAGGCAATTTAGCTGTCCCGAGAATATATATTTGTACTGGTGTAGTAAACAAGTCGTTTGCTTGAAGTTGTAAGATTAACTGAACAGTATAGTTATCAAAAAATGACAAAAACTTGATCTGGAAATTAACTGTTGCCAAGGATTCGGTGAATATCCCAAGATTATTGGTAGGCTCTCCATTCTCCTCTTCCTCAAGTGTCTACAATGATTTACTGAAGACAGAAAAATTACAGATTTGATGATCCAATTGGAGCCATTTCTTCTGCAGCATTTGCTGGTTTTATTAGCCCGGGCTGTGTCTCGGTGGCTTTCAGTAAGGAGCTGGCTATTCTGTGAACTTTTTCAGGGCATTGTACGGACTGTTCCGTAAGGTGACAGATCAGTGCGTCAATTGATTATCATTAAGAGTAAAGCGCGGATTAGCTACCAGTGGAGATGATGGCATATGCTGATGAGCATTTTGAACATAATCCTGATTCACCGACAAACAATGGGCTTTATAAGGACTTCATGGAAATGAATAAAATCTAGTCCTTTGGTGGAAGGATGCTTTTTTATGCAAATTTAGGCACTTGAACCTGGAATTAAATTTTTAACCTGCTTTTTTGAACATTTTTCAGAATAAAATAGTAGTAGCATTTTTGATACAGTCTTGTGTCTCATTTTCATGGTCATATGTTGTAATAAAGATGTAATGTAATACAAACATAAGCTCTAATAGTATGAAAATAATTATCTTAATAACTGATAGTTTTCCCTGGTAGCCCTAATAAACAGAAATAAATGCTTATTAATACTGTAAACTGATATTGTTTAATAAGTACCATAAACCTAGAGGGAGAATATAGAGAAAGACTCAGATAATTTGATTTTAGTCATATTTCACAAAGACTGCCAAAGTAACTACATTGTAAGGCCAAAGAAATGCAAGTTTTTGATTCTCAACTTTACCAAAACTTTCTGGAGAAGGAAGGGATTTTTTTTTCAAATGGACTTTTTAAATGCAAAATTCTTCCATTTTTAAATTTAGTCAATACAAGTATAAGTTTCTCAAACCAAGTTATGCTGAAAATATTGGTAAAACCAGCTCAGTTTTAATAATGGTAACATGTATAATTTGGTTTACTTCAAATATGAAATTCAGTGTTTTCACCAAAAGATAAGCATTTTACATTCAATATAAAACAAAGTAACTATATAGGTACAAAGTAAGGCAGTTTTCCAAGTTAAGCTCTGGCATGAAAATTTGAATTTTTAAAATACTTATTTTTACCTCTCATTAATAAAATCAGTCAATGGTATTCTAAAGATCACTCTTTAAGATACCAAAGTTCAACTGTTTTGTGTTAACCTTTTCTGGTCAAAGACCATGCAATTTGAGTCAGAAAGCACAAATTTTTTAATCTGTAAAAGTTTCATTTTTTCTAGCTTAATGTAGAATGCAAAAAATGATGACACCTAGCTAGCTTTACATTGTTCATTGTACGATACTGATGATGTCACAGAGGATAATTCACATGGAATACAAGTGACTTTTATTGTAAGGCTGTGTAATTACACAGGGAATCTGGTTTATGTCTTTTTCTATGCAGTTTAGCACCACTGAATAAGTTAGATGATTACTACACATTAACCCCCCTCCGTGTGTCATATTGATTTACTAATGTGTTTCTACATTGCGATTTATGAGATAGAAATGAACTTCTCTATCCAGTGTAAGGAAACTCTGATAGCACTCTTTATAGCAAAAAATCGCACTAATTTAGGCTTTATCTTTAGAGCAATAAAAATTGAATGTTTTCCTTAATAGTTTTGTAGCTGGGTTTTTTTTTTTAATTTGGTCACACAAAATCAGTCAAAGGACTGTTGGATTTTTTATGTATGGAAAATTGTTACAGAATTATAAGACTATATTTTTAACAACAATCATTTTCAGTTCTCTTTTGGTGTACAATTACATGCTTTTCTTGCTCAGTGATGTAAATTAAAGAATTAATGAATGCCTTTTTGGTCAGGAAGGAAAATAAAAATTTATTTTGAAATTAAATGAAATGGTTAAGGGGGGGGTGTGTGTGTGTGTGTGTTAGTAAGTTAAAACTTACATTATTTGTTGTTTTCCTGGTTGTTATTGTTGTTGTCAGTGTCTTAATAAACTAATTTTCACAATTTCATCTTCTTCTCCAGAACCACAGGACAATTTCAAGCAAACTTGACAAACAGTATCCTTGGTTGAAGGGAATTCAATTGTTCAAATGAAAGATGAACTGTCTTTTAAGGGGAGTTCATAACATGTGATTCCCAAGAGTAGGATTGGGCTGTATTATAAAAGTTCAAAAGTCTTGCATAATTTTGTGAAGGAAACATCTTAAGAACTTTTAAGAACAGAAAAGTCATGATCAGTCATATCAGGAAATGAAAGCAAATGGTTGGAATGCAATGGGTGATCAAAGTTGTACATGAGTTTATATAGGTATAAAGATCTACTAGTGATGAACAAGAAGAGCCATATTTAATACCAAATTGAGCATTGTGGCCCATATACCCCCCTCCCCAGTGGCGGATTTAAGGGGGGGCGCACCCGGCGCGCGCCCCCCCTAAAATTGTCAAAGTTAGCGTAAATCAAAAATGTCTACTTGGTAGACCTCATTTTCACCCTTCAAAATCTCTAGAATCCCTCCTTTGGGCCCCCACCAGGGCTTTGGTAGACCTCATTTTAACCCTTCAAAATCTCTAGAATCCAAGCTTCCGGGGGCTTTGAGGGCAGGGCTTTGCCCTGGACCCACTGGGGGCCTCAAGGCGGCCCCCAGACCCCTTGCCTAATTTTGGCGCCCCCCCTAACTCCAAATCCTGGATCCGCGCCTGCTCCCCTTTTCTAATTGAGTTTTTTTTATGCCCTCCTTTGAAGAAGGGAGGGCATATTGCTTTGCTGCTGTCTGTCGGTCTGTCGGTCCACTTATTTTCCGTTCATTTTCTTCACAACTGTTGCACATACTGAAATGAAATTCGGTATACAGATATATCAGATGAATATCTAGGCCAAGATGTGTTTTGGGTATGATCGCCCCATTTTTGACAGAGTTATGCCCCTTGGACTTGGAAAAATTCCAATTATTTGAAGTTTTCGTTCATTTTCTTTGCAGAGGTTGCACATACTGAAATGAAATTAAGTATGCAGATATATCAGATGAATGTATGGATCAAGTTCTGTTTTGGGTACGATGACACCATTTTTGACAGAGTTATGGCCTTAGAAAAATTCCAGTGTGGGGGGTGGGCCGGGCATAAGTGTTTTACAAACATCTCTTGTTTTTTCTTCAGAAGAGATCACAGTGAG
Organism: Saccostrea cuccullata; assembly: GCF_032062105.1. Lineage (NCBI taxonomy): Eukaryota > Metazoa > Mollusca > Bivalvia > Ostreida > Ostreidae > Saccostrea > Saccostrea cuccullata. The sequence continues at coordinate 254,484 of NW_026930876.1, forward strand.
TTGAGATAAGATACGACAACATACTATTCCTGTATAGTTGACATTTCTATCTTGTTTATTTGAAATATAGTGAAAAATAATGAATCATAATTGATGTTATGTAATCACAAGAGCTTGGTAATTGATGCATAGGTCTGATCTTGCCAGGGGTTTCTTTGATCGATTCAGGCTTGATTAGCACATAACAGGTAAATTTATCAGGGAAAAAACTACAATTTGATGAGCCCAATTTTTTATATTGGCAGGTCAGTTAAGTTGTTTACCAGGAAACGTTAATGAACACACTTAAAATATCAGTTTTACAAACCCCTCCTATAGTGTAAGGGGGAATTTTTTCCTCGTAAGGGAGAAACATTTTGATGACTGATACTGTTTATAAGGACTTCCTGATCTGTGACTGATTTAGTAAGCGGGGCTCTCTCTGTGTCCACACTAAGGCTGACAAAACGGGGAGTTTATCTCATGGATAACATAGGGGATTCAGAGTAAGTCAGTATAGAATTCTACTATTTATTTCACAATGCTGGGAATTTTTATTATTTGGATATATGGCAGGTGTGTTAGTGGGAGGGGCTAATCTTATGTTCATTACAGTGTCACCAGGTAATAGTTTCTTGCTGCTCTGGAGTTTTACGTATAAAAAATAAACAATGGACTTATCAGGATTTAAGTTGTAGATATACATAGCAAAGGCAGGAACTAGGAAATAGGGAAGTTTCATTGAAAGTGACCAGCAGTAAATATTTGTATTAATGTGATAGATAAAAAATGTTTTAATACACTTAAATTCATAAAAAGTTTATCAGAATGTATGCCATTGTGAACTGCATTAGACAATGTAAAAACCTAACGTGTATATTATATATGAATTCAGTCCATATATAATATATTTCATGTTATGAGCTTTGTCATACTAATACAATTGTTATGCCCTATTGTGTATTTCCTGTACTCTTATGTGAACTTTCATTTACATGTCTGTATTAGTGGCATGCGATAATATTCCCATCATCTGTCAACTCATTTCAGCCTGTGTTTATATATAGAAGATTAGAAAAGAAACAATATTGACTGACATCTATTTTTTCCATCCTGTCCTCTGTATAACTTTATAACACTTTGTATAAATTAACACATTTTCAAAGAAAGTTTAAAAAAATAAGATATGCTTTGCCACTGATACATTTTTGTGAGAGCTAGTGAATATCACATAATTTTCTGACTTTGACCCTCCCTATGACCTTGACCTTACTGTATTTTGTGTTTAATTGTGCAGTTGCATTTTCAAAGTAATTATTCAAGATATTTTATAAAAAAAATTACATCAATAAAACATTGGTGAGAACTCTGTATTGCCTTGACCTTACTGTTATCTATGATGTGTTTAATCTAGTTGAAAAGCAATTCTATCAGAACTATCATAAAAAGCTATTATTGAAACTCTTATACTGTTACATATATTAGCATAATTTTTCTGTCCTTGACATTGCTTTTGACCTTGACCCAGTTTCATAGGAATGGGTTTTGATATTTTAATCTAACTTAATACCTGTTCTTCCCTGTGACTGTTAGCATGACCATATAAAGCTTTGTTTAGCTCAGTATCAAAGCAGTTATGATAATTTTCTTAAAAACTCTTGTGCTTGTATGTATTGGAACCATTCAATTATGCTGACATTTTCTGACCTTCAACATTCTCCATGACCTTGACCCCTTTTTTCCTTTAGCATTTGTTTCAAAGATTTCAGCAGACTTCATTTCCTTAAAATTTTGTATGATTAGTAATACACTGACTATGTATTCATGCAGTTCTTTATCTTAATCCTATTATGACTTCAAGCTTCTGGGAAGAAGAAGGTTCTAAACCTCTTAACAGCCAATCCCCTGGGGATGGATTGGTACAGAGATGTTATATATTGTAAAACTGTGCCGCTTTCAACATCCTTCTCTGATAGAAATCTTTTTAGTAACCAAGATACATTTCTTAACACAAAAATTATCTAGTCTTAAATTCTGTAACTTTAATTTCTGGCCACAATCATGGATATTTACAAGTTATTGGAAACAAGTTATTGTCATGTAGATTTTGTCAGCTGATTCCTCAGATATGGAGGTTTCTGCTTCACCAATTACACACTGTTCCATTTAGTGAGATATAGTGGACCAAATTGATATTGCAATACTGTTTTACGAGGAAGCATGTCTGTCCCCTTAAAATTTTGATTACCAGGTACTGATAATAGAAATTTCTGATCTTGGATACATACTTAGATGAATTAGTTCATCAAAGGCCAAGTCATGTCTCTTTATTGGCTTGTACTATAGTAAAGTACTAATGATTCAACTGAACTATAGAAAAAAAGGGTTTCATGCAGAATTTATCTTCAGAGATTTCAGTATCATGGTTAACCCAAATAAAATTCAATACTGTTATATCTTATGGAATAACCTATTTTTCATGCGTGTTAAATGCCAATGTAGTATTTTTATGCCCCCCTTCGAAGAAGGGAGGGCATATTGCTTTGCTGCTCACAGTCTGTCAGTCCGTCGGTCTGTCGGTCCATTTAGTTTCTGTTCATTTTCACAACCATTGCACATACTGAAATGAAATTGGTATACAGGTTTATCAAGTAAATATCTAGGTCAAGTTCTGTTTTGGGTATGATCGCACCATTTTAGACAGAGTTATGCCCCTTGGACTTAGAAAAATTCCACTTATTTGCAGTTTCCGTTCATTTTCTTTTGTAGAGGTTGCACATATTGAAATGAAATTTAGTATACAGATTTTTCAGCTAAATATCTAGGTCAAATTCTGTTTTGGGTACGATAGCACCGTTTTTGTTAGAGTTATGCCCCTTGGACTTGGAAAAATTCCACTTATTTGCAGTTTCCGTTCATTTTCTTTGTAGAGGTTGCACAAATTGAAATGAAATTTAGTATACAGATTTTTCAGCTGAATATCTAGGTCATGTTCTGTTTTGGGTAGAATTGCACCATTTTAGACAGAGTTATGCCCTTTTGGACTTAGAAAAAATCCAGTTTGGGGGGAGGGGGGCATAAGTGTTTTACAAACATCTCTTGTTTGAAAAATAAATGCCTTTAGCATCCTGCAGTGCATTAAGACTAAGGCGCTGATCTGTATTATGACTTCATATTTCTAGTATAAAGAGTAAAGGACCTGTTGGTTGATAATGTATGTACAATGACTGATTAGCATGTGATACACGAAGCAGGTGCTTCTGGTGATATGTAATGTTAATCACAATTGTCTGTCATAGACAAAGCCTATTTTCTGTATAAAAGCTTTCTGGTTCAATAATATGGAATCTTTTTTGCCTTCGTGGTTGGTGAAAAAATAGAGCATCTTTCTCCTCAATATTGATCAGCATTATCAGCTGATTATGATTACGCTTTCATTTATATACATCAAATTTTTCCTCAGGGGGCCCGAAGAATGGGTCACCATGGGCGGTCTTTCATTCACTGGTATGGATGTCCGATATTAATTCTATGGCCTTTTAAAAACCTATGAAGTAAAGATAAACCAAAGAAGACAAGGTTCATGACATATGAAACCTATTCCATAATGTTCAAAAGAAAATACATGAATTTTTAATTATTGAAGAAGGAGGATCATTTTCTTCAATTTTTCTTTATGCAGAGTAGAAGAATCAAATATCATAATGCATTATTATAAAATTCTAAAATGATGATTGTTTTTATGGCATCTTTTAGAGCTCTTTACTGATCCAGCTAAAAGTATAGAATTTATAAAGGGCCTTTGCAATCAAATTGTCAACTGCCATAATTCCTTTTTTCAGAAAATGCATTGAATGCTTTGAAAACTCGCAAATTTCTATTTATGGTAAAATAGATAAATGCTCACTCATGATTATAATTTTGATAAAAGGATATGCATGTATCTTTGGTCTGGAAAAAGTGGACAGCTAGCAGCATTAGGCAGGTGGTTACTGATGAGTTTGATTATAGAGTAAAAATCATAGGCAGGATTTGAAGTGGTCTTTTCATATGTCTCTTGAATTGTGTTAACGTAGCTGCTACTGCAGTTTTGATTTTGCCACGACAAAGATGGTAAAAAATGAAAAATGGAAACTTAACAACACTGTTATGGTCAAAATATTGGTGTTCTTAATTGCATACATAACCAGTAGATCATCAGAAGTCTTCTTAATCGGTTCTGTTTTGTCAATTTGTTGAAATTCACTATTAAGAGAGTCATCTCTGCTAGGTAACGGTTTTGGTCCTTTAAGTGGAATGGACCAAAATTCCTTGGCTAGCAAAGATGCAAGAGAGTGCAAAGTTTGATAAATGTAATGCTTTATTATAATAACAAACAAGAGAGAGGAATTATATTATGGTAGACCATTATGTAATTGAAAGATTCTTTTTTGTTTGAATAAAAGTCTATGGTAGCTAGTTTAATTTTGTTATCTAGTGGTTCTTATAATGTTCTGACTTCACTGTCATCTATGATTTTGTTTGATAGACAAGAGACTTGAATCTTCGTTATTCAGTTGCTAAGCCACTATATGTGTTATTCAGTTGCTAAGCCACTAAATGTAATTAAAATCATATATCATAAATTACAAAGAAAAGCAGTGAAAAGCTGATAGTGTTAATTGTAGATTAAAATAATAACAGTATTATTTTTATATTATCATGATTATGATGCAAGCAAAATTAATTTTATATATGGGAAGAAGTCTTTTTCCTTGTGAACCATCAATACTGGCTCATTAAAATGAATTTCTCTCTTCTTGTCAGGAAGCACAGCAGTGGTGACTTACACAGTCGACTGAAGACCCGGAAACTCCTGGGGGTGGGGGAAACAGACGATGGTGATGTCCACAGGTCAAAGGTAAACGCTGCTCAAACTTCATGTGGTACAGTGTAAAAGCTTGTAAAATACTTAATAGAGCTGTACATTGGAATTGAGGGAATTAGTCTGTGACCATCATTTTTAAAGAGGTATGTCTAGCTTAAAAAAAAAAAATTGAAATGTGCAAGATTCAAATGTACATCACTTCAAATTTAAATGAGAATAGGAAGAAAAAATGAAAATATATTTTCTCACAGTCAATTTCTAAAGTTTACATGTTTATAAGCATGTATAATATTTAAAAGATCCAATATCAGCTAGTGCAATTGTCATTATTGGTTGCTTGTAATACAGCGTTTTTGCAAATTCAATATACAGCTTTATGTACAAAGGCCATAATATCTTTTCCTTAACATGATTTGTCTAAAGATAATATTCAGTGGTAGTATCAAGAGATTTTTTTTATGCTCCCCTTCGAAGAATAGAGGGCATATTGCTTTGCTGCTGTCTGTCTGTCGTACCATTTAGTTTCCGTTCATTTTCTTCACAACCGTTGCACATACTGAAATGAAATTTGGTATACAGGTATATCAGATAAATATCTAGGTCAATGTCTGTTTTGGGTACAATCGCACCATAAATGACAGTTATGCCCCTTGGACTTATAAAAATTCCAACTATTTGCAGTTTCCATTCATTTTCTTTGGAGAGATTGCACACATTGAAATGGAATTTAGTATAAAAATTAGTCAGATCAATATCTAGGTCAAGTTCTGTTTTGGGTACGATCGCATCATAATTGACAGAGTTATGCCCCTTGGACTTAGAAAAATTCCAATTATTTGCAGTTTCCGTTCATTTTCTTTGGAGAGGTTGCACATATTGAAATGAAATTTAGTATAAAAATTAGTCAGATGAATATCTAGGTCAAATTATGTTTTGGGTACGATCGCATCATAAATGACAGAGTTATGCCCCTTGGATTTGAAAAATTCCAATTATATGCAGTTTCCGTTCATCTTCTTTGGAGAGGTTGCACATATTCAAATGGAATTTAATATACAGATTAGTCAGATGAATATCTAGGTCAGATTCTGTTTTGGGTATGATCGCACCATAATTGACAGAGTTATACCCCTTGGACTTAAAAAAATTCCAATTATTTGTAGTTTCCGTTCATTTTCTTTGGAGAGGTTGCACACATTGAGATGGAATTTAGTATACAGATTAGTCAGTGAATATCTAGGTCAAGTGTTTTGGGCACCATTTTTGACAGAGTTATGTCCTTTTGGACTTAGAAAAATTCCAATTTTGGGGGAGGGGGGCATAAGTGTTTTACAAACATCTCTTGTATTAAGGTTCAGATTGGAAGATGCACACTTTTAGTATGGGATTGCCTCCAATAATTTGTGAAATATGAAATATTTATTGACAGTCTTGTTTATATAATGTGATGTAGGAGTTTGCTAACATCCATAGATCTCCATTTAGACAGACAGCATTTAGTTGTGTAGGGTAATGTAGCATTAAAGTGATGGCTTACAATACTTGAACTGTGCTTTAATGTAGTTTCTGTCACAACACTTGTGTCAGGTTTTAGCTTAAGAGCTCTAAAACATTTCATCTTAAATACAAAACTAAGTTCTGTTGTAAAAAGTAAAGCAATATTTTATATCTCACGAGAAAAAATGCTCTCTTATGCATACCAGAATCTCTTCCTCTCTGTTTTCAAAGAGGGCCTTCATGTATAAAAAATGTCCATATGTTAATATTTGATTTAGTGTTTACAGCATGATAAACTGTTTGTATTTCAAAGAATGTCATGCTGAATAGATAGCAGTCTTTAAGATTTATAAATTATGTAATATCTTTCGGAATCTGATTTTAATCTCATTCCTAGTGGGCAAGCTGCATTTTATTTACATCTAGTTAACTGTGTACTTTTAAAAGTATAATAGAGAGCCTCTAATAAATCAGCAAGTAGAAGATTTGACATTAATCCAATCGCAGCCTCATCCGCTTACTTTATGAATATTGGAATACAAGAATTAATACGATTAATACACAGATACTTGATTTAAAATCCCAGCTTAAAAACAAAGAAAACACTAACGAAATGGAACATATAAACGATCTAATAACCGCAATCCCAAACTTTATGAAGAAGAAGGAAGCCGATAAGGAATCAACAAAAGCATTCAAGGACAATAAAAAATCCCAGTAATTGTTAACTACACCCCCCTCTTGATGTAATGGACGAATTGGAGCAAGGATCTACGTACCTTCACATTTCGTCTGAACGAATTTTGTCATAAAACTACAATGAACTCTTGAACATTTTAAAGAAATTAGCGTTGTTGATATTAATACATGTTAATTATTTTAATGTATTTTTACGAACAATTATTATCCTCCATAAAATAGAACTATTCAGAAGTAGCAATTTATGAAACCAAATTACATTTTATGTTATCCCAACATTTATAGGAAATGTAATCTAATGTCCATTTGTATAATTTTACGCACTCTATATATACATGTACAAACCATCCGTATTTTTTTCCATTGTGACGTCACAGTCTACCGAAACAGCTTGATGATGCAACAGAAGAATAATAATCCACACAATTTATGGACGTTTTTATCAATCACAAAACAATAATATTAGCTACTGACTAAATCTTAAGTTAGAAAAAAACTTTAGAGGAAACGTAAATTGAGTATATTTTGTATAAAGTACCATTCTTAAGCAAGTCCGCATATGTGCAAAACACTCCGCATTTTATTTTGTATTTAGCAACGCCATCCGCAATTTTTGTGTATATAGCAACGTCATCCGCATTTTTTACTTCAGTAGATAAATTTACATGCTTGATTGTTCTGATGACGACCGTCACAGGTCGAAACCGGTCAACAAAATAAATTTACTGCTGCATTCTCACGAAGTGTTGGTGGTCTGTTTTATACTTTTAAGTTTATAACTTTAGTTACAGACCCTATTGAATACCTTTCGGTATCCACACGTGAGAATCTTCCGCAATTTTAACCTCAAGGTGTTGGTCTCCAGCTTTTCTTTGTTTTGTATTCTACATTGTTACTGGGACCCCTGCATACCATAAGGTATACACCATTCCGAACTGCGCTATACATTATGGCCACCAACTCAATTCCAAAGTTAAAAGAATCAATTAACCAGAAAGTGAGTGAATCCCTCAAGGTAGACATCAGCAACCCCAAAAAAAGATTCCGCAATTCTTCACAATCTGATACGGATATAGAATATTCAGAAACAACTAACAAATCTCAACAAGAAATAGCAGGGAAAGAAACCGCTATTGCAACATCCGATCCAGTGGAATCTTCCGAGAAACCGAAAATATCAGAAGAAAATGTTGCCATTTTTAGGACACTCCGAAAACTTCATATTAAACTCCAAAGAACTAAAAGCCATGCCGCATACCTGCATAAATGCCAACAACAGGACCTCATACCAAAAACACTAAGAGCCAAAATCATTCCACAAATTCCAGACAGTAATGCTTTATTTCTCCTAAAGTGGGAGGAAGCACACCTTAATTTTAGCCGCAGCCTCATCCGCTTACTTTATGAATATTGGAATACAAGAATTAATACGATTAATACACAGATACTTGATTTAAAATCCCAGCTTAAAAACAAAGAAAACACTAACGAAATGGAACATATAAACGATCTAATAACCGCAATCCCAAACTTTATGAAGAAGAAGGAAGCCGATAAGGAATCAACAAAAGCATTCAAGGACAATAAAAAATCCCAGTAATTGTTAACTACACCCCCCTATTGATGTAATGGACGAATTGGAGCAAGGATCTACGTACCTTCACATTTCGTCTGAACGAATTTTGTCATAAAACTACAATGAACTCTTGAACATTTTAAAGAAATTAGCGTTGTTGATATTAATACATGTTAATTATTTTAATGTATTTTTACGAACAATTATTATCCTCCATAAAATAGAACTATTCAGAAGTAGCAATTTATGAAACCAAATTACATTTTATGTTATCCCAACATTTATAGGAAATGTAATCTAATGTCCATTTGTATAATTTTACGCACTCTATATATACATGTACAAACCATCCGTATTTTTTTCCATTGTGACGTCACAGTCTACCGAAACAGCTTGATGATGCAACAGAAGAATAATAATCCACACAATTTATGGACGTTTTTATCAATCACAAAACAATAATATTAGCTACTGACTAAATCTTAAGTTAGAAAAAAACTTTAGAGGAAATGTAAATTGAGTATATTTTGTATAAAGTACCATTCTTAAGCAAGTCCGCATATGTGCAAAACACTCCGCATTTTATTTTGTATTTAGCAACGCCATCCGCAATTTTTGTGTATATAGCAACGTCATCCGCATTTTTTACTTCAGTAGATAAATTTACATGCTTGATTGTTCTGATGACGACCGTCACAGGTCGAAACCGGTCAACAAAATAAATTTACTGCTGCATTCTCACGAAGTGTTGGTGATCTGGTTTATACTTTTAAGATTAATCCAAAGAGTATATGGACATGCTTGTAAAATATACTGGCTATATGGTCAATCATCATGTTGTTCAATATACTGAACATGTACATAGATAAGCGTATTCAAAATTTAGCGCAATCGCTGGGTATTTAGATGTTGGCATATTCATGAATTAGCGCTACACATTGCTGTGTAGTATATTGTATTTATATATATGATTTTTTAGCAGTATTCACGAATTAGTGTAACGTCTACACCAAATCCGCTAAAATATGAAGCCCACTATTTTTTAAAGTACACATCAGTATTACAAAGAGTATATGGACATAGTTTGCCAAATACGCTGGCTATGGTCAATCAACCGATGCAGTTCAATATAGTATTGAAAGCAATACAGTGTATTTATATACATTTTAGGATGGTAATATGACATCTAATTTCAGTTCAGCTCTTCATTGCAATTGGCTATATAGCACATTATCATACAAAAATATATTAGTGGTTAATTAATTGAAGCAGAAGATTGATGCATATAATATATCTATAGAGTTATTTCAATGATTTCTGGATTTTGTAGTTGAGTCAGATTTTGGGACACAGTGACCAGCTTTATATACGACTTCCTCCGGGTCTACGAATATGGCAGATTGCCATGGCAATCATTATGACAGTGATGGCATCATGGGTAAATTATTAAAAGCTCATCCATTATTAGACAAAATGTTTTTAAAAAAGTCTCTTCAATTGAACTTAAAATATTGCATCAATATAGATTAATATGAGTATATTTTTCTATATATGAGTAATAAAACTTCCTAAAAATTTATGATCAGCATGAATTGACAGATCTAAAAATAACACAAACAATTTATACAAAAGTCAATTTATTGCAAGTTTATAGTTCTTGTTACTTAATATGTATGTCCCAAAATAATATTTAATTGTATTGTAAAAAAAAAAAAAAATACATTGCAAAAGGTTTCTCTCATATCATTATATTTTTAGGCATTTATTTTTCCGAGGCACCTGTTCACCACAATGTATGATGGAGAGTATGAGAACACTTTACCAATCCGCCTGTATGGAGTGGCACTTCTCTGTAAGTATAGGAGGAAATCTACAGGTGGTGAGGTGTACTCATAAACATCAGTGTGGCAGTTTTTGTTTGTTATTTGTTTATGGAAACACCACCACTTGCTGACGGAGAGCTGCAAATTTTGTCATACTCAGCACCCAGTGCTATTGAGCAGTCTCCACGTCCCACAGTGGAATTTGAACCCCCTGATGCAAGGATCAACAGCTTACTCTGCGACTAGAGAGGACGCTCTTACCACTGCACCACGTGGGTGACGGCAGTTTTTGTAATGACAAGCCTGTTGCATTCGGGTGCATTAACCAGTGCTTTTACGTTCATGTATTTGGTCTTTTAAGTGAATCTACTGAATGAGTTCCATCCATTTTCTTGACATTACATTAAAAAATCTGGATGTCCTACCTCTTCATATAAACAGAAAATTGTAGTAATTTCTATTGAATTTTGATTAATTATGCTGAATTTTATATCAAATAATGGTATCCCTGTCTGACATCATTCAATGGCTTTATTTTGTAATATGTGGTAAATTATTTACCATTATCAGGAACCTGCTCTACAGATGTCCTGTAGTGACCAATTAATCTAATTGATACCCCTGCCCATCTGTCTGTCTGTTCATTTCTTGTCACAAGCACATCTCTCCCCTTGGTCAAATCTGGCTCAAACTTTACTACTTGCATGCCCTTGTGTAGAGGATGTGCATAGATCTAGAAACATTTCTTAAAAGGTCAAGTTTAAAACAAACATCCCTGTGTAAACTCATTTCTCGAATATATATTCCTCCCCCTTGCTAAATCTGGCTTGTACTTCAACAACAGATTTCCCCTGGGTAAAAATGTGTAATAATTTTGAACTCATTTATTAAATCAAAGGTCAAGGTCAGAAGAACCCACTGTATAAAATCCTTGCCATTAGATTTCATCATAGTGTTTGATAGTCAACACATTGGTTAAATTTTCTCTAGGTTTATCATTATGTTACCACTGTTTATAACTCTCCTGTAATTTTTCTCTAGGTTTATCCTTACTGTACTGGTACACAGTGAACACGGTGGATAAAGACATGATCCGACTCCTACTGCTGTGTAGCATTCTCTTCTTCTCACTTCATACCATCGGTAAGTGTCTCAGGAAGCAGTGTGTAGGTTAGCCTGTCAGGCCCCAGGCAGTAGTTCCCAATCATATAAAGGCACATCTCACCATATAGCATGTAGAATATAGGCCTTATAGGCATACACATTACCATATGGTATTTAGAATGTGTCTTAGGCTCTAGGCATATTCATAATGTAGTATCCTCCTAGTTTTTGCTTTGCATTAAATCTCTTATTCATTATATTAAGAACATTTTTTGTTTCATTTGTTCTTTTAAAAATGTACTGTTGCTCATTTTAAGCTTGCATGATTTGTAAATATTTATAAGACGTAACATGAAATGCAGACTGTGTTTTTTTAGCAAAGTTTTAGGACTCTTTAATAATTATTCCTTTGATTATCAGTATGTATAAAATGCAGACATTAGAAAATTCATTCTTGCATGGGGATGCAAAAAACACTCACCCATTTATTAACAGCTCTATTAACTTCTAGTATATCATAACATAGATTTGCTCATTTTGTCATGGACTGGTGTAACATACTCCTTGACCAACAGGAATATGGCAAACAATTGTCTTGATCTCCTAAATGTTTGCCTTTCATGTTTACTTCATATTGACATAACAAAAGCAACGATGCATCAACTGCTTATCTTTGCCTTGGAAAATTGCTAATCAATGATTGAATACTAGGGGCTCATTTATGTTGGAAGAGAATTATGCAATATGGAAAAAAATGTGCATTCTCAATTAATTCCCTATCTTATTTTCCTTAATTGTATGGAAAAGGAATTTGAATTGAACATTAAATTGTTGTATTGTTTGACAGGGAAAAACAAACATTATACAACTTAATGTGAAAAAAACAAGTAATCATGTATGCATAAGTCAATTTATTTTCACTATCTAACCTGAAAATTGTCCAAAAAAATTGCTGAAGCACATGTCTAAAATTCAAAAAAACAGGACTCTTTGATTGAGTGGATGAGAATATACATGTATATCTATTGCTTTTCTGTTGCTCATTACAAGTTCATAGTCTGTGTTAATTGTAAGAAGATGAATTAGATATTTTTTTTATATGTTGGCCTTTCCAATTTTTTCAATGTTTAAAAAAAAACTTTCAAGTCTGTAACAAAAACAGATTTGTGTACTCTACTGGTAATTTCTGATGCCATAAAATGAGACAATCTCTAATCATTGTTTGACTCTTTTTAACTCGAAAAGATTCAATCCCTTACATTGGATTTTAATACGATGTTCATATGACTGCATGTAGCCAAATAACCAGTAGAAGTGATAGAATGTTTTAGTATTAAAAATCTCTGCAGAATACATCATCATTAGACATTAGAGGCCGGATCTTTGATTTTCACTCGTTTTCCTACAAATTAGACCTCATTGTGAAGGAATCCACAAGTTGACAATGGACAAAACATGTTAAGATGAAGAAATCAATTTTTAAGAAATATTGATTCATCTTGATATAACATGACTCCTTCAAAGGTATCTTTCCCCTTAAGTCTGGCGTGGAGGGTTTGATGAGGTATGCTAATTAAGTGATAAGATAAGAGCTAGGAAATAAGAAGTTTATAAGCGGTAGAAATTTCCTTGTTAAGCTCCCGTCTGACGTGTCAAAGAGGAATTATGGTACCGTTATATTGTATATAAGGCAATTTTAAAGGAAGTAAAAATTTCTAGTGATTATTAATGCCCTGAAGCTATATAGCTTAAATTTACTTTTCCCTATCCAGTGCTATTCATTTTGAGCAGTAATAGTGACACCCTACAAAAATGTGTAGGATTATTCAATGCTTCATATTTGAACTTTCATATTTTACTAATTTACATTACCTGTGAAAACACCTTTCATAAAGATGTATAATTTTTTTACTTCCTTGTCCTGACCCATTTGTCAAAAATTTTAGTTTTTTTTTTTAGCTCACCTCAACGAAGTTGGGAGGAGCTTATGTGATACACTTGGCGTCGGCGTCCCAGGTTAAGGTTAAGTTTTTTGGAGCAGTTTTCTTTTTAAGTACTTCTATGTCCTATATTGATTAGACATGCATGGGAGATGCTTCTAGTGTTTTTCATTGTACCAGTCCAAGATTCAGATGCTGCAGTTTAAACAAAGAAATGACCAGATTAATGTTTTTTGGAGCAGGTTAACATTTTTGGTGCAGTTTTTGGTGTAGGTTTCATTTCCAAGTATCTATAAGTCCTATGTTGACCAAACTTGCATGGATGATACATCTAAGGAGGGATTCTACCAGGCTTGCTTCGGATGCTGAATCTGACCTACATTTTCCGGTTGAGTGAACAGGTTAAAGTTTTTGGTGCAGGTTTCATTTCCAAGTAAGGCCAAAATAAAATTATAGTTTGTTTGGAATTGCCTCCCGCCTCATTGAAATACCCCCCTCCTGAAAAAATTTTATTGACCAAAAGTAGGAAGATTTTTTTTTATTTAATCAATTTTTTTGCCTATTACATGTATCACATACAAAACACTGAAATACAGTGTCAGATCTATGTAAAATTAGGTTTTCAATTAAAAAAAAAATAATTTCCCTCCCTCCCTCCTGTGTCTGAAACCCTTCAGGCGGCAATTCCAAACAAACAATTTTTTAAGGATGGCCTAACTATAAGTCCTATGTTGACCAAACTTGCATGGATGATACATCTTAGGATGCATACTACCAGGCTTGCTTCGGATGCTGAATATGACCTACATTTTCTGGTTGAGTGAACAGGTTAAAGTTTTTGGTGCAGGTTTTATTTCCAAGTACCGGTAACTATAAGCCCTATGTTGACCAAACTTGCATGGATGATACATCTAAGGATGCATACTACCGGGCTTGCTTCGGATGCTGAATCTGACCTACATTTTCCGGTTGAGTGAACAGGTTAAATTTTTTTGTGCAGGTTTCATTTGCAAGTAACTTTAAGCCCTATGTTGACCAAACTTGCATGGATGATACATCTAAGGATGCACACTACCGGGCTTGCTTCGGATGCTGAATCTGACCTACATTTTCTGGTTGAGTGAACAGGTTAAAGTTTTTGGTGCAGGTTTCATTTTCAAGTAACTATGAGTTCTTTAATGACCAATCTTGCATGGAAGATACATCTAAGGATGCATACTACCAGGCTTGCTTCGGATGCTGAATCTGACCTCCTTTTTTTGGATGAGTGAAAATGTTAGTTTTTGATGCATGTTTCATTTCCAATTAAGTATGAGCCCTATAATGAGCAAACTTGCATGGACGATACATCTTAGGATGCACACTAATGGACTTGCTTCGGATGCTGAATTCGACATACATTTTTCAGATAATAGACCAGGTAAAAGTTATGGTTGCAGGTCTATTTCCACAAAACTATAAGGCTTATATAACATTGTATAAACCAAACTTGCACAAATGTTGCATCAAGAGATGGAAACTCTCAAATTTGCTTCAGATGCTGGATTTTGATTACATTTTCATGAAGAAGAACTAATTTAAATTTTTTATGTAGGTCTGTTTCAAAGTATCAGATCAAAATTGCTTAAATATTTTCATTTTTGGAATGTACACTTTTTGTTGGTTAATTGTCTGACTTTGCCTTATAAAGACAACATTCGTTGAGGTGAGCTCTGTAATCTCTGATTACCTATGTTTTTTGTTTTTTTTTTTGGGGGGGGGGGGAACTATAATTCGTGAACACAGTAAATGGCCCACTGATGCAAGTTTTTACACAAGAAAGTACCCCGGGTACATATTGCTGAAATTCCCAAATTTTGTGGCATCATGCAATCTCCTTTTTATAATAATATAGCTAATAGTGACTATCTCACCACAATTCTGTACAGCACCATTGAGCAGCTATCATTTGCTAGATGAACTTACTTCATATTTATTCACTGGGTCACATATAGTAGATCATAGTTTGTTTGCATGACTAAAGAATGCTAAAAATCTAAATTGTGTTAAAAAGAGATGTATCGGTACTTTCTGATGTGCATTGATTTCAATGATAAGAAAGAATAGTGTAATATATGCATAATTTGAAATCCTTAACAATTTTATTACAACTTGTTTGTCCATGCATGTTATGAGCTATTATATACATGTATATATGCTGGGTGTTGTATTCTCATATGTATTATTATTATTATATAGTCATGTGACCTGGAATTGCTATGTATACCATTCCTTGCTGAGTGATTTGATGTTGATACAGATATAGCCAGCCTTTTGTTTTTCAGTGATTGGAGGGGGGGGGGTATACCCCCTGCAGTGAATGTTGTAATGATTTGGGCTTTGATTCAGTTTCAGCCCTCTGCCTACCATTTGTGACCACACTGTGTGCTTTTCCTCTACTTTTCCTGTGTCTTAGACTCGTCTGTATATGTGTTAGTGTCTACTTCTACTGGGTGTTCACCAGGGACTGGAAACTCTCCAGCAAGGAGCACTGGCGACTGTACAAACAACAGGTAGTGTATCACACATGGTACAAACAACAGGTAGTATTATCATACATGGTACAAACAACAGGTAGTAGTATCATACATGGTACAAACAACAGGTACAAACAACAGGTAGTAGTATCATACATGGTACAAACAACAGGTAGTGTATCACACATGGTACAAGCAACAGGTAGTATTATCACACATGGTACAAACAACAGGTAGTAGTATCATACATGGTACAAACAACAGGTAGTATGTCACGCACGGTACAAACAACAGGCAGTACATACATACTGCACTATAGAAAGATAGGGTAGAGTCAGGAAAAGAAGGTATTACCCTGGTACAGGCCAACCTCATTAACCTGAACTCTCGCCCAGATTAATGAAGAGTTCAGTTTACAGAAACAGACTTTTCTTAAATTGATACATAAAAAAATTATTCTATTCCTCCAGAGTTTTGTTCAAAGATGAACTATCTGGATAATTAGTGTCTGGATGGAAAAGGGTCCATTTGTTCAGCTCTTCCTTTAGGTCACTTTCTGAAAATTCTTGTATATTAATTGAGGGATTAGTTAACCACTGAGTTTCATTAGTCTCACCTGCTTACAGGCTGTGTTGGTATGGTATATCTGTCTTTTAGTATTTGTTTTATACTTCCCTGGACATATTATATAACCATGCAATGGAAGTAAAAAGCATTTAGCAAATGGCCTAAATTCACTATAAAACAAATACAGGTATTATAATGGTTTTTGTAAGGTAATTTAAGTTATATAACAAATCCCTGAAGGACTTTGCTTTAATGGTGTTTTTCAGTTCTGAGCATAATAAAGAGCAAAGTGTCTCAATGAAATAGTTAAATTATCGATACCTGCTCCAGTGGCAAAAACTCCAGGGGGAGGGGGTGGGGGATATCATTAAATTCTTGGTGCATGCTCAGAAGGTAAAAGCTCCTGAGTGCAGTTTACAAATCTAAGTACATCATTTAGATATTGGTGTAATAGTTTTTTGATACTCATCAGGTAACCCATATAGCCTATTGGCCTGTTCTTTCTCTAGATTATGTTCCTTGAAAAATAAGGTTAGTTCCAGGATGGAAATGAAAGATAACCCTTGGCTGAATTAAAAAAAAAATAATTCATTTCATTTGAATTATGTTATTTGAAATTTCTTTAGAATGGAAACTTCATTTTTCCTGTTACACTTAAGGAAATCTAGATCTACTTGATATTTTCAACGCAGGAAATAAAACACAAGACTATATTATAAAAGATTGAAATCAAATATAGATGTTGAAAGGGCAAGAAAATGACTAAAATGACTAAAGATATCTCAATTCTGAAGAATATATTAGTCTGGGTGAAGACAGTATTGAAAAATAATAGATCTAATATAGACATGGGGCAATTAATAAGTTATTGTCTGACAGAGACAATCAGAAAATTGATATTTGTCTGTCATTGAACCTAACACCTCTGGTCAACAATTCATAAGTAAAAATCAAACATGAGCGAAGCCCCTTGTTTATTAGCCATTTAGTAATGAAGTATTCAGAAAAGAGAGAACAATATCTTGAGAATGTGAATGGCTGATCAGTTACTGGTTTATCGTAGTACTCTGTCAGTAACTTCATACTGTGTACACACTCTAATAGTCCTGCGACAACAGCTTGCACAATCAATATGTAATGATAAAGACTGGAGGAAAGTGGTCTCAGGAAATAAAAACTGTGATTTTCTTTTGCCAGAACATAAGTAATGACTAGACACAACAGTGTAATAAAAATTTTGACTTGAGTTGATCGATTGAAAGAGCTAGGTTATTGTTACGTTTCTAATAAAAAAAGTTTAATTTTAAATAACTGAAAATAGCAAAGATATTCTTTTGGATCTCTGCGTTTTGAATATAGATACCAGTTATTAAATTTCTTTCGAGAGATTGAAGGAATGAGAAATAATGAAAATATATGAAACAATGAATGAAAATTTCTTACATTTTTTTTTTTCACTTTTCATTATTTTAAAGAAATTTGACAAACTTTTTATTTAGCACATAACTGTAGCTAGTATTCAAGACTGTTAAATTCAGCTAAATTAAGTTGATAAAAAATTTATTTTTAATTGGGAAAATGTGATTTGTGGCAAATATTTTCAAGTTATAGGGAACAATTGTAGCGAGTATTCAAAAATGTTAAATTCAGCTTGATTAAGTTGATGAAAAATCTTTTAATTGAGAAAATGTGATTTGTGGCAAAAATTTGCCAACAAGGGAACAATGGTGATCAATAGACAATTTTGTTTTTCAGTGACAATCTGGGTGATATTTTGGGGACGTCGAGCCACCTGGGGGCTATTGGTGGGAGGGTCCAGTGCTCTGATCAACTGTTTATATTACTGGGGGCTGGGCTACAGATTCTGCTTCCCCATCCTAAACAGGACTTCCTCCAAGAAAGGAGCAACGAAAAGATCACGTAAAACTGTGGAACAAGAGCAGTAACTCTGAAAGGTCCAAGTCAACTCTTTGTTGTTATCTGTATTGGCAAAATTCTTGATAAATTTATAAAATGATAAAAATGTCTCCTGTCCGTCTTTAGATTAACTTTGCAATAGATAATGGTAACAAAATTTCAAATATTTGTCTTAAAGTTTTGTAAATTTTCTTGGAAAACTACTGTACATTTTTTGATGTATTTTTTGTGAGTTTCTCAACTGGCTATTCAGAGGTGCTATAAAGTAATAGTGTATTATGTAGACAGAAGGATATTGTAGTCCAGCAGTAGTCCAGATTTTCTTAGTGTTCTATGTTATGAATTAATTGAAAGTCCTGATTGTAAGAAATTAGAATGTGTGTATGAATGAGGCCTGTAACAGTAAATTGTAGACTTAATGTTCCATGTGAATTTTGTATGTTTGAAGACATACCAATTAGGAAGATTTAAACATAGCTAGGATAACAATTGGATTTTTGTTCCAACTCTGAAAAAGATTGGAAAATGCTTCTCATACAAATACAGAGAGGAAGGTTTTTTGAAAAATCTACAATTTATTGGGACATTTACTCCTCATATTGAATTGTGTGATTGTGTGATATATTGTTTGTTGACCAGAAATTGTTGTCATGTTATAGAATAGCTAGTTATTATTCTCTATGAATGCTGTTACAAAGTTTTTGTTAATGATTTTACTAGTCAAGAAACCTAATTGTTGTGAATTACAGATTCTCTTATATTCATTATGTATTTAATAAAGTTTTACAATTCAAAGTTGTATAAATGGAAAACATTTTACAAAAAGAACTAAAACCCCCTCTGCCCTATGTTTTGCAGTTATGTGAAAAAATGTACTTATTAAAAATATTATTGTCACACCACTTAGTTCCTTTTTGACAGTGCTTTATTGAGAAAAAGTTTACATTAGGTCTGTAGTAAGTAGTTAGATTATCTTATTAAATGTTTATCTTCAAAGTAAGTGTATTATTATATTAACCATATAGAGATTCATAGATGATTAGTAACCATGATATCTTATACGATGTAATATGCTTCATCACCCACACGTATATCAGGAAAAATTACTTGATACCTGGATTATGATCCCATAGGAATACTAGTGTCTTTACAGTGCTACCAAAATACTGATGTCATAATTTTTTTTCTGTGAAATGTGACCTTATACTGTTACATAAGTATACAGTGGACCTTCAGATATCCGGATGCTTCAGTATCCGGACGATTTTTAATCGAAACGGAATTTTATAACATTACTTTGTCTTGTTTAACTGGTAATTCAGGTATCCGGACGCTTCACATATCCGAACAAATTGACTAGGAACCAAAGCATCCTGATAAATGAGGCTCCACTGTATATGAATGCAGGGGCTTGCTTTTGTCTTCTTCATTTGTGTGAACAATGATATTATCTTCCAGAAATAAGTGCATGCAGACAATCAGTATTAGAGGGTTAAAGAGAAGTAATTAATTAGGGAACTTCCCCTTATTTTATGACTTGTACTTAGAAAACTAATAAATAATATTTTTACGTTCATTTAATTGAAATGTTTTCAATATAAGACTGATTAATATATTTGTTGCCCTCACTTAAAATTGTCTGAAATATGATGGTTGGCATTGTGCAATTACTTTTTGTAAATTTCCTTCTCAGAAATAATAAAAAAGTTAGCTTGGATTATAATGATCAATTCTTTAGAATTCAATTACCAAATGTATTTTTCATTGATTTAAATGTTTATTTAGCTGCTTTGTATTCATTTCATCTATTACATACACAAAGAATCGGAACCAAATGTTTATGTACATTTGTATTTAAGATTTTATGTATATTATTTGTACTATATCTGGAACATCAATTTGTCATTAAAGTTGATTTTTATCCGTTTTATTTTTTATTCTAAATATATAGATGATCACTAAAGAGAGGGAGACAATATTTTAATAGTTGAATCCACACTTTTCAAAAGTTTTGTCCCTTGGCCGCCATATTTTGGGGAAAACCCATAGAATCCTTACAGTATAGTCTGTAAAGTTTTCTGGTTTGAACTTGGTCATCTGACTAAAAATAAATTCTGTGTATCTTGTATATTGATTGCCCCAGACTGGGAGAAAAAAAATTAACACTGGATTTCTCAGAGCATGCCCAAATGTTTAGTAGCATAAAGACGAGAAATGTCATTTCTTTCCCTTTTGACCTTTTGGTTGACCCCGCAAAGAGACATAACTTTTGCAAAGTGTGGATTGAACTTGTAAGCAGTTTTAGAGAATTCATCAATACAGATATGAACACTTTGGAGGAATAGGAAGTTTATCTGCAGCTCAAGTGAACTTTTCTGATAATTTTTTTTTTCAATTCCAAGTTTTTCATATTTTTAGGCAACCTTTTCAAATTCACAGTAGAATCTTTCATAGTGCTCACCATTAATAAGAGACTTTCTGTCAAATGCGACCATTAAATTCCTTCCAGGAAAATGTTTGATTTTACAGGTACCTGAGCTTAGCAACTTCCATCTAATACAAATGTCATTTTCTGTCCTGATGCATTTTTAGTCCCTGAATACAGCGACTTTCAGACTAGCTTTTGATAACAAAAGTCGCAAAATGCTAAGTTTTAACACCCCCTACCCATATTTGAGAGATATTTGCAACCCAAACTCGTGAATGGAATAACTGATAATCTGTTTTTTAGACTTGCATAAAATTTCTGTCTGCCCTAATCATGACAAGGAGCACACAGTGTGTTTGACCTGTCAATTAGGGGATGTTTACTCCTCCACAACACCTGATCCCATCTTGGATGGTTTTAGGGTTTTTTTGGCTCTGTTGAAAAGTTGGACATCACACAACTTTTTTGTAATTTCTGATATTTGTGCCCTTTAAAAAAAAGTAAAGATTTTACGAAAGTAGAAATAAATTTATTACCTATAAGTAAAGTGAATTAATATATTACAAAGTACACTACACAGTAGTACAGTTACTTGTACTGTAAGACAATGCCCAGCAACAATATAAATGAGTTTTTTATATCATAACAAATAATTTACTTAGGCAGGCTGGCATATATTGCATCAAATAAAAAAATCTAGCTTGGCCATTCACTGCAGGCATTCTCATTTCTCAAGGCTATAAAGTGCCTTTTCTGTCATTTTTATCGAATCCCTCTGCAAAAATCTTGATTGCACATCATTTACCAAATAATTTAAACATACAATCCACAACCAACCATACACCTGGTCTTAAACAATGAAAGCCCTGTTTAGTAGGCGAATCTGGACTTCTGGCTGTATCCGAGTTTGTCCAGGTTTGGCTGGCAGGCGAAGTTGATCATGGGAGGGGGGCCACACATCAGGATGACAGTGTCATTACTAGGGGGAGGGAGGTGGTTCTTTATCATCTCATCACTGACAAACCCCTTACTGTACTTCCAACCTATCAACAAATAATGTTGTGTTTAATAAAAAATAGGATTATAGTCTACTTGGACATATAACAACTTTAGAGGTTCATGAAAGCATTCTATCATAAATAAGAGGATTTTGTTACATAATTCCAATCTTAATTTTATTTATTGATTCCCTGTGTTTTGATTGGACGAGAACAAATTCAAGAAAAAGTTTACACATCGATGAATTTTTCAATCAGAACTACTTTCTCGACTGTTGTAAAAACAATGAAAACAGATACTTCTATTCCGTTTTAGCTAAATTATGATTACAAGAAACTGGAAATAAAAAATGAATGAATGAAAAGGAGATAAACAGGACTGACAGACGGGAATATTATGTTTATGTCACTGTCGGATTACGAGTGTTAATTTTAAAAAATCGCTGATCATGATGTCATTTTTTCGACGTTCCATATCAGCTCAGTTGGTGTCGTTGTGATAGGGAAAAGAAACGTACTTCAGACTCTTGCCTTTTCAGCATCAAATTCATATATTTACATCCTACAGATCCCATATTCTCCCTAAATCTTTGAACGAACCAGAGTAAATCAGAGACGTAGAGTAAATCGAGGACGTCGTCGGTCTGCAAGTTTCGCTATGACGTCGTTAGATCTAATGTCAACATAGCCATGGTCAAGGACGAATTATTCTGGAGAATACGCGTATTTACGATATTTGTTGACTTAAACAACATTCAATGAGTTTTTATAAAATTATTTTATTGATTGTTTTGACAATTTAAGTTGGATTTTATCGATATTCATCTTGTATATGTTTCTTTGCGGCATAAAGTATTCCTACGCCGTACAAAATAACGGATTGTATGGCGGCCTCAAAGAGAAATAATTTTAATAATTTTAAAAATTCGTAATTGGAATTATAAGAATTAAACGTTCTTTTTTTCAGAATTTATCGATGTGTAAACTCTGCCTTTTTCCTCACAAACTTTACATAAAAGTGCTTCGCACTTTTATTCAGTTTGTGAGTAAAAAGGCAGAGTTTACACATCGATAAATTCTGAAAAAAGAACGTTTAATCCTATAATACACCACATATGGAGATTCATGTTTCTTTGTATTGCACTTTTATATACATTTACCTGAAACTTTACTTTGAATGTCAACTTTGAAGCATCATGTATTCAGAACATTACTGTATTTGTATATACTTTTAGCATAAATTTTCTTGTCTTTAGTTCATTAATTAGTAGGTCATGCACTAAATATCTGTTATCATTAGTATCCAAAACGTGTATAAAAAAACCTTGTGTTTTACTTTACAAAACACTTTCAAAACACTCTCTTGAGATAAATTGACATCTCCATACCATTTACATCAAAACTGAGTAAACCTTAAAAAGTTAACGTTGCATGCAAAAAGAGCGGAAAGCAGATAAAATTTGCCCCTCATGTTTCAGCTCGATGCGTAACAATAACTAGTGATAAATATTAAATTTTCTTTACAAATTCTCAATTTTTGTAGAGTCCTGTTCTACTAGACCTGATTTTTTTGTCAGGTTGTTACAAGCAGTTACCTTCTGTTGGTCTATCTAAGGTGTACCACACCTTGAGACGAGTTGGGTAGCTCTCTTGTAAACCTTCTAGCTCCGTTCTCAACAGAATGTCATCTTCTGTCTGAAAAAATACTTATTAAAATACTGTATAATATTAAAGTACATTTGTGAAATTTAGGAAAATAAAAAAAAAAAAATTTAAATGCATAATTTTAAAGCTAATTCTAATGATAATGCTTCCCAAAATACATGTAACTACTGTACATCAATCAACTTTTAGCTACGTTTACCTATTCCAAGTCGTTTCAAACAAATTCATATTCATGCACACTTAATTAACTCTCTATGTAACATCAAAAAGCGTCAGTTGGAAGTCTTAAATACAAATGAAGCACAACAGACTATACTTTACAGGCTAGCACAAACCTGATTAGCAAAGAGAAGAGAGAGGTTAGTTTTGTCCTCTGGGTCTTTGAACACCTCCCTGATGAGCTGAAGCATGGGAGTAATTCCCGTCCCTCCCGCGATCATTCCCACATTCCTAGCTGTCACTGTCTCAGGTGGAGACTTCTTGTCCGGGCGCACCTTGAACACACCTGTGGATAAAATCAATGCAAGATGTAGTCAATATGATTTGAGGGAAGTAACTCTTACAGATAAACGAGTTTAATCAATCGACAACCAAAGTTTACGTAGGTTTATAAACACTTGTCATGGGAAACTGAACCTATTATATGATTTACACTGCTACCTTATAACTTATGTACTAAAAGTTTCTTATTTTTTGTGTCTCTTCAATTATATTATGGATAGTGCAACCTGCAGTGTTGATAGTATACACTTATCCACTGGGTGTGAGTGGGATAGCTCTTTTATCAAACCCACGACAGAGAACTATTCCTTGAGGGCTTGCCCAAGGGGATAGTTCCTGTCAAGGGTTTGATAAAAGAGTTATCCCACTCACAACCAGTGGATAAGCATTTTATTATACTGATGTATAATATAATTTCTGAGGTTTGAATTTTTTGGAGTAAGATAATTCTGCAAGAATAATCTGAAATCCTGATGACGTCACAATGCAACTGAATCCATTATGACATCATCAGTTTCAAGATTTATCGCTGGAAATCAAATTGGCGGCACTCAAAAATATTTTATGTTGAATAAATATGTCCTATATAAATCCTCATTACCAATATACTTTTGAATTTTGGAAATAATTTGATTTACTTTTTCCAACAAATGGTATTCTCAGATGCATATCTTAAACAGCATACTATATGGCCATGCCATTACATGTAAGATACTAAACCATTTCCATTACCATACCTTTTCCTTCATACACCAGTAAACCATTAGGTCCCCTCACATCAATGTAGTCCCCTATAGACATGTTCTCCAAGTGCTGGGACATTTTACCACCCTCAGGAAACTTAGGGTGGACATTCTTGAAGTAAACCTGCCAAAAACAATCAAATAATTTACTGACAGCACATTTTATTATTCAGTGTATTTGTGTAGATTAATACATGAATTAATCAGAACCTTTACTATGCTCCCTTTTTACTACTTCTGATTTAGCAATATAATTCAAAATTCATTTGTTGTCTTAATCCCCATTCATTAGTTAATTAAAAAGACCCACCTTAATGACGAGGTCCATGTACCCCTTTTCATCGTCACTAGATACCGGGGTGTAGGGGCGGATCACCAGCTGTCCGTCTATCCGAGCGGTCAGGTAAATATGTTGACCTGTGGATAAAAACATAAGTACATCCCATTATACATTTGTTGGCCTGACAAAGAAAATGGGGAAAATAATGCAATTTCTGCTGATTAAGATGTGTTGTGTAAAAAGATTTTTATAGTTTAAAAAGTATAGCATCAAAATTTAATATCATAGACAGGACAGCCTCAAGCTATCAAATTATCATAAAAGTTTTTCAGGCTACAAATTTTTTTTTCCTTCAATTTTTATCTTGTTTGCTGAGTCGAAAGAAGCAAGCTCTCTTTTCTGGCTTTTTTCTTGTATACAGACTATTGAGGGCTATTTTTACTAACTTGTCCTATGGGGTTTTTTTTACAAAAGAAAAAAAAAAGTAGAACAACTCTGAGAAAGGTGCATGGCAGTAAAATTATAATATTTTTCTGTCTTTTATGCCTGAACTTATTAGGTTTAGGTTTATACATGTAGTACATGTACTTCAATCATATTAATCTTACCAACAGGTAGTCCCAAGATATGCTCTGGACTTGGAAGGGCAAAACGAAATCTTCTTGTATCATGACTGACTTCCTTTAAAAAGAATCATAAATAACTTTGAATTCACATATCTAAAATGTTCAATCTCCCAAATTCATATATACTTGTCAAACAATATTTCTAAAGTACATTTATATATACACAGGTATCATACTCAATCTGATTAAAATCAGATCTTTGTTATGTTTCGAAATTCTGATGTTAATTCTTATCCAAAATTTTGATTGTAAATTTCAGTTCAATTTATTTACCTCTTTATCCACCAGTTTGAGGGGGTACTTGGTATTGGGGTCCTGTAGTGTTATGGGGGACTTGGCTTTCTTCTTGTTTCCAAACAAGAACATCTTTGCTAGGACAGCAGTGACAGCTACCACACCTACCCCAATCAGTACTGGCACACCCTGTCAAATATACCCGGTAAATCATCAGTAGTAACTGGGTCAAAACAGTAAGTAGGTCATAACCTGAAAATTCCTATCAGTATTGGCACACCCTGTCAAATATAAATCATCTGTATGGTATCTTTTTCTTCAGTTGTAGAGGAAGTACGTTTTTTTTTACCCTACAGTGTACTGTGTAGCATGCATCCACCAACACAGGTGACAAAATAATGATTTCAATGGAAGTGACTAAGTAAGTGGCTTTATAAAGGGGGTCCTCAAATATAGCGAGTGAATCTTGACAATATTAAAATTGTTAATTTAATAGTGGGCTTTAAGAAAGCCTGAAAGGAACATTTATGTACAAGAATATTTGCCAGAAAATCAGGGCTATCTACACCAAAACCCCCAGTGTGACAAGTATGTTGGGGGGGGGGGGGCTGGCAGATTTTGTAAAGAAATCAACTGTCCTATAAATATTGAAAATAAATAATCTGTCCTCAACTGTCAAGAAAAAAAAATATGTTCTTGATTAGTGCTTCAGCCCCACCCCCAACCCTGAAATAGAAAAATATAGTTTTTGGAGTTTGGTTTGGGTGTTTTCCTCTTTTTTTAGATGGCACAGTGGTTAGTGCATCTGCTCTGGAGTAGCGAAGTAATGAGTTGATCCCTAAATTGTGGGTTTGAATCCCACTGTGGGACATGGAGACTGGCCCTTTGGATGAGACCATATAAACTGAGGTCCTATGTCGCAGTAGATACTGGCACAAAAAAGATCCCTCACTACTAAATGGCCCTGAGCGCCAAGTATTGGTAAAAATTTGTAGCTCTCCACCAGCAAGTGGTGGCATCTCCATATGAGACAGTGAAAAATTCTTGAGAGGGATGTCAAACAACATACAATCAATCAATCTTTTTTTTTAGTTTTTTTTTTCAGTGAAGAAGAAAATTTTAAAAATCTGTCCTCAATGATTGAGACTCAATCATCTTGGACATGAACAATCTGTCCTCCACCGACATGAAAATAAAAATATCTGACTAGGAAAATTATTACAAGCCCCCCTCCCTTCAGAGTCATGATCCTTTTAAATGTCAATAAAATATCATTGCCAGCTGAGCATGAGAGCTATGTTATCCCAAGACTTTGTCCCAAGAGTAAGTGCCAACACAACGATTGCTACAAAATAATGCATTCACAAAACAGGACCTAATCAAGATTCAAGAATCAGCTAGCCACCTGTCAAAATTTTGACCTTGTTACGGATGACTGAGCACGTGCACCATAGACGGCACGAGACTTGTGTTTCCCACTAAGAGACTGACAATACATACGTACGTGCTTGACCTGTTTTCCACATACATACTAGATCTATCTACTTACGATGGCAATTGCTCGACTCATGCTGGTGGAATGAATGTCCTCCAAACCGGTCGTACAACGTAGTCAATTTATACCCTGACAAATTATATCCGGCTACATCCAAAATGATCTTCACTTACAATTTATTTATAATTTTGCAGAGTGCTTACCAACATGTATTATTTCAGTTACACATTGTATCATTGGTAGCTTAACAGTGTAACAAATGCATTTACACAATAAGTGCTGAAAGTATATTGAAAACAATAGGTGTGTATTTGTTGTCTAGGTAAGGGACTTGGGTTTCAACTTAGTTGAGATTGAAAGTTGAGTTTTCTGTCATTACAAAGTAAAGTTATATTTTCCGTATTTGCTTCGCTAAGAGCAATAAAATAGACTAAAAATTATTCAAGACTTACCCACATGTCCGAGTTTGTCATCTTTGTTGCATACACTAGGTGAACAATTTCTACCTACACCCACATTCCAGGTTCTTGATGATGTTAACTTAAATGAGTTAAACCCAGAGATGAAAAACGTTTTAAAGACTATATTGAAAGAAAAGAGCACTCCGATCCCGATGTTTATCCTCATCGCATTCTTATGTTCTATTATTTTGAGACCTTTTAAATTTAGGTTTTTTGACTTATTTTAGTGACCTTAAACAGAATT
This sequence comes from Saccostrea cuccullata, assembly GCF_032062105.1. NCBI lineage: Eukaryota > Metazoa > Mollusca > Bivalvia > Ostreida > Ostreidae > Saccostrea > Saccostrea cuccullata. Next base: position 282,644 of record NW_026930876.1, read on the forward strand.
ACATATATTTATAAAATGTTTGAATAAAACAATAAAAAAGTGGTAAGGATATGATAAATATTTTACTTAAAAATAATCTCGCACAGTTCCCATAATTTATGTCTTCTTAGGATTTGGTTCATAAATATGTAAACCTATTGGTATTTAAAAAGAGTACACAACAATGCAATATAGATATAAATATTTTTGAATTAAGACCCATGTACTTGTGCATGTGTCCCCTCCCCCCCCCCCCCCCCCGCCCCCGCCGAAAAAAGGAAAGAATTTGGGTCGCGTGTAAGATGTAATTTTTGCACAATTAAAGTGTTAAAATTATCATTTTAAAATGTTTATTTCATATATTTAAATTTTTGAGGATTTTCTTGTTGAGGAATCTTTAAGTTTATGTATTTATATAATTATGTATTGAACATTTAGATTGTTTGAAGCTATGACGTTGCTTGCAGTCATATGATTGTCGTGCTATTCAAAAAAATTCTTTGGAATTTATAAAATTCATCACATAATTTGCCGAAATATACGAAAAGTTTTTATAACAATTTAACATAAAGTATAATAAGTTAACTTACACGGTAATTAATTTTAAGTCCGAAAAGTCGTATTTCATACCATGAAAACTATATAAAACACCCAATGTATTTCTACTTACACTTAGGCCATAACAAATTTTTTCTATGTTTAGCGTCCGCGTGCTCCTTGGTTTTTGACGCCCCATATGAGAAAAAACAAACATAATCAGAGTCAGAAAATTGATTATTTTGGTCGAAATAATTGAATTCTGTCAATTTCTCTTAATATTTTGTGCAGTGTAATATTTTATGTATTTAAGCATTTAAAACCTAGAAATTGCTTACAAAATATATATATACCTTCTAAAATAAAATGAAATTAAATCCTTCCATAGATTTGCATCATTTTTTTAATGACTTTCAACTCCTTGTTTTATTTTTGGCTTGTGTGTTTATGCGAATATGTAGGTAGGTTTTTGAGATAAGGGTGGACGCTAAACAGAGAAAAAAACTTAGAATGGCCTTAGATCCCACTCAACATTTCCTGGCCCCTAGGGCAAAGACCATAAACTTTACCGAGAACAGACTACAACCTGTTTCGGAGTACATACCTTTGAAAATTAGACAACACAGAGAAGTATGACCTTGTATTTTATTAAGGAATGCACCAAAACATATGGAATTCAGATAAAAACGTATCAAAATAAAATATATATATATCCATTTGTGAATGTCAAGAGAATTTTGAAAAATTTCCCTGAAAAACATGAAGGTTCATAAACCGTCTGCTGACTCATATAAAATGTTGCTTCCAAAAGAAATGTATTTTAATATGTTATAAGTAAAATGCAAACAATAATAGCATATTTTGCGGGGCAAAATTGGACCCAAAAAAACAACAAAAAAACAAACACTTCAACCTGGCAAATCTATAAAGGAATAATAGACATTTATGTTATCTCTCTTATCAGAGTATCGATGGACCTTAAAAATTGATGTTGAATCTGCATGCCCACGGCATATAGAAAAAAAGCACAAAATACCTTAATTTTGATAAATTCTCAAAAACGCACCTGTTTACTTGCCATTTTTTCTTAAATATTATTTAGAATTTGTGGTGGCATATTTCTGCCCCCTACATGCAAGATAAATTATGTTAACATGCAAGAAAATTATGTCAACATGCAGGATAATCATGTTGACATGCAAGTTACAAATCTTTTAAGTACGGAAACGTATAACCGCCTCGTGTTGTTGTTTTAGAACGCGATATTATGATATAAAAATGTTGTCAAATACAATTACTTCAAGGTTTGGCGATTTAATTATGACAACAATCTCTGATGAATAATACTTTTCTGATATGTTTTAGACGACTTATACGCTTTGATATATCCAAGTTGAATTCCTAAATGTCGCACATAAGATAATGTGTAAACATTATGCCGCTAAACTTAAATATCGCAGACATTAGTGCAATATAACATATATGAAGACTTCACTTAATACGACTCGATTTAATCAAAGAGAAAAATTCAACAAAATTTGAACGACTTGTAACTTCAGATTGATACAAGATACAAGATTTTATCAGTCCAATTTGGGCCCTTGGAGGAGCAAACAAGATTTACAAACAAAAGAAGGAGGAGGATCCAATTGATAGAACAAGGAAGATCTTACATATAATGAGAGCAGTTGTTAAAAATGTATATAAGAGATACACTGAATATACATACATGTATTGTATATATGTTATAATAATATTTTAGTCAAAGGCAAGAAACTGGGAAAAAGTACATATATGCATATCAAAATATCCTCAAATTAATGTAGATTACCAAGGAATCTAGCAATTGATCCAAGGATGTCAGGATCTTCAATCTTCGTTATTCATGAGCGAATAAAATTGATTATCATAGAATAGAGACTGAAAAATTTTACATTTAATTTTACAAATATTTATGAGTTCAAGTCTTTTTACATTAAGATAAGGACATACCAGGAGAAAATGAATTTCATCCTAATTAAAATATAACGTATATTGCACTGAATTAATGTCTGACTTAAATAAAATAATTCAAATAGTTATAGGATACCTTGCAGGCTCTTTTCTAAATAATAAATCTTATGAATGTTTCTTCAAAGGACAGGCACTATATTTGGTAATACTTGTCCATCTTAATTATATTCTTAGCTTAGAGAACATATGCAGACATATAAGCATTTAATATTTTCATCTGATGTGATGTCATGCATTAAATATGACCTCAAAATATTGTAAATTCAAAATTTCAAGAAAGTTGTATATTTTCTTTGATAATTCAATTGGTAAAAATCGAGCGCGAGTCTGCACATACTCTATTTTTTAATATGATGTGTAGAATGATAAAGTGAATGAAATAATTTGCATTTTATCCTCTTTCTTTTTAAAGATAACACACAAGCTCATTAGTTAGTGCTCTCACAGACACCATTTTCCCCCCAATCATGCTTTGATTTATTCGGTAAATTCAGATTTTTGTTATAATTTATACCATCATATACATTTTATGAAGTTGCCCTTTGAGTACATTTAAAAATACATGTACATAAAGACTTATAACACTGTAAAACCTGCAAATTTCTTCTTTGTTTATTCTAAGATAAAAAACATTGCAGTTACCGACAGCATCAAATTTTTTAGATTTTTATGTTTAAAAATCATTTTTTTAAAATAATCAATTTCGGACAATAAAAATCCGGCACGTAGCTACGGTTTTCAAAGAGTGTTCCGGGTCCTATGAAAAACACACATTCAGAAAAAGAGGAAAGCATTTTCTAGATATGCATTACGGCCCAAGTAGTGGTATAACGATTTGAATTATTTTATTTGAACCAGACATCGATGCAATGCAATACGTTATAGTAATAAATCTGATGTTACAAGTCGTTCGAATTTTGCTGAATTTCCTCTTTGATTAAATCGAGTCGTCTACGCGAAGTCTTCAGAAATGTTATATTGCACTAATGTCTGCGATATTTAATTTTAGCGGCTTAATTTTTATGCATTATTTTAGTGCGACATTTAGGAATTCAACTTTAATATATAAAAGTGTATAAGTCGTAAAAACATATCAAAAAAGTATTATTCACCAAAGACTGTTGTCATTATCAAATCGCCAAACCCTGAAGTTATTGTATTTGACAACATCTTTATATCATAATATCGCGTTCTAAAACAACAACACGAGGCGGTTATACGTTTCCGTATTTAAGAGAATCTGATTTTAAAATGGGTAAAATCCCGTACTGACGCTCGTATCGGATATTGTAGATGCAAGATGCAACATAATTATGACAAGATGCGGGTTACTTATGTAGACATGCAAGATATTTATGTTTACATGCGAGATAATAATGTTTACATGCTACTTATTTATGTCAACATGCGACTTATTTATGTCAACATGCAAGATAATAAGTTGCATATTTACATACATATCTTGCATGTTAACATTATTATCTTGCATGTTGACATAAATAAGTTGCATGTTGACATAAATAAGTCGCATGTCTACATATTATTTTGCATGTTGGCATAAATAAGTCGCATGTCTGCATAATTATCTTGCAACTACAATGTCAGATACGAGCGTTAGAAAGTAAATTTAACCATATCTAAATTATATTTTCTTATAAGATTGGTAATTTGCATGTCAACATAATTATGTTGGATGTTGACATAAATATGTTGCATGTCTACATAGTTATGTTGCATGTTAACATAATTTATCTTGCATGTAGGGGGTAGAAATATGCCACCATAAGAATTATATCTTATTATCTTACTTTATATTTATAAAATAGTCTTTTGAACATGTATGCCCCCAATTTGGGGATATCAAGTTTTACAACCATTCTTTGCAAAATTTGAAAAGAAGAAGGTGCAGTCTTAAAATCTATATATAGGATCAATCGGTCCAAACGCTTCAAATATGAACTACGACAGTATATATAGCTGAAATACAAATGTAGATATAATTAATTTTTTAACCGATCTTTAAAATTTGAATTCACCCTACAGCTAAGTAAAGAAATTGATTTTGAGGAAATAAAGCCATGCAACTTTGCATGCTATACAGTTTTTATACCCCCCGGTTTGAAAAGTGGGAGGGTAAGTATAAGGATCGAATTGTCCGTTCGTCTGTACGTCCGTCCGTCCCTCTGTCCATCTGTTACGCTTTGGGGTACCCATCTCTTATCCGCAAGTCCTCTTATACCACTGTATGAAATTTGATGAGACTTTCAACTCTTTGTTACAAAGTGCCATTGTGCATTGCTGCAGAACTGTAGCTCTCTGCTTGAGAAAATTCGGACAGATAAAGCAGAGAGCTACAGATCCAAGCGTTGTAAAAACCTTCGATTAATTTACGCCGACGATTTTTTGTCGCTCACTATGGGTATTTTTTTCGTGTATTTTATACTTTCCCCAGCTTTGAAAATAATTTTAAATGGTATTTAATAATTAATCATATATTCAACTTCAATTCTTGATCATTTTCTTACCTCTCAACGCTAACAAGTGACTGTTTGTGGTTACGGACGTCGAAATGGAACTCTTTTAAACCGACATTACAAAACTATATCCAGGACTGTTTTCGGGCCATTAAAAGGTAACAAAGTATCAAATATAAGAGTTAAATATATGAATTATAATAGGGTACCATTCTAAAAACCATAGAAAGCTTAAACTACACGAAATAAATACCTAAAGTAGCGACAAAAATCGTCGGCGTAAATTGAAGGTTTTTGCAAAGCTTGGATCTGTAGCTCTCTGCTTTATCTGTCCGAATTTTCTCAAGCAGAGAGCTACAGTTCTGCAGCTATGCACATATTTTGAGTTTCTTATAACAAGATATGGACACTGCCATTCTTTCTATAATATTGAAGGTTATAAATCCATCTCTTATCCACAACTCCTCCTTCACCACTGAATAAAATTTAATGATAGTTTTACAGATTCTTTACTAAATAATGCCATTGTGCACTTTTCATTCTACTTTTTGATCTAGAACATATTTCAAGTCTGAGGGTCTCCAAGAGCAAACCATTGACTTTGTCATTATAATCATGTGGGAGGCGGGGGTATCACTTAGTGAGCTCAGTACTTACAGTACCTCTAGTTTTCAATGGGTGACACCGTAGCTCTTCAGTCTATCAATACAAATGTATGTTTTTTTTTGTTTTTTTTGTTTTTTTTTTTTTTTTGTATATTGAGTTTTTCTTAATAAATAAGTTTTTGTTTCTTGTCTGCAGCTTGTTATAGTTGCTTTTAAACTCTCTGAATTTTGAAACGTTAAAAAATTTATACATTCTGGTAATTTCAATATAACAACTATAGCGCGTGTTCGAAAATAAATCTTTTAATATTGCTTCGTTCAAACGTCGAAGAGGTTTTATGAATTGACTTAAGTATTTTTTTCTTTAAAAGATGCAATAACAGTTGAAAATCTGATTAATGCACATGCATGTATGTAATGATCATCAGTTCAAGTTTTTTTAATATATATATATCAAGCATAATTGCAACGCTATTGTGTCACGACAGCCGTCGTGCTCTGTCCAGTCAGATATAACAAGATTTTTTTTTCTATTTACAATTTTTTTTTATCTATAAATAAAATCAATAAAAACAATATTTACAACATATTTTTACAGCTATTATTTACAATACACAGAAATTAAAGTCTCTATTAATCCTCAATATCGTTGACTCTAAACCACGTCTATCCAGACACGACCCGTTTCACGACGGACTCCCGCCAACTGGCTCCCAGTGGGTATCCCGGTCTGGTAAGTTCATTGCCAACACACACATGGATAGATTAACATTGGATAACATCAGGAACCTTTGAATTAAATAACATTTTTTTAAGTCACAAGCCACGTATACAAAAGGAAAACTCAAGTCACCATTGACTACAATTGCACTTATGGCACACCATACAATCAGTCCCGGTAATTTTAACCGAACACTATTATAATAAGAAAAACGTTAAGAATACACAACATCTTAACAAAAGTGGTTTTAACTATTAAACCCACAACACCGACTTTATAAGCGGCAAAACAAAATAGCCTACGTGCGTATATAACTCAGTACATTGCACAAAAATAGAACAATAAACGCATGAGTAACTCTACCCAGCAAAACCTGTATACGTAAATAGTAACAAAAACATTAATTAACTCAAGTTCTTAAATAGTTCTACGTTTTAAATGTATTACTCAAAAACTTACATATGAAATAAAAAACAAACTTACCCCTTTGGAGAAATGGTTACCGTTGAAAGAAAAAATTTAGCCACTCATCTTGGACTGTATGTCAACCATTTAAAAGCTATGAAAACGTGGACCCTGGTTACCTGGTCAGCTATGCAGCGATTTAAATACCCCAAAATACAATAGGTCGTAACTGACCAATACCTGCAAAACTTAACTGAGGTTCAATAAGGTAACAAAAGTATAGAGGTCCAGTAAAGGGTAAATAAAATAAAAACCATAAACATAATGTAAATGCAATTAAAATTAAATATTGATTGTGACAATATCTCCCCAACATAAGAAAGTTCAACGAACTTTTGAAAAAAAACACAATCAATTATAGCATAAAATCGACTATATATAATTATATACATATCTAAATTCTGCTAAGACAATCAGCTCCTACATTTTCAGAACCCTTGATGGAAATAATGCGAAACCTGTATGGTTGCAGAAGTAATGCCCAGCGCATCAGACGTGCATTAGACACCTTGGCTTTGGTAAGATATACTAGTGGTTGATGATCTGTCTCTAGTAGGAATTCCTTACCATACAAATACCTGCGGAACTTTTGAACTGCCCAGATTATCGCATAGCACTCTTTCTCGATTGTAGAGTAATTTACCTGACATTTGGAAAGTTTCTTGCTAGCGTATGCGACAGGTTTCTTCACACCATCTTCGTACTGCATCAAAACTGCCCCAACACCACGATCTGACGCATCTGTCTGTAAAACAAAGCTTTCATTTAAATCAGGTAGTTTGAGAACTGGTGTTACCGTTAAAGCGTTCTTGAGAGTGATGAATGCATTTTCTTGTGGCTCTTTCCAAATCACTTTGTTCGGCTGGCCTTTTTTGGTAAGATCTGATAAAGGCGAAGCAATAGCTGAAAAATTCGGAATGAATTTACGATAGAATCCTACCAGACCTAAAAATGATCGCACTTGCTTCTTCGTTGAAGGTTGGGTAAAGTTGTGAATGGCGGAAACTTTGTCAGGAAGAGGTCTAAGTTCTTCATTTCCTGCAATATGTCCGAGACACTCAAGACTCCGGTAACCAATAAAACACTTACTTGGTTTCACAGTCAAATTCGCAGCACGAAGTCTTAGCAGAAGTTCCCGAATTACATTAACATGTTCCTGAAATGTTCGAGTGTACACAATCACATCGTCTATAAAGTTATCCACACACTGCATTCCGTCTAAGAGCTTACGCATCAGGCGACTGAAACTTGCGGAAGCGTTTATCAAGCCAAAGGGCATCACCCTGAATTGAAACAAACCAAGTGGCGTTTGGAAAGCGGTGATCTCCTTCGCTGCATCATCCAAAGGTAACTGCCAGTATCCCTTAGATAGATCAAATTTGGACACATATTTACAGCCAGATAATTGTACATAAATATCATCAGCACTTGGAATGGTTTCTGCATCGAAAACAGTTACTTTATTAATTGCACGAAAATCGATACAAAACCTGTTCGAACCGTCCTTCTTTTTCACGATGACTATCGGGGAACTGTATGGACTCGTCGAAGGCTCGATCACATCGGCTTCCACCATCTTCCTTACCTCGTCACAAACAACGTCTTTTGAAGTAAACGGCAGAGGATAAGGTTTGGTGCGAATAGGCTGGTCACTAGTCAACTTGATATGATGAACTCCGAGATTCGTCAAACCAGGTACATCTGATAAAACATCTGAAAAATTCTCTAGTAATGTCTTGACTTCTGCTTTTTCATTCTCAGTTAGTTCATCACTTACTTTCACATCTGCCGGTCCCTCATTTTTCGTTTCTCCTAGAGAATCACACAACAGCTCATCGTCGCTCTCTCCATCATCATCTAGATCGAGTACTGCGGCGCCTACAACACCTAGAACACCTGTCTCATCATTACTCTCGTTTGCTCTGTCAATGTACAACTTCAACATATTTGCATGAAATGTTTTGATTTTTCCATTCACGTTAATTCTGTAATCAACTTTTCCTAGTCTCTCTATAATTTCATATGGACCTTTCCATTGCATTTGTAATTTGTTACTGGCAGTTGGTAAAAGAATAAGAACTTTCTCACCTTTTGACATTTGTCTGTTCCGTGCTCCCTTGTTATAATACTTCCGGTATTTCTCTGACGACTTTTGTAGATTCTCTCTCGCTAATCTGCACGTAGCTTCTAGTCGTTCCTTCAAATCAACAACATACTGGTATGTAGTTCTAACCTCTGAATCTGCTACTTCTTTAGTCCACAACTCCCTCAAAATCTTCATAGGTCCTCTAACTTCGTGTCCGTAAACCAGTTCAAACGGTGAGAATCCTAGACTCTCCTGTGGTGCATCACGGTAAGCAAACAATGAGGCTGATAGATACTTATCCCAATCAGTAGGACGTTCCGCACATAACCGTCGGAGTATCTGCTTCAATGTACCGTTGAACCGCTCGACCAGTCCATTGCACATGGGGTGGTACGGTGTCGTTGTTAACTGTCGTATAGAAAGTAAACGACTAACCTCTGTCATCAGCTCGGATGTAAATTGTGACCCCATATCCGTGAGCATTTCCTTCGGTACTCCTACTCTACAAAATACATCTACCAGAGCCTCAGCGACTCGTTCAGTGTCAATTCCTTTTAAAGCAATTGCCTCTGGGTAACGGGTAGCAAAGTCAACAATAGTCAAAATGTAACGATTACCCTTACTGGTTGCTGGCTGGATAGGTCCTACCAAATCGACAGCTACACGTCTGAACGGTACCTCAATAATAGGCATATCTCCGAGTGGTACCTTTGTAGTCCTGCCTTTCGGAGTAGTACGTTGACAGATGTCGCATGATCTGCAGAATCGACGTACGTCCGCTTGAACTCCCGGCCAATAAAATTCTGCAAGGACTTTGCTGGCTGTCCTGGAAGTACCTAGGTGACCTGTCATAATAGATTCATGAGCAAGCGAAAGAACTTTAGTCCTATATTTCTTTGGAACAACTAGCTGTGTAAAACGTTTACCATTCTGATGTTTATCTGACTGGAAGACACGATAAATGATACCTTTTTTACTAATGTAAGATACCTTGGAGTCGTCGTCTTGTCCTACCAAAGAGCGTATCTTGGCTAACGTCTCGTCTTTCTCCTGTGCTGCCTTGATGTCGTCAGGACATATCTCAGCGTCAATAATATCTGGAACATGAAGAGATTTAGTCTTCTTACCTTCCTTTTGAGCTTGTTGCCTTGTCACTACTGCATGCGCTTGATAAGGTGTCCAGTTTCTATCCGGATCCTTTGGATCTCTTGCGTTGGGGATGTTCCCTATGATCAAGGAATACAATGGATTTTCTAAACACCAAGCGTCTATTTCACCCACAAAGTAAGGAGTGTCTATTTTCACTCGCGCAACAGGTGCCTGAATCCTAGATCCATCCGCCAGAACACAAATTCGATGATTTCCCGTAAGCTGAACATCATCTATCAAATCCCTACGAACTACAACACCGTTACAACCAGTGTCTCTAAGCACTGTCACAAAATGTTCATTTAACTTGCCCTTACAGGTAGGCATATCTTCAAGAGATGCACTAACGTTACACGATGAAGTGTTTACAAGGTCCATTGAATTTGACGCCATCGAAAATGTTGATGTGTTTGTAAAGGAAGTAAAAGTTCCACACTTGCCTTGTAATTCTGAGTTCTTTGTCGTAGATTCCTTTTCTGTACGATCGACGACAACATTCAATGAGTTCCGGTTCTTCTGAGTCTGGTGGCACTGAGATGCTATGTGGCCCAGTCTGTCACACTTGAAGCAACGAACTTCTTTCTTCATTGGAGTTTTCATGGGTTGAAACTTCAATCCTGGCTTCTGATCTCGCTGTTCCTGTTCTCTCGATGCCTGACTTTTTCCTGGAGAGTTCTCTTTCTTGCTAAAATGAACTAATGTCTGAATGTTAACATGCCTTGCCTCTCTAAACTGATCTGCTAAATCACACATTTCTCTGATGTTTTTCGGTATGCGTTCTTTCAAAAACAATGTCAATTCTTTGTTACACATGAACAGAAACTGATCTCTGAGTATCATATCGTAGAGGCCATCAAAAGTCTTGTTAACTCGACCAAGTTCAATCCACCTATCGAGATAACTACCGAGACGAACAACAAACTGTGAAAAAGTTTCCCCTACCTCAGGTCTGCTCTTACGGAACTTTTGACGAAATCCATCCTCCGTCTTTTCAAACCTTTTTAGTAACGCCGTCTTCAAAGCATCATAGTCCAACGCTTTCTCCTGCGGCAACAGTGCATATACATCCAGTGCACGACCTCTGAGTAGTGCGCTCAAGTTAACAGCCCAACTGTCAAACTTCCATTTCTGTGCTGCAGCGTACCTTTCAAAACGTCTCAAATAAGAATCAATATCATCCTTAACTTCATCGAATACAGGCATTTTTGGAAACTTTGCATTACTAGGATTTTCTGATTTCGTTTCTGACTCCTTTACAGCTAACTTTTGCTCTAAGGTTTGAATAGTTTGCATGAATTTACTCTCAATCTCTTCCATACCTTTCTTTTCCTGTAGTTTGAGTTTCTCAATTTCAAGTGCTTCTCTACTGAGATGATACTCCCTGTCCTGCTTCTCTTTCTCCCTTTCCGCCGCTCGTAGCTCACGCTGATGTGCCTGTTGTTGCTGTATAAACTGCTGCAAGTCCGCACCAGTCAAGTTCAGACTCTGTCCATATTCTGCAAGTTCTTTCAATGTCGACATTGTAATAAAACTTAACACTAACTGACTAAATATGAAAAATATTACTACAATCCAGTAGAACAACATTGATTTTCAAAACAAAAATGAAATGTGGAAAATCTTTCTCAAAAATGTGTATACTTGTATCTCAACAGATAAATTAAGTATACAAACTCAATTCATATGAAACAAAGCAACGGTAACCTAGCTTTCTCCATTTGGGGCTCCATCAATAAACCAAGTACTCACACCCTGAGACTGTCAAAAATCTACAAACTCTTTGACTGCAAAATACAACAAAAATGATTAAAGAAAAAAAAAACATAAGTGTAATATACAAAAATACTCCTGACTGAACAGACTAATCCCACTTCTGACACCAATTTGTCACGACAGCCGTCGTGCTCTGTCCAGTCAGATATAACAAGATTTTTTTTTCTATTTACAATTTTTTTTTATCTATAAATAAAATCAATAAAAACAATATTTACAACATATTTTTACAGCTATTATTTACAATACACAGAAATTAAAGTCTCTATTAATCCTCAATATCGTTGACTCTAAACCACGTCTATCCAGACACGACCCGTTTCACGACGGACTCCCGCCAACTGGCTCCCAGTGGGTATCCCGGTCTGGTAAGTTCATTGCCAACACACACATGGATAGATTAACATTGGATAACATCAGGAACCTTTGAATTAAATAACATTTTTTTAAGTCACAAGCCACGTATACAAAAGGAAAACTCAAGTCACCATTGACTACAATTGCACTTATGGCACACCATACAATCAGTCCCGGTAATTTTAACCGAACACTATTATAATAAGAAAAACGTTAAGAATACACAACATCTTAACAAAAGTGGTTTTAACTATTAAACCCACAACACCGACTTTATAAGCGGCAAAACAAAATAGCCTACGTGCGTATATAACTCAGTACATTGCACAAAAATAGAACAATAAACGCATGAGTAACTCTACCCAGCAAAACCTGTATACGTAAATAGTAACAAAAACATTAATTAACTCAAGTTCTTAAATAGTTCTACGTTTTAAATGTATTACTCAAAAACTTACATATGAAATAAAAAACAAACTTACCCCTTTGGAGAAATGGTTACCGTTGAAAGAAAAAATTTAGCCACTCATCTTGGACTGTATGTCAACCATTTAAAAGCTATGAAAACGTGGACCCTGGTTACCTGGTCAGCTATGCAGCGATTTAAATACCCCAAAATACAATAGGTCGTAACTGACCAATACCTGCAAAACTTAACTGAGGTTCAATAAGGTAACAAAAGTATAGAGGTCCAGTAAAGGGTAAATAAAATAAAAACCATAAACATAATGTAAATGCAATTAAAATTAAATATTGATTGTGACAGTCTGTTTACACTATGATTAACACTGAAATTATGTACACCATCTGTGAAATATCGCTATACCTTCACAATAACATAAATAATTTACCTGGCCACACGGCCATTGATTCAACACGTCGATACAGACACGTGACTTTATCGACCCAATCAGTGCTCGGCATGAAATAGGCGATGACTGTTGCTGAAGTGACAGAGCAAATAAGTGGGGAGAAATAGTCAATTCATTAAATTAAAGGTAAGACATTTTCATAATCTATTAGAAATATATTTTTGCAATAACTTTTTAGTGGCATAATTTTTTTATTTGAAATTATTTTCTGTTGGTAAAGATCAAAGGTTTCTGGGACAGGTTGCACCGTATCAAACACTGGGAAAGAGCAATTGTTTCACGAATATCGATTAACAATTTAACCTGTAAATGTTCACATTTTTTCAAGAAAATCTCCATCGTGAAAATAAATAAATGATCATGATGTATTTTTTTTTTGTTTTAAAGTTTCGTGTTGATGCATGGGAACAATCAATTGTGTGTTTCCAAAGTTCATTTTGATTTGTTCAAGATAGTTCCAAGCGACCAGTTTCCTTATATACAGTGTATATGGAAAGTTGAAAACGCCCTTATTAAACAATGTCCTCTAAAATGTTTTTAAATTCAATGTCGCTGTAGAAATACATGACTGGACATCTGATAGTTATGAGGAAGAAACATCGTTCACCATGTTTAACTTTGAACGTATGCACTATTCAACCCCGGAAAATAACACTTTGCATATTTCCTTCTTAACAAACCCCAAATGAACTGGATACTTATTAGAGAAAATGGCGGTTCTATAAATATATAAAGCTTTAGCAAAAAAAAAAAAACTGACTAGAATTACAAACAAAATTTAATGGCATCCTTTGTCATAACAAAAACATATGTTCCCGATGCCGGGCCGCAGAGAATGTATCTAAACATACGGTTCACCCTTAAACTAATTTGCTTGTGATCAATTACATGATGCACGTGTCCTACACGAACACGCTAATGAAGTTTTGAGTAGCTTTTGCTCTCCCCGGTGTCAGCCTAATGCATCCAAAATATAAACACTCTCTAGATTGTTCTGCTACAGTCATTGTAGTCAGCTTTTAGTATTGGTGTAGCTTATTCCTTTCAATGATCTTTAATTTTTTTTCTTCTCTTCCCCTGTTTTGTTTAGTTATTGTTTAAACCGGTATTCATTTTGCTGAATATTTCTAGCATCAAGTACCAGCATTAAATAGTAAACTGATGTAGTGTTTGGAAGCTATGCTCGTTTCTACATTTTTTGCCTCTTAACGTTAAGTGGTCTGCCTCTTCTGGACGCTTTATGTAACTAACGTTCTGCATTCCCTCGGCACCGACAATGACACGATTAAAACCGTCGAGATTATCAAATTTACCGAGTATGGATGTTTGATATCAACCATAAATCACGTTTGTCTTTATCCTGGCGGACTGATGTGGGGCTTCCATCTCTGATCGATAATCTTCTAGGAATGGTTCAGCTGAATTTGAGCTACAATGCACTTTTCTCGTTTCATTTTACACGATTGCTTTTTATGTGATTTAAAAAAAAAACAACATTCCAAAAGTGGGTTTATAGAAAGTGAATGTTTTATTTGAATATGCATAAATATACATCTTTTAAATTAATGGATAAAAAAAGGTTAAAATTGCAGATGAAACAAAGGGTTTTCTGTTTCTCTACATATTTCATGTATTCAGTATAGTAATTCTTCCTTTAAACATTTTAAATTTTCCTTTAAAGAAAAATATGCGCTTTAATTTTTTAAAACAATATTCCAAATTTTTACATCAAACAAAATATTCCATAATTTTATACGTAAAAGGAAAACAAAATAACAATGGGGAGAACAAATAAATAAGCGAATAACGCCGTCTGAAGTCTGAAATTAAAACATCGAAATCCGCAAATTAACTAATAATATTGAAATACTTTGAGTAAACAAGTGAATGTGAAATTAATAGGATTAGAGTCACTGAGAAACAAAAGTTTGGTTTGGAGTGAAGCCAGTTTCATCAGAATGTAATAATATTGGTTCGGTAAGTTGTCCTAATCCCTCGTTCTCTTTTCGTGTGATTACAGGGCGGGATTCCTGGAGGACGTGCGTTGATACAGTCACATAACTGCCCCGACTCTCCTAAACACCGAGCACTGGACTAAACAGCAAAACACAGGGTAAATAATCTTATATGCATTTATTTCTTCATTTGTTAAAATTGAAATGTGATATATTCAAAAATATCTTTGACAGTATTGGGATTCTTTTAAAAATATAATTTTATATATTCAGAAAAATCGATATGAAACAAACATATTGCATGTTCTTTCTTTTGGTACCCTCAATATTGATAGAACACACGGGTATATACTAGTATTAATTAATATGTAAGTATCTAAATTTAAATCCTGTAACTAAACAAAGCTGAAGAAAAATAGAATTTGAATTTAACAAAGTATTTCTTTAAAATTAATTATTGACAGAAATTGGAATCGTGTACGCAATTAATCGGCAGATATGCATATATTATTTATTTATGAAAATGCGGAACAATGTACATGTATACAGAATAAGTTTGTTATTTCTGATTGCAAAAGTCTAGAAGATCAGTCGAGTTCTCCATACACTGTATTCGGTTTTATTACGGTTTTATGCTAATTGTAATATGTTAACATAGACGAGGAAAGCGAATTCCCACAGCGGCATGACCGATGGATATCGAGTTTTATTGCCCTAGGTTGTTATGTCCAACTCTCCTTCGTCAAATACAGTATAAAAGTTTTGCGAAGAACTGTGACTATTTCAATGTTTCTACACGATTTAAGGGGACCGACTATAGTTTCCATTGCGCAATATTTTGCGCATCATAGTAAAATGAAGCGTATTTATTGTTTTAATGCAACTTTTTTCGCTTAATTATTAAAATTAAACAAAATTAAGAAATTATAGGTGTAAAAATGTAATTACAATTCGATATTATAACTGATTATTTAACCGATTTTGCAATTGATTGGTAGGATGATGTCACTGCAGTGTCTTTTTGACGTTATGGTAATCTGAAGCTCTTAAAGAAAGGGGTAATAAAAATATTATTACAGAAAAAGTAATAAACACACGCTCTTGAAATTTAAAACATAGAAATTTTAGAATATCTCCAATATTTTTATTATGTTTTCTTTTGAATCCATTGTTTACGTCATATTTTGTAGTACTCTATAAAAATAGTGAAATTTGCTATTTTTTTGCATTTTGAGATGCCCCCTCTCTTAACAAGACAGTAGAATTTTGTGTTTCTTACATATATTGTATCATATAGTATTACTCATAAAATATTATAGTTTGAACAAAATGCCTAATGTAGTATTTGTATAATTTGCTTTAAAGTGCTAAAAATTGGCATTTTCCTATATAATCCTATAGTAAATGTACCTGTATTTTGAGACGGTCCCTCAAAAATACCTGGACGGTAGATTTTCCCCAAACTTTGCATATACACTGAAGTAAATGCAAGTTATATATGGTATAATAATGAAGAGTGTCGCTATTGTAGTTTTCACACAATAAAACTATAGTCGGCCCCCTTAAATTAAGTGAACTGCAGTCTTAAATATCACAACTCCATAAAAAGTTCCGCTACATTTTAAAATGGGTGTATAACATGAATAACAAAAATTATAAACAAACACAATCTGAAATTTTAGACCATTGAATGAGAAAAGAGATCGAGGGAGACAAAAACGAAAAAGTGAGGGTGGGGGTGAAAGGCCTTCTATATGATTTTTTTTCTGCATTGTTGCAAAAGAAATATTTTTACTTTTTAAAATGAAAATAAACATTCAAGGTCACATAACTTTTATATGTACGTATATTTAGCAATTGTATATTGTTGGAGAAAGTACGCCCTTCAAATATACAAGACTTGTTATTATTTCGATTTTTTTCACTTAATCTTTGGAGGAAAATTCTTATCAGAGTCTAATCAACAACCAACCTAAATTTTATAAAAATCTATGTATAAATCACTGACATTTTTTGTTATACTTTCGTCAACCAGTAGCATAATAATAATATACCATGCAGTTATCATTATATTGTTGCGGGTATTTTTTTCTGTCTGTGGGATAAAAAATATTATTAGTTTTTTATAATTGTAGAAACAAGTGTCCGAGGCATAAACCGGTATTTGTATTATATCATATTAACTTTTTTTTATCATTTACTGTATTCCAGCAGTATGGCAAACGTTCTAGATCTTGAGGACATTGTCAAAACTTGGGCCTGGACGAACTTTCTCAAGGTTCGCTCCAAAGAAAACAGCAAGCTCCGTCTGGAAGATGTGCAGATGAATGTCAACTGGTCACGTGTTCGATTCGTCACGGAGAAGCCAGTGTACGAAGACAAAAATATGGAGAAAATTCCGAAAGCTCAAGTTGTATTTAGGTCAACATATCACAACAATACAGAGAACGAACAAGAGCATTCCTTCCAAACTGAGAGAACAACGTCTTGTGTGAGTACAACCAGCATGGAGAAGGGATTCACCAAGGGATTTAATGTGGAACTCAAACTAGGACTTCCGGAGGAAGTGGCCGAGATTACAGCGGGATTTGGGAGAGAGGTGAATATGCAAACAGGATTTGAGGATACTTGTGAAAATTCCTTGACCTGGGCAGTAAATAGCACAATTAGGGTCAAGGGAAATCATTCCGCGACGGCGGATCTTGAGGTGCGGGAAAATGATTTTAGTGCCAAATATAAAATGTTAGTAAAAATTCGAGGAATTGTGATTGTATCTTTAACGAATTTAAAAGACAATAATTCGTTTATCCAGTCGTTTGAAGGAGATTTTTCCCAAATAATGAAGGATGAGCAAAAGAAAGGAACGACTGGTTTTACGATAGAAGAAAGGACTGTACATTGGGTTGTCGAGGGTAACTGTAGTTTCCGATTCGGGGTGGAGCAGCAAATTAAACTCAAAGAGGAACCGCTTAACAACTAAATGATGAAAGAGGAAATCTATGTGGGGGAGATGTAGGACTGGACATATTTAGTCTTCGTGAAAGGATGATAAATATACTTAATCGCCGGTATCTATTTAATATGATTGAGTGTGTACACACGATTTAGTCATGTATACTTGATAAACGAAATTCCTGAAATGTTTAACTTTGAAGATGATTTACAATGTGACCTTTAATTTTCATAGTTAGATAAACCGGTCCATTTTGGACAATTAATTTATTGGGTATTATTCAAATCAAAATATGAATCATCAACCTGCTGTAAAATATGATGGAGTATACACGATTATGATGGAATATATATACTTAATTAGCCTGCATAGTACTATGGACAATTAATTTCTTAAGTATTATTTCAAACGACCTATGATCAAGATAGATCAACAACTGCTGTAGAATATGATTAATTCACCATATCAAGATCTACACATGTTCAGATGCTGATTTTTGAAAACCAAATGTGTCTTGTTAATAACTTTAAGAGTAAACCTGTATCCCAGTAGTTACCATAACAAAAGAAAAAAACAAAACAAAAAAAAAAAACAAAACAAAACGAAAACAAAAAAACAAAACAAAGAACAACCAGATACCAAAACTAACATGAATTTTATTTTTTAAAGATCACAGTATCTACTCATTGATTATTTACAGATCTATATTTTGGGTAAAAAGAATTATAAAGTTATGAACAAATAATTAAATTATATGATAAATAAACAACTAAAGTAAAATACATATAATCTTGTACTTTAATTTCAACATTATTGCACAGCTAAAGGATATCTACTGAAAAACAGTACTATAAACTATTTACATATATATACAGCATACAAAGACGGATTGCTTACAGTTAGTGTACAGTAAAAATATTTTTCCATTGAACACTAAAATTAAAGTAACTATAAACAAGTCATTTTCATTAATATTGTTTTTTGTCAGCTATTTAATCATTACGTTTATTAATTTTTTAAAATATAGTCTTATATAATATTCTATGTACATCAAAACCCTTCCAATATAAAGTTATTAATATCATCAACAGTCATCGAATATCATAGATAGGATAGAAACAGTTCTTTGTGATGTATAAGAGGGAGTTAAACATTAAAACATTTAGTCATAAATCTTTAATTGATACAAGGTAGTTCTAGGTTTTGCAAAGCTAGCAACATATGACAGGCATAAAAAGTAGAAATTACTGCATGCATATTTTACTTCAGCATATCAGTTGATAAGTATAGGTACAATACCTCATATAAAATCTTGTTGACCATGATATCAGCTCAAGTACTAAATGTTTACAAATAAGCCTTCAATCCAATCAGAGGATTCATCCGATTTAATATCCTTGGCTCTGCTTTCTGTGCCTAGGCATCTGGATCCTGATCAAGTCCATTCTTAGAGAGCTGCACCGCCCACGAACTCTCTTCCTTCTTCTTCAAATTTAGAATTACCTGCCCCTTTTTAAACTGAAATGGGAAAATGCAGTTAACTATATTGAAGAAATTACTGCTAAAACTTAATTTATCTTATGATTCATAAAACTGATTTGTATCCACCCAGGTAAAAAAAAAACAACCCAAGATTTCGTAATACATTTTTTTGCTGTTAGAAGGATAAGGCCTTGTAAGTTTCATAATAATTATAACAGATGAAACTTTGGAAATGGACTCTTTACCTCAGGTTTACAATTAGGCTCGATGTCCCCGGGCAGTTTGTTGGCTTTATATTCATACTTGATCACCTTACCACCCTTTTCTTCTATTTCAGCAGTGAACTGTAAACTTCTACAAACACAGATAATTACATAATCAGGCAGATCAGTAATACTTAGTCCAAGACTGGACAATCTGTGTGACTAAGCACTGCTTAGGGAAGATAACTCCTCATACCTTGTCTCTGGTTTAACTTCTACTTTACAGTTTTTGCTGGGTTCCTTTGCCCCAAACACTTTTGTTTTTAAAGTCAGTTCTGGGACAATTACAACAACACGAACAGTGGTCAGGTCTATCTCTTCAGCAGCAACTATAAATAAAAATTCAAATACATCAGTGATTTACTTTGCTTTTGAGATCTATTGATCTACACATACAGCTGTATACCATACTGTCATTCCGTAATCGGTAATCACGCTATTGATTTCCCCAAAATTTATTTCATTTCACAGACAAGATCTAAAGATAATAAATTTGAATTCTTTATCAAAATCAACTGCATCTTAAAAACAAATTAAATTTTATTCCTCAGTGTTTGCTTAGGATAACGAGCGTAAAGCTTCACATTTTTTCCTGATCAAGCTGATCAGGGCGTGTCTCCTATGTTTACTTAAGTGCATTTGATTATTTTCAGCGAAAATTTGGTCTCAAATATATTTTAATTATCAATAATACATTGTTACCTGTGGGAATTCTAGTATCCGTTGCCATGCTGAAGCTTTTTTGGGTAGATACACACAAAAATGTGTAACTATCAAAGTGAAAATAGAGACTAAAAGCTAAACCACAAATGTACTTTTTCCGGAATGTAACAAGATATATAATACAGACAAGTTTTTTTTGAAAATGAATACAATACTACAGAAGTGCACGTTTTTACATGTATGCACGTGGGTGCAGCTCGATGAGCTTAACCAACTAGTGTACGGTTTCTCTTTGCATTCTATTTTTCCTACCCGAGGTACAAACACCTTAGATGTCTTCATCACAAACCGCCCCTCCTTACTAAACAGATGCATACCTTGCCTGGGCCTTAGTGACCATGACATAGTCATGACTGACACAGATAAAAACCTGTCAGACGCCTCATCCACTTATGGAAGAAAGCCAACACAACGAAGATGGCAGAAGACCTTGACAGTGACCTGGCACACCTCATTGATGGCTCCACACATGACACCCCCATAAACGACCTCTGGATCACCTTCAAGACAGTCTGCCTCAACACCATTAGGAAGCACGTACCAACCAAGTGGACTTCAAGTAGATTTAACCAACCATGGTGTAACAGAAAGATCAAGCAACTGTCAAGACAAAAACGAAGAGCCTACAACACATATAAAAGATCAGGCAAGGATAAGGATCGACAGAGACACAGACGCCTGCAGAAATCAACCCAACATGAATGTAAGAGTGCCTATAACTCATACGTATCAGGCATGGTGCAGGAGGATTCCAACAGTAAGAAACTCTACTCCTTCATTAAGAGTAAGAAATGCGACAGCGCTGGGATTGCTCCTCTACGTTCTGATGGGAACCTTCATGGAGATCCAGAAACAAAAGCCTCTCTTCTGAACCAACAATTTTCGTCAGTGTTCACCACAGAGGATACATCTAATATCCCATATCTAGGCACTAGTTCCACCCCATCGGCACCTGATATCAGGGTCACAGAGAAGGGCGTACTGAAGCTCCTGCAAGGACTCAACCCCAATAAGGCGACTGGCCCGGATGAGACCTCCACTAGATTTCTGAAAGAGATGGCTCACCCAGTTACACCAGCACTCACCAAGATTTTCCAGGCATCCATTGACCAAGGTCAAACACCTGAGGACTGGAAAACAGCGAATGTCTCGCCTATATTCAAGAAGGGTGATAAGAGTAAGCCTGCAAACTATCGTCCAGTGTCCCTGACCTCTGTGTTTTGCAAGGTAATAGAGCACATCATCCACAGCCACCTGATGAATTTCTTCGAGCATCACAGTATCCTAACCGACTACCAGCATGGGTTCAGGAAGAAGCGATCCTGTGAGTCCGAACTAATAACAACAATCCAGGACCTCGCCATGAGTATTGAAAACAACACCCAGGTTGATGCAGTGCTACTGGACTTTTCCAAAGCATTTGACAAGGTCCCACATGAGAGATTGCTAGCCAAACTAGACCACTACTGGGTACGAGGCAACCTACTCAATTGGATCAGGAGTTTCTTGTCTGGACGAACGCAGAAGGTATTGGTCGAGGGCCATTTCTCACCAACCGCACCGGTTACATCTGGAGTGCCCCAAGGAACGGTCCTCGGCCCATTGCTATTCTTGGCATACATAAACGATCTACCATCCAGAGTGAGGTCCAAGGCCAGGTTATTTGCGGACGACTGCCTTCTGTATTGGACCATCACTACAGAGGCTAACGCCAGACAACTCCAGATGGACCTTGACAACCTCCAAGACTGGGAAACAGACTGGCTAATGCATTTCAACCCAGACAAGTGCGAGGTTATCCGTATCACCACCAAACGGAAGCAACGCATTACCCCATATTACATCCATGGGAAGGAGTTAGCCACTACTACCAAGGCCAAGTACCTAGGGGTCAACATCTCCAACAACCTATCGTGGAACCATCATATTGATAGTGTATGTAAGAAGGCAAACCGCACCACTGCCTTCTTAAGGAGGAACCTCTCGCCCTGTCCCAGTAACATCAAGGACAAGTGTTACAAGACATTGGTCATACCCCAGGTAGAATATGCATCCACCGTCTGGGACCTCACACAAAGAAAAACATTGACAAACTAGAAGCTGTGCAAAGAAGGGCAGCTAAGTTCGTGACCAATAACTACAACACCACCAGTAGTGTCACAACGATGATTGACAGGCCAGAATGGGAAAGTCTACAACAACGCAGAATTAAAGCAAAGGCTATTATGATGTACCGTGTCATCCATTCCCTTGTTGCCATAGACCTGCCTCCCCAATTCAGCCAAACAGGAGCAACC
Source organism: Saccostrea cuccullata (assembly GCF_032062105.1). Taxonomy (NCBI): domain Eukaryota; kingdom Metazoa; phylum Mollusca; class Bivalvia; order Ostreida; family Ostreidae; genus Saccostrea; species Saccostrea cuccullata. The sequence continues at coordinate 305,348 of NW_026930876.1, forward strand.
ACAAGGGGACACCAACAGCGGTACAGGATCCCATTTTGCCGTACCAACGTCTACAAGGAATCGTTCTTTCCTACTACCATCAGGATATGGAACCAGCTGCCAGAAGACACCATCAAAGCCATATCCCTGGAGTCCTTTAAGACCAGGATTCAGGGATACAAAGCACCATAAACAAAGCAGGACATGTTTTTATCAGTTTTTAAAATTGTAAATAGACGCGTGGACTCCCCCTCACGTACACGTTTTTAATCAAAGTGAGAAAATGCCGCAGCAGCGGCCCTTCTCTTGACAGGAAGAAGAAGAAGAAGGATTTTTATTTTACATTTACAACATATCATTGGAATGAAACAAAAAGTTTTAGGGAATTTAAATAGGAATATAAAATGTATATAATTATAGAATTTATTTATAAAAAATATTCTCAAGAATTATACAACCAAGAAAAGTTATATTTTGATACAGATCTAAGCACCCTCAGTAAAAGGAGATTCTGATGATCGAATGATATGATACACTGTATTGTCAAATCATCTGAAATACATGTAAACTTAACGTGCATAAGTTTCAGTATAACTATTGAAGTGCCTGATAAAATCTTGCCTCTGTTTAAACCGGTCGAATAGACAAGGATAGCGACTTCCTCACCAGTTTATGGATACCGCCTTTGTCGTGTTCTCATCATATGACTGAATTTCTATAAACGACACTAGAATGAATTTGAACTACCATATTTTTAACTCTTTTTTCAGAGGTTCGTGTTTGCTCTATTCAAAAAAGTGTATTGTTTCAATCGACTTTTGAGTGCAATTACAGTTAGTAATCTTCATATTCCATTTGTCATTTGTAAACCTGACTGTTACTTATTTGTCACTGATATCACTTCATTACTTTGTGCAGTTATAATCTGTTCAAATCATAACCCCTGTATATTGGACTGGGCCACAATATGGGATCAAAGATTTAAGAGGCCATGTCAGTAAGCATTGAACTTTCTATGGAAAGTCAAAAATATGAATTTTTTCTTAAAAAAAAGTGTATGAATTATTTCTGTCACAAATGACAAAAAGAATACAAAATTAGCGATTTCAGCCATAATAATTGAGTTGTATCCAAGGAAAACTGTTTCCTTAGTTACCAGACAAACTTTTTACATTCATAGATATATTTTTTGAAAGACTATTCATATGCAACATATTCACAAAATTTGAGCTAGAGCTAAATTTTTCACTTTTCATGTAAACTTATAGTGTGAAGAAGCTCACTGCTTATTGCTTACTGACATGCCTTGTAGACTCTCGTGGATATAGATGTATAGGATATATCTTGAGAACTCTCCTTCTCAATTAAATATATGGAGATAACGAACAGCATTTAAGCTAATACAGTCCATGAAATAATACAATAAAATTGCAGCAGAGCAAACACGGACCCCATAAACAGCAAAGTTGGGATCATGTATCATGAAGGAGTGAGCATCCCCTACAATGTGCTCCTTGTATTGATTGGGAAATAATGGAAAAATCTGTCGTCAATTCAGTGTATGACTCGATGATAAATTGTATTAGCTGACAAGGTTATTGTATCGACCATAGAACTTACGAAACGATGTCTGATTTATTGACTTCAAACGAGACTGCTGATATTCTTGTTTTATCAACTTGTTTGTCAATAATTTACCTCGTTATAGAAAATGTACATACGTAGAGCATGCTCTTGCATACTCAGTAGCGAATCAACTGAGAGATAAACTCCGTGTGCAGGTGGAGAAGGATAAAGAATTATACAACTGAGATTAGTTATAATATTTTAAAACAGATCGAAGCATCCTCAGGTAATAAGATTCTAATGATCGAATGATACGATTTTGTCAAATCATCTGAAATCAGCTAGGGTGCATTGAAATAAGTTTCAGTATGAAGTGCTTGATGAAATCTTGCCCCTGTTTTAACCGATCGGATAAATGATTAAAGGTCAATAGCGAATTCCTCTCCAGTTAATGGCAATTTACAACCTTGCAAAGCTGGCAAACATTTCAAATTGCCGGGCACTTTGTAAAAATTCAGTTTTGAGATTTTCAATATTCCCAACAATTAAAATGAAGTTGAACTGGATACTGTATTCCTAATCTTTATAAATAAAGATATATATACGGGTTCCAGAAAATGTTAAGCCAAGCTCTTTGTTTACTCCTCACACCAAGATATTACATCTGTAACAACAGTGAAGGAGAAACTTCAGCAGTCCTGTACAACTAAATAATTGTTTGAAAGTGGTTTAAATAGCTATAGATACTTAAAAATTCCAAGAAACTTTTGAAAAAAATTGAAATCACAAAATTAAACCGAAGTCGATAACATTATAAACTTATGACTTTTTAACTTTTTATACAAGGTATATAAAATACTGTAATGACTTTTTAACTCTATATACATTTTACAACCATTCCTTGCGATCTTTGACAGCCTTCTTTTCAATAAGAATGGAACTCGCCAATTTACTTACCTTGACATTTGTTATTCGTAAAATTATTTTGTTAAAAAATCTTCTGATAGTACATAAAAAATAATGCTCTGAAGTTGATTTTAAAAGATGCACGAGTTTCTGATTGTCAGTATCTGAGTGGTTTTTGAGACCAGTGGGTCTTCGAACATTCTAATATCGGAATTTCCATATGTACTAATATTGCGCCCCGCTCATAGCAGACATATTTTGGATTCATTCGAAGCAGAATTTATTCAAAAACTTTGACACGAGAAGGACAAAACACTTGTTGTGGCCTTAAAACCGACATTTTGATATACGGACAACACATTATCAATTTATAATAGTTACTTCCAATCATATTTCGACTTTTATACATCCCAGTGAGCTTTAAAGAAAAGATATCACAGAGTGAATCTGATAATCTGTTTCATATTTAGATCTTTAACTAGAAATGGACTTTATTAGCATCCGTTATTAGCGGACCTATTTTTATATTCATATGAAGCAGAATTTGTGCAAAATCTTGTGCGTGAAAAGAAGAAAACACTTGCTGTGGCCTTCAACTCGACATTTAGATATATCGACGACGTATTGTCAATTAACAATGGTAATTTCCATTCCTACGTCGATATGATATATCCTGGTGAGCTTGAAATAAAAGATACCACGGAGTATGACACATCTGTTTCATACTTGGATATTTTACTTGAAAAAGACGTTAATGGTAATCTAACAACCAAGCTATATGATAAACGTGATGACTTTAACTTTTCTATCGTCAACTTCAATTACTTATGCAGCAATATACCTTCATCACCTGAATACGGAGTGTATATATTTCAGTTAATTCGATACGCAGAGCTTGCTCTACTAAAGAACACTTTCTAAAACGAGGTAAATTATTGACAAGCAGGTTGATGTAACAAGAATATCAGCCGTCTCGTTTAAAGTCATCATTTCGTAAGTTCTATGGTCGATACAATGACCTTGTCAGCAAATACAATTTATCATTGAGTCAAATGCTGACTGACGTTTTTCATACTAATTGTTAGTCCATTTTTTATACACCGAATTGACGACGGTTTTTCCCGTTATTTCCTGATCATGTCAAGAAGCACACGGAGGGTGTGACCGGTCAGCAGGGGATGCTCACTCCTCCATGGCACCTGATCCCACCTCTGATGTTTCGGAGGTCCATGTTTGCTCTGCTCCTATTTTGTATTGTTTTATTGACATTGATATTGAATACCGTTCGTTATCTCCATATCCTACGTTCATGATAGCCTAAAAATATCTTTGATATAAACGTTCAAATTTTCGATCGCCAGCTTCCCTTACTTTCGAAGCAATATACTCTTATAACCTACCTATGGGGTTTATGTCACAGTTCCTTTTTTAGTGAAAAAGCAGTTGTTAATGCTATCAAAAAGCCTGGACTTTAATTCACCGTGGAAAATGCTATATTCAAAGTTATTTTCGCCCTTTTGCACTTGCGAACAATTTTGCCCCTTTTTAAATTCGCCCATTCATAGTTCTATTTAAGAATAAATGCTGTGTAATTTAAAAATGGTCAAACGGAAGCGAAAATTTCCCTGTATACAGTGGTAATATACTAGTATATACATAATATATAAAAAGTCGATAAGTCTTAAGCTTTTCTTTTGTTTATTTTGATAAAACTTTGTGATTTCAAATTTTCCAAAAGTTCCTTAGAATTTTTTTGTACATGAATTCACATCTGATTAACACCGTTAATAGAATACAGGTATATTGTTGCGCGATACTCCTGAAGTTTCTCCTTCACTACTCTTAATATGTTAGAGAGGCTTGGTAAAACATTTCTTGAAACCTGCTATGCATCTGTGTTTGTAAGGATCTTTATGAAGTTTCGGAATACAGATGTGGCAATTTAAATTCATTTTGATTGCTGGGAATAAACACACAAGAGTATGAACAGTTTTGTTAAACGTCATTATTTCGCGAGTTTTAAGGCCGATACACATGGCATTGTCGGCAAATACATTTTATAATTAAGTCAAATGCTGCTGGATGTTTTTCATACTAATTGATATGCCATTATTTAAACCTACATTTCTTCCTATTTTCCCATATTTTGATAAGGCTGATTGGTTGGTAAGGGATGCTCACTCCTCCATGGTACCTGATCCCATCTCTGATTTTTATAATACGGATCATTATCTCTATTTTTCATCATCTTCTTTTCTGTTACACAAAACAGTGTGAAAGACAACTACTTAAATAAATAATCATTTAATAAAAAAATAATTAATGGTGATGAAGAACATCAACTTAAACTAAGACATAAGGTAAAATAAATACACAGAATAACATAAATATAATAGTATAATGGCAATACAATGTAAAATGTGAGAACTGTCTAGAGAACAAGAAGCTCTAACTTTTCCTGGATAGCTGGAGCAGAATATCCGCTAGTTTCTCGTAATCACTTATCTCGTTGTAAATATTGGCGGACAGTCTCACATAAAGCTCGCCTTGAACAGGATAGATTGCAGTGTTGATTTTATGTGTCTTCATGATATCCATGTAGAGATTTTCTGAACCTTTCTGAAAAAGAATTGACAAGACACTGTCATTGTATTTGATATTTAAATATTTACATTTCCAATGTATTTGCTTGAGATAAAACAACAAATAAGGTACAAGCTTTATAACCTCATAAAGCAATTTGCTCAGCATATGATATTTTCTCGCTGCGTGTTCCTTAGTAATACACCTGAAGGGAATGCTTTAATTTCTGTTTTATGATGATCAATTAGTTTGTTGGCGTGATAATTTAACGCATAAATGCCTTCGGCATTTTTGCAAATTATTTTGCGAGCAAACTGATTGATCACAACATAAAACCCCCCCAAAAGAGACAGTTGTTCCTTTAATGTATATCTTACCCAAGTCTTCTCATAGCCTTCAAATTCTGGTAACAATACAAGTCTCATGCCGGGAGCTTCCATTGATTTCGGGATCTGCAGCACCTCTGTACCTAATTTCTCTGCTATCAACTCACTGGCTTTGTCCAAGAGGTTTCTGGTGAACTTGTTAATCCTTTCCTAGACGAGTACATGTACATGTATATGCAAAAGAAGAAGATAATGATCCGGGATCGATCTAAAAAAATCTATAAACAATACACATCTGTGAAATGGACAAAACACGGACCCCTGGAAATTAAGAGGTAGGATCACTGCCTAGGAGGAATAAGCATCCCCTGTTGATCGCTCACATTCCCCGTGAATAGTATGTATTTATCAGGTAGAAGAGTATATTAAAAGAAATTCAATAATTTACATCTCACTCAAGTAGACCCTACAGAATACTTTGTTTGCCAAACTTCAGAGGAGTTCCTAATGACCCATTAATTTCACCCCTGTATTTCGATTTATTCAAAACATAAAGATTGTGAGAATTTCAAGACTAAAAAAAATCGATAACATACCCTCCCTCCTACGTCCTGGTAAAACTTTAGAGACTCGGGTAACAAAAAATACGGAATATCATCACGTGTTCCTTGTCTACAGAATTCCTTCTGAAACCCCTTTTTATACATATGTGACGTCACAAGAGGAGTGCACCAATCCTGGTGATCCTTATGAATCCAGAGAAAGGCGCATCCTCTTGGTGTATAGACCCACTTATGGAAGTTTCCTACGTAAAAATCAGGACTGAGTTCTTCAAGGCTGATCTCCACTTGGCCGGGTGCATGAGCACCGTCAATTAAAACCATAACGTTTCTCTTCCTACATTCCGATATCATTTCTTTTAACGGTAACTTTAGTGCTGTTGGACTTGTGATGTTATCTGAAAGGTTCCAACAGATGAAAATATTGAAGATAACGATCAGTGATTGACCTCAATAATATCTTTAAACAATAGAAATCTGTTTAAGTTCTTAAACATGCAATTTTTAATACTTATAATGTACTGTCATTAAATAACTTCAACATAGCCTTTGATTATGTATCTGATATCATTTTAATGTTTAAAATCATACCTACCTAACACTACGAGTTTAATTTTGGGATGCTCGGCCAGATATGATGTCATACTATTAACCACCTCCATTTCATCTCTAATGGGAAAGTGTATATCAAACTGATGAATATGTCCTCCTGATGAACAAAATGAAAAATAATAAGTAAGAGATGATCAAGATACTAATAATTTAAAATTTTAAATGAAGGTAACATACAACCATTGATGAATATACCTGTGGAAAACTCCGCTACCTTCCGACAAGCGTATTCAACTGCTTTGTATGTATAATTTGTGGCCAAAATCTCATCATTTTTCGTCCATGGGAACGCTTTTAAGACAGAGTTCACACCTGCAGATTAAATATTTTTGTTGATGTATACATAGACCTATATCTATCCCTATAACCTAGCATTAAAAAAATTCATGTATGTATTTTAAATGGTTCTTATCTGTTGTGGCATTTTGTACAAGAACCAAATTTTCTGGATCCGCCCCCAAAAATTTGGCTGCTGCTTCTATTGCCTTTCTAAACAGTCGAGGTGTTGCATCCCTGAAGAACATCCCCGTGTTATCGTTCTGGGTGTCCAGTAATCTAAAAATAGAAAATTTAACATAAAAAGGGAAGATTAGTACGAAAGATGATTTATCTTAAATAAATAATAAACTTTTAGGGACTAAGTGCCTAAAAGAAGGAGGCATCCCCTGTTGATCCGTCACACCCGCCGTGAGCTCTGTTTTGATCAGGTAGACGAAACAGTTATTGAAATTTAATATAAAACAAAATCCCAGCAGTTGGAATGAAACGTTTCATCCCGATTTTGACCAAATGATTATATTTGCTTACAAGATCACCATAACGTTTATCTCTATATCATGTGCATGCATTTTCCAGGAAGTTTGTGCAGTATCTGAAAACATTGCTTATAATTAGTTAATTAATTAGTTGCAAAGTTAATAAAATAATGAATTACAAACAAGATTATTTTTTCACGCTCATGTTAAATAGAAAAATTGAAGTACATTGACCTAAAATATTATATGAATATGATGTAGAATTTGCTTACTGTTTTTGTTTTTCCCTTATAATCAAAGGTACCTCACCATACGCTCCGTGATTTACATAGGTAAAGCCCTCCTCAAAATGAAAACACTGTTTTTTCATAGCTGCACCGAATTCGATCTTCGAAAGATCCATGTTATTAGAAGCTGAGAACAGTCGTGGACTTAAACAGGGGTCTTCCAGTAACTCTACTACTGACTCTTGTGTAAATGCTGGGATATGTTTCAATCCGCGACACCTTTGTAACGATAACAGGGGGTGTTCATTCCGTAACGAGTACACATACCCTTATCTCACTGGTTTATGCGTGTATTGGCCAGGTATACATGTGAAAGGCGGATTAAAATATGCAGTGTCAAAGTGTCGAAAGTAGGACAAAATTATCTACCTTCCTAAAATAATGCAATAGTCAAGGTAAAGACAGGGATGTCAGGAGAACTCATAACTTTCTATTTTACATTGATTTGCAATTTAAAAAAAAATCTTTAAAAAGAATTCATTGGGATATTTTTATGCTAGCAATTTCAAAGAAAATCATTAATAAAAAAAGAAAAGGAGTATTCTATTTAAGTATAGTAGCTTGGCACCTTTTTACATCCTTGGTTTACGGGTTAAACATTAGCATACAGAATTTTATTTGTTTTTAATGTGTTTAACAAAGTGTTTTTAATGATAGCATTGTGTTTTTATAATGAATAATAATTAAGGATATCCGATCCTCAGCCAGGAAGGATAACTCCAAAAATTAATATTTAATTTGAAATGCATCAAAATGAAGCTTAAAAATGAAATTTTTTCATGCAACAATTTTCATTTTATTCATCTTTATAACATTCAAGGTTTTTGGAAGTCTTAGAAAAGGACTTAGAAAAGTTGATTTGTATCCTATAAAAGTGAAAACATTACAGTTTTAGAGAAATAAAACTTTCTTGAATCCAGCCTTAGATGCCAATGCTTATTAGCATGATATGAAATAAGAAGTGATTTGTGGTGTCTTAATTGCAATGATAGCAAAATCATTTTACATTATGTATTAAAGAATACATGACGGTAATAGAAGACAAAAAATACCAAATAAGTATAAAACTCATGACAATTTCTCTGAATGGCTGGATACCTATCGCTTTTTAACCTAAAATATATTTGTTGATCAGTTTGCAATTAGAAAATGCATTGCTGATCTTCCAATTCTGCAAAAATATTGGAGATTTGACAATTTACCCTATATAATATGATTAACTTTAATCTTTAACTTTAAAGAAATACTGTGGATAAATTTACATAACTTTGCGGATTCAGAGATACTTTTATGAATATTTTTGATTACTTAACTGCTAATTTTATAAACCTGAGGATCGGACTACCTTAAACAAAAAAACAAAAAAAAAAAAACAAAACAAAAAAAAAGCAAAGTTTTAACATCCATCGCACTAAAAAAGCCGGAATATTCCCTCGGTTTCTCAATTACATGGGAATGGGCGGAGTTATTTAGACTAGATATTATAAAATAAATCACTTGACATATTTTCCTTTCAAAGAAAAATTACATTTTCACGACTAACAATAAACTTAAAAAGTTTCCTAGTTTGTATTTTTAAGCATCCACATCTGATTTTCACTACTTCTTGAATCTATTCTTGCATGTTCAGTACCCCTGAAGCTTTTCCTGCACTGCCATCAGTATTTTTAGTGAGGATCAATGAAGGAGCCTTGGTAGAACATTGACTGAAACCCGCTATTTATCTTTGTAGGGTTTTACGAAGAAATCCAGTTTAGGTATGGCTATACAAATTCATTTTGATATTGTTTTGGAATAAAGAAAAAAGAAATCAAAATTGATATTATATTATTTTGAAAAATTCCCTCCCTAGAAAGAGAACTTTGTTTAAGATAGATAATCATGATCAAAATCAAATTCCTGCTCCTCTAAAATGCAAATAAAACAATGTGCTTTACAGAACATGGCAAAGACACTGTTGTAGCCGCGCGCCTTTGTTAAGAACTTAAGTTAACTATAGCTTACAGCCTTACTATAGTTAATTATAGTTAATCAAAGTTTTCACTTTAGTTAATAGTAAGTTTTTCAGCTACAACAAATTTCAGATAGATAATTGGATTAATTTCATTTCATTAAATTCCTAAAAAAAATTCTCAAGTAAAGTTTCATAGTAAATCAAAGTACTTACAATAGTAAACTATACATGTAGTTAATTAATACTATAGTATATTTTTATTAAGGCAGCCCATGCTGATCGTGAAATCTACCAGGTACTGTAAATCACTCTTTTTATTCGCGAGAACTTTATTTTCGCGTAATTACGCGAGACGGTATGCTCGCGAAAATTTCATTCTCGCGTATAATAGAATTCCTCAAGATTATATAGAGCAATGACCATAATTCGTGAAAATTTTGTCTCGCTAAAAAAGAGTCAATGACTATCTCGCGAAAATAAGGTGTCGCGAAAATTAAGTGATTTACAGTATTTTTAATTCATTTTTCACATCTGGGTTATTGAACACAGATGGATATATGGTTTTTATACTGCCCTTCAATTAGTTAATGTGAGATTTTATTAAGTTTTAATCCATTCTGACAAAGCATACATGTTTCTTTTTCATGTTTGGTACATTGCATTGCGTAATCTTAATAGACTTCACAATACATGTATATGATACATGTATATGAAATTGATATGTATAATTTTGTATATGTATATTGAAATGTAGGGGTTCCCTAAAAGTTGGCATTTTAAAAAAGCGACTTAGGTCCTCATAACATAACTATTTACGTCACAAGTAATGACATGTCTAGCAGGATTATAGTTGTAGGGTGATGAATATGAACAAGTACTTTGGAGGATATGTTAAAAAATTTCAGAGAGACCCAAGTAATAAAAGTATTTGGAGAGAATAGTCGATGTATATTTCTAACTTCAACATGAATTATGGTAGTGAATACAAGACTGGACCCTTTTGTGATTTAATAGGACTATCACTTATATTAACAGTATAGATTCCTTTCTATGATATGTTTAATTAAAAATCGGTCTACTTATACCAGTTTAATTTGATTGTAACTATTTGGTGAGAATAGGTATCTCTCATCAGAGTGCGAGCTCCGCAAGCTTCAACTCTGTTATTATCTAAAAAGTAGTTCGGATTGTCTCATAATTAATTGGCAGTCTTAGCGCCAAAGAAAAGTGTGTTGATGTTTTGTAGGTTGCCAAATGATGTTACGTGTTTTAAGCTCTCTGATCGAAAATATATTCTAAAATAAAACTGAAAAATCAAAACAAAATAGTTCTGTACATGTACATATTGAAGTTATTTTAATATACATGTATATATCAAGCTTTTGAAAAATAAAAAAAAAAGTTCTGCCGATTCATATTTTTAACTTCATTTTTAAAAACCAACAATTTGATGAGAATATGTATTTTCTTTGGTTTTACAAGATTTTTGTAATTTAGAAGATAACAGAGGTGTTGGAGCGGAAAGTAAAAAGCCCTATGATGAGAGCTTGATTGGCGTAGTCTGAAGTCGGCTATATTTCAACAAATGAATATCCAAAATCTTATTTATATGTCAATACTATATGTTGTAACTTTGAAGTCATGAGAACTCTTCAGTAAATAATCCAAATGAAATCAGATAAACTCAAAGGTATTTCACTCTCTTTGACCTTTTTATGGAAAACTTTATTTTATTCAAAGCCTGCGTCACCCGCGGGTCTGCTTAATAACAGAGAACGATATTCAAGTACATTCGATGAGCTTATATGAAATTAGAAAAAATATACAGTAACATGCATGCGCAAAATCCCTTAGCTTAGATAATTTTCTTCCATAACAGAGTTATGTCTGGTACTATCATTTCGGAGAATGCCCTTGAACTTTATATCCTGTTTTCAGCAAAATTGTCCTCCGGTTTATTTGTCTTCTGTTCATCTTTCATGGCGAGTCCTTGGTTTCTGTTATAGCGAATAATAATCCTTACCACAGCAAAAAGAATGCATACAATACCAAAGCCAGCAAAAATAAGGGAATATGGAACGCTAATGGAGCTGTAGTTGTCTTCCCCTTCTGCTGCTTTTGTAGAAGCATCCATAGCAATGAATCGAAGAAGAACAGCGAACTCAAATGTACCTGTGAATCCAAACATAAGAATATTACCGCTTACTGTTTGAATAATTAGATATATTTATATTTACTTTCGTTATTTTTCCTAATAAAAGGTTTTAAATAATTTCAAGGAAAGTGATAAGTATACATAACACCCAAGACCAAATCGTTGTAATCTGTTGGGCGTATGAATACAAAAAATATTTATTTGTTTCAGAACATAAAAGCCTGTTTATGCCTATTTTATTAATAGTAAGGGGAAGAGTTGTTACCTGCCATCAATAAAAGGATTCCCCCAGTCACAAACATCGATGGAAATGACACTTTCTTCTTGGCATTAAACAAAAGAATCAACCAACCGACTCCCCCGAGAACGACAGCAAGGAGACTCTCTATCTGCACATCTATCATTGCTGAAGGAAAGTGTTATAACAGGTTATTTACTATACACAAATTAAAATGTCAAAAATTGCAGTTAATCAATTTATCATATAAAGTTTATTTCAAAAACACACAGAAAAACACTTGAGAGAGAGAGAGAGGAGAGAGAGAGAGAATTACATAGCTGAAGCGCCCCATTATTGTTCTTTTCATCATCAAGAGCTAGGTAAGATCTTGTTGAGCATTTATCAAACACACAAGTCCTGGCATAGAAGATGCTCCTCATCATGTTTTCCTATACAATATCGTAAAATGTAAATGATTTACTAAGGTTTTTTTTTCATACAATAAGTGGGTAATTGTATCAATCCTTCCATGAATCAATGATGAGAAAAATTTCACCTTATTGATCGTTCAAAATCAGATTTGAATTACCTCATCCACTATAAATCCAGGAGTTACCATAGAAACGAAACAGAAAACTAATCCAACAACAGACGAGATCAACTCAAGAAACAACGTCTTGGTCTGAGACATACTTTTCTTCTTTGAAAAAAATTATAAAGGAAAGAAATGAAAAAAAATTACAGACAACGCTATTACTTTGGATTTGGTTTTAAAAAATAGTGTTTATTTTTCAAATGTAACAATTTTAGTGTATTGAATAGCTTGATGACAAATGAGGCAAGTTCAAGTAGTTCTTGTTTGCAATCTGTAATCTTCACACTTTCTGATATTTGATCCTTTTTTCAGTTTTCAACAAACTTTAACCATCACCCTCGATGCTTGAACAAATCGATGTTTATTCTGTTTAAATGACACAGTGTTTTAATTGACTTCAAAACATTTTTTTTTTAAAGAATAACAAAGAGAATATGTTGTAATTGTTAATGGATGTCAATGTCATGAGCAGAAAGGAAGGACAATAAAACTCAGAGCTATAATACTGGGTACATGCATGTAAAAAAATAACAGAAAGTGTATTTTTTTAAAACTTAATTTAGATTCTTTTAGTGTACAATGTGTTTTGTAGACCATGATATGTTTATAATAACATGTAGAATCTAAACAAACATGCAAGACATATCCCTATTGCTTTACTGTATTTTTCTTAATCAATAAAAATGATCCAAAAATTAAAATATAATCCGTAAATAATAAATACCTGTAATCTTCAATGGGTTCAACGGTGTATTTTATCATGTAATACAGTCCATTGTTTCAAAGAGGAAGTCAAAACTTATTTGAGCTTGCCCGATCAGTCGGTTCATAAACACAAAGAATTTAAATTGAAAAATGTGAAGATAGAACTAACAGCGACCCATGTCGAAAAATTAATAATTTTATTGGCTGGGTGTTGATAAAGTCATTTAAATTAATTTAATTCAAATATTTTTTATTTATGGGGAATAAAATTGGGCAACAGGCTCAGCCTATTTTAGCCCTCTCCCTACATTAAGGTCAAGGAACAAAATAAATAATAATAAATAAAGGAATGTATAAATAAAAAAGAAAAAAAAACCATGAACTAAAATGAACAAAGTCAACAGAATTGAGGTGAATCATAACATCCAAACTTATTTTTTACTGAATAAAGTTATATTTGTTAAAATGTACTAGGACCCAAAAGGCCCAGAATGTCGATTTATAATTTGATTAGAATTACATAATACTGTACAACGGGCTATTTTATCGGGATATTATTTTAGTTCATTTTGACGTTTTGATGGTAGCCAACAAAATCTTAATCTCTAAAATAGTCAGTATTCTTCTTAGTGTTCAGCTGCAGAGAGCTGAAACCATGTGTCCGCTAAAAATAAATTACGTCAAATTTATTGGCATACTTTTGAGCAGGCAAGAATACCCGCTATATGATTTACTACACAAAATTGTTCTTAACACCTTTATAACTAAAGAAGAACATTATAAGACCTTTAAGGGTAAGTTTTGTACAATTTTCTCTCAAAGAAATATTATTTTCGCTTTGTGTTATTTTCCTTTAGAAATTCACAAACTTGGAATCCTTGAATGTATGTACATGTATGTGCCATCTGATCAGGCGAGCACTAAAATCTTACGCATTATTGTTGTTGTGGCATGTTAAACCCGAGCATTAAAATAATTATTGCTGTTCTGAATTGCACACTGGTGTTACGCTATAAATCCTGATCTTTACAATTTTTCTTATTGACATTTATGTAAATACCAATGATAATCAATCGAAATATTGTAACTTTAAACAAATGACAGGCATTTGATATTATTTTATTAGTAAATAATGAATATTTTTAGATATAAATTCAAAATTTAAAGTTGATCTCCACCACGTAAAATTTTTTTCCTTTCTCTCAGATTTTGTAAAGTAAATGTTTTCATGTCTTCAATACTACCCCAGATGTGCTCTTGACGGTTCAGTGCTCCTAAGTATCGTAAATATTCACTTTTGTAAAGTAGTTGTAACACTTACCATAGTATTGTCACCTCATCTATCTATAGATAGATGTCACATTAAGAGCAATCAAAACATCATTTCAAATCTGTTTGAGTTTGAGAATCCAACATACTTTTCCCGAACTTACACCAGTCATTCATTTTGAACCCATTCTCCAAAATTTGTTACAGTCAACTATTATTATTATACACTAGAATTTATTTTCATATAAAGCACATGGAGTATTTTGAAAAGCATTTTCTTAATCGTACACATTTAGAAAATGATTTATTTTATTAAGTGTAGGATTAAGTGTAGGCATTAAAAGTTAATGGTTTTACCAAAACTTTTAAATGAAAATAAACTACGATCATGTTCGAAAGTCAATTTGAACAAGCAAAGCAAACCTGTGAAAACACAGATTTAACATACGGTACCATAGCGGAGCTAATTCTAATTGTATGCAAATAAATATAAGTGCCTAGTTTGCTCTTCAAGAGCACCTAGAACATCTCACTCATTTTCAACACGATTTAGACTTAATCCTGACCGATGAAAATCCTTCGTATCGAAATAAATAAACTATCCTCGGATACAATGAAATCTTTTCGAATACAAATACGAAATTTTACAATACAAATAAGAAATTTTACAATACAAATAAGAATCTATACAATGCAAATGTAAAGTATAGAATGCAAACTAAATACCGGTATTATTCAAATTTCTACCACGATTATTCAAAACATGAAAGGAAGCCGCCGGACATTATTCTCCAATAAATCACGAACCTCATCAAAAAATTATCAGATCAGAAACATGTATCAAATTAAAAAAATTCAAATGCATGTTTTGCTGTAGAATGAAATACTTGTTTAGACCGCATCGATGTGTCGTCTTTATAAGAAATAAACACTGTAAATTTCATAAAGTTGCTGATGAAGTCGGTTTTTATAGCTAAGCGGGGCTATTCCACGGACCTCCCTACACATTAAACAACGTGATTTTAGCAGTAAAACAGGAACATAATTTTGTTATCGTATACAGTGGACCTTCAGATATCCGGACGCCAGATATCCGGATGCTTCGGTATCCGGACGATTTTTCAGCGGAACGAATTTTTTTAATGTTATTCTGTCTTGTTTAACTAGTGATTCAGATATCCGGATGCTTCACATATCCGGACAAATTGACTGGAAACCAGAGCGTCCGGATAAATGAGGGTCCACTGTATTCGTTTTAACTGATCAATACATATAACGAACAAATTTGTAATTTAAAAAAGGCTATTTTCAATGTTACGAAAGCTCAGATCGTCTGCATTCCTAACACAGGTAAGCAAACAAATTGTACCTCTGGTGTTAAATAAAACAGCGTAATCGAGACATGGTGACCTAATTCGTTTCTCTATAGAGGAAACGATCAGCCGTATTTATCGCCCTTGGTAGAATAGAAATAACGTCCTTGTTGTCGTGAATGATGCAGAATAACCTCCTCGGTCTCGAAATGTTGTTTGAAAGCTAACGCCTCGGCTTTTATCTTTCAAACAACATTTCGAGACCTCGGAGGTTATTCTGCAACATTCACGAAAACGCGGACTTTATTTCTTAAATACTTTACATTACAAATGGAAAAAAAACAAATAAACACGATGTGTTTCTGAAACACTATGCCCTCGATGGTATCACAATTCTAATGAAGGACGTAGATGGAAGAGGTATAAACTTACTTTTGACTGCGAAATCGTCATGGTTTAGGTTAAAGATGACAACAGACAGGCAGACAAACAGACAGGACAAAAGCAATATACACATGTACCCCCGAATTCTTTCGATTCGGGGGCATAAAAATTATACAATTCAAATCCAAAATTATAGAATACAAAAAAACTACAATACAAATGGAACACTTTAGTCCACAAATGGAAAATTATAGAATAAAAAAAGATGTTTTTGTGAAACACTGATACCCCGTATGACAGCTTATGGCTAGGGTTGAATTCTTTCAAATGTCAAACTCGAAAGGTCAAGATCAAAAGATCTGGTACCCAAAGGAAGGTCTTGTTACATGAAATCAACCTGTGAAATAGGAAACCCTAGTTTTACTTGTTCAAAAGTTATGACAAAGGTTAAAGTTTTAAAAAATAGGTCTTCTCACATATTAATAATTCACGTGTAAAGTAGGAAAGTCCTAGTAATAACAGTTCAAATGTTATAGGCAAGGTTATAGTAGGGCAATTTCTTTGTATAAGTAGGTCAAGCTCCAAGGTCAAGGTCAAGAGGTCAAACATGATAAAGAAATGCCAAGTCAAAAGGAATAGACATGTGAAATATATGAAAGCCATAGTCCCAACCACTCAATAGTATGTGCTAGGTTAAAGTTGACAACAGACAGACAGAAAAACAGACAGACAAACAAGTATGTCTATGTAGTGTAAACATAGTCTGCAGTCAGATTAATATTCCCACGCTGGCTGCAATGAATGAATGAAAGCTGATGATATTTGATATGGGTGCAGTATGGGAGTTGGGGAGTGTGAGAATCTATAGAGAACACACACAATATATCTTGTAACTCATGTAGCTGGACGTTGTTTATAGTAGAATAAATATATGTATATAAAGAACCCTGTGTTAGGTTATTATCCAACACAACATGGTGGCAGCGGTGGGATTATTAATCTGACTGCAGACTATGTTTACACTACAGACAGGTCAAAAACAAAATACCCTCAGGATCTCTCAATCCAGGGGCATAATAGAAAACATTATTCAATGCAAATGGAAAAGATCGAATATTTCAATCTTTGAAGAAACCTACTCTTTTTGTATGAATGTGTGCATGATTATCCTCTTGAAACACTTAATTTCATTATTTTTGTGTTCCATGTTTTAGACTGAAACATATAGAGATAACAGGATTCAAGCTCAAAAGTCCATGAAAAATACAAAATTGAAGCAGATAAAACACTGACCACCAAAAAGGATCAGAGGTAGGATTAGGTGCCATGGAGGAGTATGCATCCCCTGCCGACCTGTCACAACAGCCATGTGCTTCTTGTCATGATCATGAAACTACGACAAAATCCGTCGACAATTCAGTATGTATATAACGGCTTAAAAATAAGTAAAAAAACGCAAGTCAGCATTTAACTTTATCATAAATTGTATATGCTGACAAGGTCATTATATCGAAATAATGACTTTAGACGAGACTGCTGATATTCTTTTTCAGCAATTTATAATTAGCTGTCAATTATTTACCTTGTTTAAAAGAACATGGCCCTGCGTATCAAATCAACTGGAGATATGTATATTGTATATTATATAAGGTGTATCGTTGCAAAAGTAAGGGAAATTGACGATTGAAAAGTAAAAGTCAAAACATTTTAAATAAAGCTTTGTGAGTAGAGAACTATTGACGTCTTTTTATAGTAAAATATCCTTAAATGAGACAGAGGTTTCAGACTCTGTGATATGTTTATTTCAAGCTCATATGGGATATATCGTGCTGACATAAAATGGAAAAATTTACACATGTGCAATCCGTTCATAAAACACTTTTCTGTAAAAAAAAAAACTCCGACACAAAATAAGGAAAAGGAATGAATCAATCGGAATATCTTTAAGCAAATTATAAGCCGACGTACAGCGTTGTCATTATCGAACTAAAGGGGGAAAAGGACAAAGTCTTAAACTGATGGGACAGGATTATATTTTTACAATAAATTATAGTATGTATTTAAACATGAAAAATGTACAATTTCATCAAATAGTCGACTCTCCCATAGATTTCTATCAAATATTTCATTTTGACACATTAAAACATAATTTTGACATATATTTAAAACTGGGTATAAAGAAAAAAAATGTATGATTTTTTTTTTACATTTTCCCCCATTTTTCTTATCAGTAGAAATATTTCCTTCGCATTGGGAACATTTCTAGCCACGAAATAACAGGTGAGTAAGCTCAGGTGACTATTGCTATCCGTTGTCGTCCGCCGGCGTTCGTCGTGCGTTTACATTTGAACATTTTCAGCTTCTTCTCTGAAACCGCTCTACCCATCTCAACAAATTATGACACAAAGCATCAATGGGAGAGAGGGAACAAAAATTGTGAATTTCATGGTCCTTACCCCAATGGGCCAGGGGGATGGGGCCATAAATCCATGCAATCTTTTAAAATCTTCTTTACTCCTGGACATTAAGCAGTCAAACTGTTGGTATGATTGTAATCAGCATTGAGTCGTCCTCTACCAAAATTGTGAAAAACATGGCTCTAGGGTCAGGGTTTCTGATGATAGGGCGGGGCTTAATAGATTATATAGTGAAAATAATTATTTCTTTTCTTCTTCTTCTCTAAATACTATACTGATGAAAATGGTTGATTGCATGCAATGGAATCAAATATTGTCATTGTTCTTTCCCATATACTTCAATGTAAAGCTTAGATTCCCCTTTTGTTTGTCACCCTACCCCCGCAAAAAATTTCCCACCCTCAGCTAAATAAAAATAAACACACACACACACCAGGATGGCAATGTGTTTTTGTGGGGACCCACCAAATTAAATAGATCTGGGTTTAGTGAAAAACATTTCGCGAAAAATTCAGTATCCGGAGCTCTTTATTAAAAACAATCAATCTTGATTGGGCCTTGCATGCATGGCACTTTTTCCACCTTGACAGTTCATCCCGGACTCCATGCCACTTAAACAGAAGAAAAACCCGCGGTGAAAATTTGACATTATTGAAGAAAAGAAAGAAAATGCGTGTAAAACTTCATGCACAATGTTATTTTACCATATGTGATTAAATTAAAAATGTATTTCTTAAAACAAAATAATGACTTATCAGGTCGCCAAGTTTAGCTGTTTTGGTCTTTTCAATAATTTAAATGTGGCGCCTTGTAAAAACTGAATTATCTGTTCCTGGTACATATTCTTATATAAGTACGAAAAAGAATTGATAACTTTTTAAAGTTCTCTTAATATATCTAAAGTAACTGAATCAAATTTCTATGAACAATTGCGTATTGAATTTTATTTAAACATGTTTTTGAAGACGTCAAATTTACACTGTGGGATTCACCTCTGGTTTAGTGGCATGGTTTCCAGGATGAGCCGTCAAGGTAGAAGAAAGGGGCATGCATGGCATCAAGCAACTTGAATAAATAGTACAAACACCAAACACTCCGGATACTGAATTGGTCGCGAAATGTTTTTGACCAAACCCACATCTATTTCTTAGCACCCAAAACACGTTGCAATCCTGGTGATTTTATAGTTAAGGGTAGGAATTGTTTTCCCACATTTTTTCGACAATATAAACTTCATACTCACAGTTGTGCTTGAGCTTTCAGCTCAGGTGAGCCAAAAATTACCTAACTTATTTCTGTCGAATTGAGCTTCTTAATCTTTGTTTACACGTGTATGTTTTTACTATACATTATCAATTCTCGCAAAATACTTCTCTTCATCAAACTACGAATTACATTTAAGCTCACCAGAGCTTAAAGGTAAAGTGAGCTTTTTTGATCACCCGGTGTCCGGCGGCTGTCTTTATGTCCGTCTGTAAATAAACTTATTACATTTTCAATTTCTTATCAAGAACCACTGGGCCAATTTTAACTAAATAAATCTGATACAAAGCATCCCTGTCTAAAGGAGGGCTTTTTTTTTAAAATTTTAATATAAAGGGTCAAGCCCCTTTCCAAGTAGAGATAATCAAGAAAATTCGAAAAAGACTGGTGTCTTTCTTTAGTCTTCTTCTCAAGAATCAGAAAAGCTGAAACGATTATCTGGAAGAATCCTAGGGTAATGTAGATTCTATATTATTCAAGTCATGGCCTCTTGGCGTAGCTTGAGGATAAAACTGCCAATAATTTTTTGTTACATTAAAACATGTAGCTGCAGAACTGTAGCTCTCCGGAAAAATATATTGATAGTTGTCCGGTCTGTCAAAATATTTTTTTTTCGGAGAGCTACAGTTCTGCAGCTACATTCAAACATATTGGAAAAAAATCTTTAAAATCTTCTCAAGAACCATTGGGCCAGAAAACAGAAAAATAATGTGGAAGCATGGGTATAGTGTAGATTCGAAATTGTTGAAATCATGCCTCAATGTGCAATGGGGGTGGGGTTGGGTACAGTGGGGCAATAAGGGGGAGGATATGGTGAAGAACAACAGGGCTAAAGTTACTCAGGTGATCATTGTTGCTCATGGGCCTCTTTTTTTCCCTTTATCAGAGGTGGATAGCAAAGATGAATAAGGATACATTTCCCAACAGATCGAGCGCAGGGAAGTGATCAACTGGTCCAAATTTCACAAATCTGATCAAACTCCCTTTCCTTTTACAGCTTCTGTACTCTGCCTCCTAAATGCCATGTAGCAGAGCAGATTTAGGTAGTAGTACATTTTAATTTTACTACATGAACCATCCTTAATTGCTTATCATAATTACGTATTAAGTTTGCCTGCTGAAAACCAAAGATTACAGAAGTTTTGTTCTAAAGTTATCCAAGTTAATTATAAACAATTGACAGACAAATTACTTTATTTCCAATCAAGAGCCTACAGAGGAGTATGAAAGATATATTATTGTAGAAATAAAAAAAATGATAGAATTATTGAAATAAAACTCTATAATCTAAAACACACACAGAACAAGTTGTTATTGCTCTAAAATATTACATAATATTCGAGGACTATTTTCAAGTTGAAGTAAAGTTTCAATATTTTCCTCACAGGTAATGACCCAGAAGTATTTTGAATTTGATAACTAGACTACTTTCTGTACGAGAAAGAGTTTACATTATGTTTCTATGCTTTGTTTTCTTTCATTATAGAGGAAACAATCTATAAGAAAAAAATGATTTCCTCTCGGTTGTATTGAGACTATTCCTTGGCCTTTTTCTGCCCTTCCCCCTCCTCTGCCTGACCAGACTTCAATGTGGAGACGAGCACCTCATACTCATTGGCTTTGTGTTCTTTCCCATCATAACCAAAATAAGCACATCCATGAGTTGTGTGAACTTTACATGGAATGAGACTCCCGGCTGGTGGACTCGACCCACGTACAGCCCCTCATCCACCCTTAGAGCGTTGTGGGGGACGTTTCCGTTGGAGGCACGCTCCCAGCTATACATCCATTTATTATTATAGCTATTGCTCAGACGGTAGAAATATTCGCAAACCTTTTCTTCACCACCGTACGGAACACAGGCTCCACTTAGATGATGCCCGTATTTTCCAGGTGTAAAGACGCCACCAATGTGAGCACAGACTACGTAAAGTGTTTTGCCGTCTGCCTCGTGTCCACCTGTAAACACATCGGTTGGCATGTAGCCATTCGTTCTATACCAACGGCCACTGTAAAGAACAGAAATATAGGGATACATGTATTTATCAAAAATCATTATCTTTAATTAAAAGTATTTATGTATATATTTGACTTAGTACTCACTCTATGCAATAATCTCTATTCAGACCGTCACTCTGCATTGTAATAAGAATATTAGTTTAAATTAATCTGTCCAAAGGAAATGCAATTAAATCATGTATAGACATACACGACTCCGGATCACCTTCATCCGTTTGAAATAGCCTATGTTGTAGTATTATGAATTTATGAAAAGATGTCCTGTTTTGAAGTTTTCTGAATTCACAAACATTGGGTAACTTGCTACAGCTTTTAACAATAAAGAAATAATTATGAATTAAATTGTTGGTGTATATAAAACGAGATGATTTTAGCGTCAACTTTTCTTTTTTGTTCTACTGTCGCCTGCTTATTGTATATATTCCTCCCAATTATTTGCTAAGAACATGCTCTGAATATGATCTGGATACACATCACAGATAAATTGATGATATGTCAGC
Organism: Saccostrea cuccullata; assembly: GCF_032062105.1. Lineage (NCBI taxonomy): Eukaryota > Metazoa > Mollusca > Bivalvia > Ostreida > Ostreidae > Saccostrea > Saccostrea cuccullata. Next base: position 327,716 of record NW_026930876.1, read on the forward strand.
AATTTGTAAATTTTAAAGTTGTTTTAATGATATTGTTATCAAACAAATATCAGCTATCAATGTGTCGTATTCTGTCCGACTTGGGATGAATAATATTGAAATAACGAACAGTATTCAAGCTCGTAAGTCCATAAAACAATACAAAATTTGAAGCAAAGCATCAGAAGTGGGATCAGGTGCTATGGAGGGATGAGCATCCCCTTTTTCTAGTAAATTATCTAAATATGAAACAGATGTTCTGATTTTGTGTTTTCTTTTATTTCAAAATCTTTGGGATATAATCGTATTAAGATAAAAATTGAAATAACTAGGGATGTCAACGAATATTCGAATATTCATTCGAAGAATTGATATTCGAATATAAAATTATGATTCGAATATTCGGATTTTAAGTATACAAGCATCATAAAGAAAAAAAAATTGGTAAAACTGAAGCTTTATCAGAAATTGAATCAAATTTTTATCGTTGACAAACAATAAGATTTTAATTAAAACAAAATTAAAAGACACTCTTCTTGCATTACCTTAAAGGTGTGAAGAGTGTGTTTATTAAAATAATTTAAATTATTCATTTGATCATTGAATTAGAGGTATAACAGTGTCCAGTACTTAGAATTAGTTTGTATTGTTGAAAGGACACATTTGTAAAGTAACAAACATCCCTTGCTTATGTATACATAATTTCAAATCATTATCAGGAAATTAATTAGCTAAAAGTAATTGCCTTTAGCCTTTTAATGTTTCTCCATTAGATAATTGTTCTGTGTGGTATAAATCTGTAGGGTTATCAGTGTACACTTTGGTAAGCCGATTAATTGATCTGGAGCTTATTAAAAGAATCTTTTGAATTTTCTTTTATTAAATTTTGGATTTTAACTCTACATTTATTCTGTAAAATATTTTAAGAATATAATTACAGTGCATTTACAAAACTCTACATGAAATTTTATTTAGATTTAGAAAAATGATATAAAAGGTATATTGCTTGACAAAAGAGTGAAGATATATACGTATTATAATGCAAGATGTATTTATTTTATCGAATATTCGAATATATTCAAATACTACTATCGAATATTCGAATGTCAATTATTGACAATTTTGACATCTCTAGAAATAACCATTGTCATTTGACAATACAACGTCGCTGCATGAATATCTAAAAAACGAGTTGAAAGCCACATCAAATATTTTCTTCTTTTCCCGTTTTAGATTTTAAACACATTTGGTACCCATGGGGATTCGAATATTGTTGGAAGACCTGGATACCAAAAACGACATGTAGATTCGGTATTGTCAATCAGAAACTCAATCAGAGATCTATTTAACCAACTTGTGTGCACAATCATAATTTTGTAACAAAATAATTTTTCAAATAAACAATGACAAGGTATTTATAATAATATTGCGTTTATTCGTTGTATTTAAAAGCAATCACTTCTATTGATCCTTGAAGAGTGCAATGAACCCATGCATACTGATATTTTTTTCTTTCTTTCTTGTACAGTAACGTACAAAGAGGATTGTGTATTATTTAGCTTTATAGAATCATATTCTTCTGAATAAGCATTTTCTGGATAGTTAAATCATTGGTGTGGATTTAAAGAGTGGAAAGAGGTATCGGTCTTTACAAAAACCATACACAACCTAAGAAAAAAACCGCGCTTTAGCATGCACAGATATCTATATTCGTATTAAAGTTTTGGTCAGTTGCTTGGTGTTTTTTTTCTACTTTTAAACCTTAAAAAGTATGCTAACAACTTTTAAGGATTTTTGAAATAAAAGACTGAAGAAAAACTAATGATTGAGAAACTATCACCCCATGTAGCGGTCTCAAAGTTCAAACTAAGATAAAGACAAATGAAATGTTTAGACCTGTGTACATGTAAAAATTATGTACCGGGGTATTTTCACAACCTGATAACATACAGTATACACGAGAACACGGGAACATAAGAAATATGACATCAATATCAAAATTAAATGAAAACAGATTGATCGATGTGTACTGCCAAATTGATATGTCTCTTAATACCACTGAAACATTCTTAATTAGCTGTGATACGTAAGCAATTGATTAATTAAGGGCTTCGTTAAAAGTGTTTAGTTCTCATAGGTTTAAGAAACACTGATTGTTAGGATGCCATTGTGTAACTTCAATTCTCAAAAACTGCAGCATTTGCAAAAAGGCACAGAACCAATAGTTCTTCTTTAAAGAATCAAACCATAGTATTTATTTTAATCCTTTGCTATTCAATGTCTGATTTTCAAACTACGGCACTATATCAGTGTGTAAATATGCAAAATGAATCCTTAGAAGAAAGATTTATTGTGTTAAAATGCAAAGAGATTTTCGTTAATATACACAAACTTTATATGCTAAAAATTATTGCAATTAAACGCAATATTATTTTAATAAAGGCTCAAGACCGACACATGACTTTGAAGATTTTCCTCTTTAGAAAGGGTTCTATGAGTATAAGTAGAACCACCACTTTTATAATTAAATTCAAATCCAATAGAAGAAAACAATTTACCTACTAATTAATTATGACACTGTAGCAATAATAATGGACAATTTTCAAAAGCAGTTGTAGTTCATGTATATATAGAAACACCACATCCTCACATTCTCAAAAGTATACCCTTATTTGATATTTAAAAGATAAATACGGCATCATTTAGACAATTGTTATTAATTTATTTTTGCTTTATTTGATAAAAGACAAATTCAAATTTCAAACCATGGGGAATTCTTTAAGTCACATCTTTTACACATAGATATCATTTGTTTTTTTTTCAATTATTTTATATATGAATCAAATTTAAAACAAAACCTATTGTAAAGTCATCAAATTTTGTTAAGTAAATGTCAAAACGATAGCATTCTCAATATGTGCCAAAATCAACATGAAAGCAAAATGAAATGCTACGTTGATGTTTGTTGCAAAATTGCCATGAACTATTTCAAGGACAGAGAAAAAAAAGCATTGATATTTATACACTTCTGTAGTTCATATTGGTAATACTATATATACAAGTTTGTACTTATACAAACTTACATTGTCGTCCTGTACAATATTGTTTTCTCAAATAACACTAAACGTGATTATACAGACGCTTTTAGTTTTGAAACAATTTAAATACTAGTACTTTATATAATTAAGTCTTATTGGTCATAAAGGAAAAATTACAAATTTATCATAAAGGCATATATTTTTATAGAGTAAAGATAAATTCTCAACATTATTTAAAGGTGATGTCTTTTAGCTTTAGATTTTGTTTTCAGTGATATTACTCCTCGGTTCACCTTCCGTCTGTTGATAAGTCTTCGAAGTAGCTTCATGTCTGATATTGAGGTAAATGCTCCTTATAACAGAAACAAGCATGAATACAATACCAAAGCCGACAAGTATTAATGAGTATGGAACTCTCAAAGAAAATTCTTTCCCATATGTCGCTTTTTTGGAAGCGTTCGTGGCGATGAAACGAACTAAGACAGCGAACTCAGATGTAACTATGAATGGAAATAAAGTTCACATAAAAATTATTTCATTTATGTTTTAAGCATATCCTTAATAAAAATATTGATCTATACGGTTTGAACGGGTAGATTATCGCTCATATATATGGTTTTCTTCCTTAGATAGATAATGTAGTACGGCTTTTTACTGATATTGTGCATTAAGGCAGAAAGTCATTACCTGCCACAAGTAGTAAAATTGCCCCGATCACAAACGTCAATGGAATCGACGCTTTTCTCTTGGTATTCCAAAAAAGAATCGACCATCCGACTCCACCGGCCACGACAGCAAGGAGACTCTCTATCTGCACATCTATCATTGCTGAAGAAAAATATGGTTATTTTATACATGTTCTGTTCGGGTATTTTAAGACTTCGATTAAATTCCGCATACATGTATACATATTATTCCTCTATTAGATATTATTTAAGAAATGAATTTATTTTTCGAATATTCATGAGATATAGGAACTACAAAGCTTCATGCCGGCATATTTATCATGAAGCACTAACGCGCTTAAATATGCCGGCGTGAAGCGTTCAACTGTTATTTTTAACCCAAACAATTTGCACTTTATATTTTGACGTCAAGTGACGTAACGAAGTAGATATTCATGCTCAATCGCAGTACATAATTATGTAATGTAGTTCATGAGAAAATATACTGCATTTTATTTTGTAAAGAATCATAGGGGAAAGAAGTCGGTGCACTTTACGCATAAAATAGCCCTGTAAATATTCCAATTGTTTGTTTAACACTTAATTGTTCATATGCAGCATTTAAATAAGATAGAGACTTCATGTTTTCATATCCTATTAAAAATTTTCTCCTAAACGACCAGGCCTCGGAGAACTGGATTGATGAAATTGCAATGTTCTTGAATTTCAAGCTAAACAGGTAAATTTCAGTACTTTCAATGAAGAAAGATCATATGAGCGCAATCTCTGATCTAAAAAAAAAAAAAATAAAACATGTCTTTTAAACCTCAGAAACAGTTTTTTTTTCATTTATTGATTGCATATTTTAGATCAGAGGTTACGCTCTATATTAAATATCGAAAAAAAAAATCTTTAAAAATTGGCCGATTTTTTAGACTTTCAAAGAGTATGAGGAAATTGACGCATTTCGTGACGTCATAATGCATTGACTAGCCAGAGAACTACGTCATTTTTTATAGATAAGCAAACACCAAAGATCCAAAAGATATTCAATGCATTGTTAACAAAAACTATGTAGTTTCAATTTTTCAGAAATTCACAGGGCGAAATAAGGCAAAAGTGAACCGTGTTCTTTATTGTAAATATTTCAAAATACTTCTTCTTAAAATCGGAAGTAAATCAAATAACTATGCAGAAAAAATTTTGAAAAAATGAGAGAGAGAGAGAGAGAGAGAGAGAGAGAGAGAGAGAGAGAGAGAGAGAGAGAGAGAGAGACTTACAGAGCTGAAGCGCGCCATTGAGCTTATATTTCTCATCTAAAGCTACGTAAGAACTTATCGAGCATTTGTCATTTTCCTGGCGATCACAATCCCTGGCGTAAAAAAATGCTAAATTGGCTTACCTACAAAATTGAATAGTATAAATTACTATTATAAGAAAAATACATGATTGTTCCCTTTGATTGTTGCACAACAAATATTCTGACTAGTCTATAATTATATAGAAATAAATACAATTATAATCGTTCAAATAAGTTACAGTTACCTCTTCAATTATGAATCCAGGTAGGACTGTGGCAACGATGCATAAAATCAAACCAATGGCAGACGATAGCAAGTCAACATAAAGCGGCATCATTACTCTCTCAAAAAGTATCCATAACAAATATAAGAACAACAAAGCGACGAATTGTGTCGTTTTAAAAAAAAGAAGTTAAACTTGTAATTCATGTGAGAAAAAAACTATTGAATTCATTTTTGATGCGCTGATTATGAATTCCAGTTTCCATATCTGTTATTCAATGCATTACATTTTTTTGGCGCTAGCAAGAAAAAGATATCTCCCTGCTCTACTGTTCTAAGTATTGGTCAAAATTTGCAGCTCTCCACCGGTAGGTGTCACCATACGAGTGAACAATTCTGAAGAGGGACGATAAACAACAAACAAACGTAGAAAAGGTATCTTTTGTTCAGAATAAGCCGAAACAGAACAAAATTCAAACAGAAGACGGAGAGAAAAATCATTGGAGAAATGGAAAAAGAATCAACCATAAAACTTATAAATGACCTACCTATTAGCGAGTTCTACAGTACCGTTGTGTAATATGGAACAGTTTATATATATATATATATATATATATATATATATATATATATATATATATATATATATATATATATATATATATATATATATATATATATATATATATATATATATATGACATCAAAGGAAACAGGGAAACATAATTATAACTATTTATATCTGATTCTAAAAATAAACGCGCAAATAGATTTTGATATTTCTTTGGGTATTGTGGTTTGCTTTTGTGCGTTATTTAAACAGTTTTTTTTTTTCAAAGAGGAGGTCCCTTATTGTTATCGTAGAAGGATATGGAGATAACGAACAGTATTCAATCTCAACGTCCATTAAACAAATATACAGAATAAGAGCAGAGCAAACACGGACCTCTGAAAAATCAGAGGTGGGATCAGGTGCCATGGAGGAGTGAGCATCCCCTGCCGACCAGTCACACCCGCCGTGTGCTCGTTGTCATAATCAGGAAATAACGGAAAAAATCCGTGGTCAATTCAGTGTATAAATAATGGACTAACAATTGGTATGAAAAACGTCAGTCAGCATTTCATTCAATGATAAATTGTATTTGCTGACAAGGTCATTGTATCGACCATAGAATTTACGAAATGATGACTTTAAACGAGACTGTTGATATTCTTGTTTCATCAACTTGCTTGTCAATAATTTACCTCGTTTAAGAAATTGTTCATACGTAGAGCATGTTCTTGCGTATCGAATCAACTGAGATATAAATACTCCGTATGCAGGTGTAGCTCGCCTGAACAGACAAACTTCGTATTCAGTAGTATGACGCTTATAACAATATGCCTCGTATAAGGTGCTAGTAAATAAAGGTAAAAATAGGCACTTAATGAAATAAAAGTATATGGAAATGTACTTCTTTTTGATTTGAAGTATATTCATGTGAAGCAGAATTTATACCAAAACTTCTACATGAGAAGAAAACACTTGCTGCGGTCTTTTATTAGTCAACCAACCCGACATTAATACAATATCATATCGACGAAGTAGAGTCATACCGTCTAATTTTAGTGAGGCTTTTTTTGTCTATAGTCGGTAAACGTTCATTTATATATCAATTCGATATATCTTCGTGAACGTGAAATCAATGGCTCTAGTGTCTTTTACATCTGTTTCATATCTGGATGGGGACCATAAGGGTCATACGCACATATATGATATATATATGAATTATATATGTAAGATTGATTGATCCAATGATTGTTTTTTGCTTGACCTATCATTCAAGAATGTTTCACTCATATAGAATCGCTAACATGTATCAATGAATGTCTTCAAATTTAAACCTTTACAGGTTGAAATTGAAAATTGGGCAATGAGGTATCATTATCCAGCCAGCATATGCCATGTAATAGGACCTCAGTTTTCCAGGGCCTCTCTGAAGAAACTCAACATTCTGTTCAAAAAGCCGAGCACCTGGTGAAGAAACAGTCCCTACCTTTTGTATCCACTTAGATAAATTGCAGTCGAGATTTGAACTTAAGACCTTCCGATTTTAACTCTATGACAAACGAGGTCACCTTTGCCATTGTCAGCACTTTTCTTATTATGTAGAATTATACCTTTATCATCTGGTGTTTACATGCACATCTCCTAACTTATTTAAAAATCAAGAATATGCTTCGTGTACAATAAGCTTTTTGAAAGATGCAGGCTACGGACAGACAAGTTAATGTTACAGGGATTTCAACGGCCTCGTTTAAAGTCAGCATTTTGTAAATTCTGTTGTCGTTATAATGACCCTGTAACTGGCTGTAAGCAAATATAACCTACCAATAAATATCTTTAAAATAGTTATTATTCATCTACGATATATGTAGCAAGTTTTGGACTGAAGTATTTTAATAGTGTAGAAAAAGTGAGAAAAAATCACAACAAAATCTACTTGACCAGGTGAGCGTTAGAATCTTGAGCATTATGTTTACCTGGTAATTCGACTCTTTATTTTTGGCACTTGTCGATTATGCGCAGTTAAAGGAAGATTTAAATGAATAGAATCGTTATTGTTCGACTTTAAATCCCAAACTTTGAAATTGCGTAAAAAAGTTTAAAATAGAACTGATTTGTGTCTTATAATAGCCTGCTATCTTAATTAAATTGGGTGTCTTCAACATAAATAGCGAGAAGAACATATGTGGAGCCATATTACAGACAAGTGGTATTTAATTTATTTTATTATCAAAAATAACAAAAACATCTTAATCTCAATATTTCAAAAGAAGGTACGTCGTTTCTGCTTTATCGTGCCCTAAAAATTAAATGTTTTTAAAAAGTTTTGAAACTGTCTCAGGTATTCGTTGTGTTCATGGCTTTGATTGATAAAGAATGTATTTAGCATAAACTTTTCATTCTGGGAATATGACGTCATTATTTTGATGCATTTCTTTATTTTAAGGAAAGTCTCAAAATGACCCATTTCAAGAGTAATTTCCCTTAAGAAAATAGTGTCCTCAGCTGTATCCAAACTTAAAGTCATATATGGCTTTATAAAAAAATAATATCACTCTAACCAAAATTAAAAAAAGATCTTTCTATCAGTTTTATTTCTTTTTATAAAGATAAGACTTTCCTGCAAATTACTTGTACACAGTATAAATCAATAGCGATTTATAGAAATCACAATTTTACAACTGAAAATAACCGATTTATTTCAGGCTCGAAATTGGGAAGCAGACACAGTTTAAAGTCAATTTAACTATAGAAAAGTGGGGATATTTAAGTTCAAAAATTTAAATTTAATTGAACGTTATAATCAAATATCATCTAAATCTACACCTAATCTTGTTTTTTTATTAGACAAGATACGTCATATTTAGCTTTAATTTTTAGATATGTTGTAAAATTTATTTAAAGTTCACATAACTCAAAATCTTTGTGGTCGATACCTGAAAACAATATTATCTGACAGAAAATTACATTAAAATTGGTTTCTTCCTCAACTTCTTCAGAAAAAAAAAGAAAATTTGCATGTTCATCTCAATTAGCATTTAGAAATGTATGTGAGGTAAATGATCTGCTTGATTTTTCCGCATAAAATTTCAATGGTTCAGAAAGCATGAGTTTTCAAATTTTACATCAGTTTCATTTTTTAAGAAAATCACAAGGCAATATTTGCATTGAAACCGTATCTTGTTGTAAGTATAAACTACATCAACTAAAAATTCAAATGATTGGTAGGCGATAGAAAAGGGAGATTGGATTGACCCATCCTAATCCTCTTTGATGAAATATAGAAAAGGGACTACCGGTAGATTATTTTAGGCGGCAAAATCCTTTCATTAATAACACAGCTAAAAGATGTAAACAATTTTAAAAACTTTATATCATACTATATGGGGTACGTTTGCCTATCTATTTCTTGTTGTCCCACCCTCTTTTTCTTTCTCTCTGAATTTTTTTTTAATTTAGAAACTACAATCTTAAAAAGAAATTGATTAAACCAAACCGTTTGCTTCAGTGATTATATATATATATATATATATATATATATATATATATATATATATATATATATATATATATATATATATATATATATATAACGCTTTCGGTGTTCGAGCAAAATCACTGAAGCAAACGGTTTGGTTTATATATATATATATATATATATATATATATATATATATATATATATATATATATATATATATATATATATATATATATATATATATATATATATATATATATATATATATATATATATACAGTGGACCTTCAGATATCCGGACGCCAGATATCCGGATGCTTCAGTATCCGGACGATTTTTCATCGGAACGAAACTTTTAAATGTTATTATTTCTTGTTTAACTGGTAATTCAGATATCCGGATGCTTCACATATCAGGACAAATTGACTGGGAACCAAAGCGTCTGGATAAATGAGGGTCCACTGTATATATATATATATATATATATATATATATATATATATATATATATATATATATATATATATATATATATATATATATTTTTTAATTTTTATTCATCTCATTTAAGTATCCAACATACAAAATGATATGTTTTCCTACATACAGGTATATCCATATAAAACCCTGTTCGCTCTTTTTTAATGCAGGGTTTGTATCCCTCAAATTAAAGTAAAAGTTTGCGTTTAAAGCCATTCAGTGAATGTTAACATCTGTTAAATAGTTTAAATTCTCAAATGGTAATGAAAACAAAATCAAGTAATTTGGAAACTTTATATCATAATGTTTATGAGAAAATTCCTAAGGAATGCATATCGCATTCTCAGGGAGGGGACTAATGCTATCCAAAATAGAATCCCACATATTTTTCCTGAACTAACATCAGTCATTCATTTTGAACAGTTGTTACAGTCATCTATTATTATTGTTCAATTTCTTGACACTAGAATTTATTTTGATATAAAGCAAATGAAGTATTTTGAAAAGTATTTTCGTAATCGTGCATATTTACAAAATGATTTATTGTATTAAGTGTAGGCATTAAAAGTTAAGGGTTTTACCAAAGCTTTTAAATGAAAATAAACTACGATCATTTTCGAAAGTCCATTTGTTTTGAACAAGCAAAGCAAACCTGTGAAAACACAGATTTAACAAAAGGTACCATATACGAGCTAATTATATTTGTATGCAGATGCATAAAAGAGTCTAGTTTGATTTTCAAGAGCACCTAGAACATCTCACTTATTTTCAATACGATTTAGGCTAAATCCTGACTGATGATAATCCTTCATATCGAAATGAATAAACAATCATCGGATACAAATCTAATAAAAAAAAGTAATCGAATGCAAATAAGAAATCTTCAAATACAAATAAGAAACTATACAATGTAAATAGAGAATATGGAATGCAAATGAAGTATTATACAATTCAAATATTTTTACAACACAAATGGAAACACAGAAAACAAATAAACACGATGTGTTTGTGAAACACTGTGCCCTCGATGGTAACACAATTCTGGAGTGGGACGTACACTGAAGTGGTTTACACTTACTCTATAGCTAGATCATGACAGCAATAATCATGGGTAAGGTTAAAGTTGACAACACACGGAAAAACAGACAGGACAAAAAAGTACATCCCCGAGATCGGGGGCACAAAAATTATACAATTCAATCCAAAATCATAGAATACAAAAACTTTTAATACAAATGGAAAATTTTAGCATGCAAATGGAAAATTATAGATGATAAACAGGATGTGCTTGTGAAACACTGATGCCCCGTATGGCAGCCTATGGCGAGGGTTGAATTCTTTCAAATGCATGTCAAACTCTAAAGGTCAATATCAAAAGTTTTGGTACCCAAAGAATGGTCTTGTTACAAGGAATCCACTCTAGAATTAGGAAAGCCCTAGTTTAACTCTTCAAAAGTTATGACAAAGGTTAAAGTTTTTAAAAAGAAGGTCAAACTAGTAGGTCAAGGTAAAAAGGTCACACATATTTATACAAGCTGAAAGGTCTTCTCACAAATTACTCAGTAATAATACACATGTTAAGTATGAAAGCACTAGTACAAACAGTTCAAAAGTTATAGCCGAGGTTAAAGTTGGGTAATTTCTTTGTATAAATAGGTCAAGCTCCAAGGTCAAGAGGTCAAATTTGGTGGTACCCAAAGAAATTTCTTGTTAAAAGGAATATACCTGTGAAATATGAAAGTCATAGCCCAACCCACTCAATAGTGATGGGCTAGGTTAAAGTTGACAACAGACAGACAGAAAAAACAAACCGACAAACAGGTCAAAAACAATATACCCCCAGGATCTTTCAATCCAGGGGCATAATAGGAAAATTATTCTATACAAATGAAAAATATCGAATATTGCAACCTTTGAAGAACCATACCCTTTTTGCATGAATGTGTGCATGATTATTCTCTTGAAACACTTCATTTCAGAAAACTATTTTATGTCTATGTTTTAAAATGAAATATATGGAGATAACGCACAGCATTCAAGCTCTAAAGCCTATAAAAATGCAAAATTGGAGCAGATCAGTTGTATAAAATGGCTTAAAAATAAGTATAAAAAATGCCACTCAGCATTTGACTTTTCAAGGTATCACACCGGTAATTGACCAATTAAAATGAACTTAGTAAAATGTAGGTCCATACATATAAAATATTTTTTTCTTTCTTTCGATGGTTCTTTTAATTTTTTTTGTTATTTTTACAACTTTGGTACCTGTGCCTAGTAAATTTACTGTAATGTGTAAATAAAAAAAGTTTTTTGACAGGAACTATTTTTTCAGGACATAAGAGGCTATTTAATCCTGGGGTGCATCGGACCTGTTTATAAACATGCTGAAAACACGGGGATTTGAGGGTTACCCTGTTTGCAGATGGAAAAAGTCAGAAAATGCCGTGTGGGTACCCTGTTTTTTGGACTCGGCCAGTGAGAGAGTTAATATTTAACAATTTCTGCTGAGTATTTTTTCATGAATAATTTTTCTGATTTTTAAAGATTTTTTTCCTATATATACTGGAGAAAAAAAGTTAAGGATCATAAAATTTAATATGTTTTACAAATACTGTATCATAGAAAACAGAATGCAGTTTTAATTTTAGTCTCATATTCTACATTTAAAAAGTGAAAATTAAACATTGGATGTGATAAATTTGTTTGAACACACGATACGAATTGTTCAGTAATGTCACTTCAGAATAAAGCAAATGAAGTATTTTGAAAAGTATTTTCGTAATCGTGCATATTTACAAAATGATTTATTGTATTAAGTGTAGGCATTAAAAGTTAAGGGTTTTACCAAAGCTTTTAAATGAAAATAAACTACGATCATTTTCGAAAGTCCATTTGTTTTGAACAGGCAAAGCAAACCTGTGAAAACACAGATTTAACAAAAGGTACCATATACGAGCTAATTATATTTGTATGCAGATGCATAAAAGAGTCTAGTTTGATTTTCAAGAGCACCTAGAACATCTCACTTATTTTCAATACGATTTAGGCTAAATCCTGACTGATGATAATCCTTCATATCGAAATGAATAAACAATCATCGGATACAAATCTAATAAAAAAAAGTAATCGAACGCAAATAAGAAATCTTCAAATACAAATAAGAAACTATACAATGTAAATAGAGAATATGGAATGCAAATGAAGTATTATACAATTCAAATATTTTTACAACACAAATGGAAACACAGAAAACAAATAAACACGATGTGTTTGTGAAACACTGTGCCCTCGATGGTAACACAATTCTGGAGTGGGACGTACACTGAAGTGGTTTACACTTACTCTATAGCTAGATCATGACAGCAATAATCATGGGTAAGGTTAAAGTTGACAACAGACGGAAAAACAGACAGGACAAAAAAGTATATCCCCGAGATCGGGGGCACAAAAATTATACAATTCAATCCAAAATTATAGAATACAAAAACTTTTAATACAAATGGAAAATTTTAGCATGCAAATGGAAAATTATAGATGATAAACAGGATGTGCTTGTGAAACACTGATGCCCCGTATGGCAGCCTATGGCGAGGGTTGAATTCTTTCAAATGCATGTCAAACTCTAAAGGTCAATATCAAAAGTTTTGGTACCCAAAGAATGGTCTTGTTACAAGGAATCCACCCTAGAATTAGGAAAGCCCTAGTTTAACTCTTCAAAAGTTATGACAAAGGTTAAAGTTTTTAAAAAGAAGGTCAAACTAGTAGGTCAAGGTAAAAAGGTCACACATATTTATACAAGCTGAAAGGTCTTCTCACAAATTACTCAGTAATAATACACATGTTAAGTATGAAAGCACTAGTACAAACAGTTCAAAAGTTATAGCCGAGGTTAAAGTTGGGTAATTTCTTTGTATAAATAGGTCAAGCTCCAAGGTCAAGAGGTCAAATTTGGTGGTACCCAAAGAAATTTCTTGTTAAAAGGAATATACCTGTGAAATATGAAAGTCATAGCCCAACCCACTCAATAGTGATGGGCTAGGTTAAAGTTGACAACAGACAGACAGAAAAAACAAACCGACAAACAGGTCAAAAACAATATACCCCCAGGATCTTTCAATCCAGGGGCATAATAGGAAAATTATTCTATACAAATGAAAAATATCGAATATTGCAACCTTTGAAGAACCATACCCTTTTTGCATGAATGTGTGCATGATTATTCTCTTGAAACACTTCATTTCAGAAAACTATTTTATGTCTATGTTTTAAAATGAAATATATGGAGATAACGCACAGCATTCAAGCTCTAAAGCCTATAAAAATGCAAAATTGGAGCAGATCAGTTGTATGAAATGGCTTAAAAATAAGTATAAAAAATGCCACTCAGCATTTGACTTTTCAAGATATCACACCGGTAATTGACCAATTAAAATGAACTTAGTAAAATGTAGGTCCATACATATAAAATATTTTTTTCTTTCTTTCGATGGTTCTTTTAATTTTTTTTGTTATTTTTACAACTTTGGTACCTGTGCCTAGTAAATTTACTGTAATGTGTAAATAAAAAAAGTTTTTTGACAGGAACTATTTTTTCAGGACATAAGAGGCTATTTAATCCTGGGGTGCATCGGACCTGTTTATAAACATGCTGAAAACACGGGGATTTGAGGGTTACCCTGTTTGCAGATGGAAAAAGTCAGAAAATGCCGTGTGGGTACCCTGTTTTTTGGACTCGGCCAGTGAGAGAGTTAATATTTAACAATTTCTGCTGAGTATTTTTTCATGAATAATTTTTCTGATTTTTAAAGATTTTTTTCCTATATATACTGGAGAAAAAAAGTTAAGGATCATCAAATTAAATATGTTTTACAAATACTGTATCATAGAAAAACAGAATGCTTTTTTAATTTTAGTATCATATTTCATATTTAAAAAATTAAAATTAAACACTGGATGTGATAAATTTGTTTGAACACACGTACGAATTGTTCATTAATGTCACTTCAGAATAAAGCAAATGAAGTATTTTGAAAAGTATTTTCGTAATCGTGCATATTTACAAAATGATTTATTGTATTAAGTGTAGGCATTAAAAGTTAAGGGTTTTACCAAAGCTTTTAAATGAAAATAAACTACGATCATTTTCGAAAGTCCATTTGTTTTGAACAGGCAAAGCAAACCTGTGAAAACACAGATTTAACAAAAGGTACCATATACGAGCTAATTATATTTGTATGCAGATGCATAAAAGAGTCTAGTTTGATTTTCAAGAGCACCTAGAACATCTCACTTATTTTCAATACGATTTAGGCTAAATCCTGACTGATGATAATCCTTCATATCGAAATGAATAAACAATCATCGGATACAAATCTAATAAAAAAAAGTAATCGAATGCAAATAAGAAATCTTCAAATACAAATAAGAAACTATACAATGTAAATAGAGAATATGGAATGCAAATGAAGTATTATACAATTCAAATATTTTTTTACAACACAAATGGAAACACAGAAAACAAATAAACACGATGTGTTTGTGAAACACTGTGCCCTCGATGGTAACACAATTCTGGAGTGGGACGTACACTGAAGTGGTTTACACTTACTCTATAGCTAGATCATGACAGCAATAATCATGGGTAAGGTTAAAGTTGACAACAGACGGAAAAACAGACAGGACAAAAAAGTATATCCCCGAGATCGGGGGCACAAAAATTATACAATTCAATCCAAAATTATAGAATACAAAAACTTTTAATACAAATGGAAAATTTTAGCATGCAAATGGAAAATTATAGATGATAAACAGGATGTGCTTGTGAAACACTGATGCCCCGTATGGCAGCCTATGGCGAGGGTTGAATTCTTTCAAATGCATGTCAAACTCTAAAGGTCAATATCAAAAGTTTTGGTACCCAAAGAATGGTCTTGTTACAAGGAATCCACCCTAGAATTAGGAAAGCCCTAGTTTAACTCTTCAAAAGTTATGACAAAGGTTAAAGTTTTTAAAAAGAAGGTCAAACTAGTAGGTCAAGGTAAAAAGGTCACACATATTTATACAAGCTGAAAGGTCTTCTCACAAATTACTCAGTAATAATACACATGTTAAGTATGAAAGCACTAGTACAAACAGTTCAAAAGTTATAGCCGAGGTTAAAGTTGGGTAATTTCTTTGTATAAATAGGTCAAGCTCCAAGGTCAAGAGGTCAAATTTGGTGGTAGCCCAACCCACTCAATAGTGATGGGCTAGGTTAAAGTTGACAACAGACAGACAGAAAAAACAAACCGACAAACAGGTCAAAAACAATATACCCCCAGGATCTTTCAATCCAGGGGCATAATAGGAAAATCATTCTATACAAATGAAAAATATCGAATATTGCAACCTTTGAAGAACCATACCCTTTTTGCATGAATGTGTGCATGATTATTCTCTTGAAACACTTAATTTCAGAAAACTATTTTATGTCTATGTTTTAAAATGAAATATATGGAGATAACGCACAGCATTCAAGCTCTAAAGCCTATAAAAATGCAAAATTGGAGCAGATCAGTTGTATAAAATGGCTTAAAAATAAGTATAAAAAATGCCACTCAGCATTTGACTTTTCAAGGTATCACACCGGTAATTGACCAATTAAAATGAACTTAGTAAAATGTAGGTCCATACATATAAAATATTTTTTTCTTTCTTTCGATGGTTCTTTTAATTTTTTTTGTTATTTTTACAACTTTGGTACCTGTGCCTAGTAAATTTACTGTAATGTGTAAATAAAAAAAGTTTTTTGACAGGAACTATTTTTTCAGGACATAAGAGGCTATTTAATCCTGGGGTGCATCGGACCTGTTTATAAACATGCTGAAAACACGGGGATTTGAGGGTTACCCTGTTTGCAGATGGAAAAAGTCAGAAAATGCCGTGTGGGTACCCTGTTTTTTGGACTCGGCCAGTGAGAGAGTTAATATTTAACAATTTCTGCTGAGTATTTTTTCATGAATAATTTTTCTGATTTTTAAAGAATTTTTTCCTATATATACTGAAGAAAAAAAGTTAAGGATCATAAAATTTAATATGTTTTACAAATACTGTATCATAGAAAACAGAATGCAGTTTTAATTTTAGTCTCATATTCTACATTTAAAAAGTGAAAATTAAACATTGGATGTGATAAATTTGTTTGAACACACGATACGAATTGTTCATTAATGTCACTTCAGAATTCGGCATGTTGGGAGTAGACCTGAAAACGAGATTTTTTTCCAAAGAGTTAAATTACGTCACTAAATTAATTGCCAGTATTTTGAATGACCTCCCCGCAAGGCCCTGCAGCGCAGACCCATGATGCCCGTCAGCCGTCCAAGGCTAGCCTGAGGAATCTGTTGCCATTCCTCCTGCAATGCTTTCTGAAGCTCCCGTCGATTTTGGGGAAGTGTAAGACGAACTGAAATGCTTTCCTAAAGAATGTTTCAGGCATGTTCAATTAAATTCAGGTCTAGAAATCGACTTCGCGAGTCCATACGCTAAGTTGTTTCACTTTCGTTGAACTCGTTTACCATTCGGACTCTTTGAGGTCGAGCATTATCGTCCATTAAGATGAAATCCTCCCCAAGAATACATGCAATACGTCTAACAATAGGATGAAGAATATCATTTCAATATTTTAAACCTGTCAGATTGCCTTCCAAAATGTGCAGATCAGTTCTGCAGTCAATACTTATGCCTGCCGAAATCATCACTAAACCTCCATTTACTCTGTATTGCTCAGAAATGACACAATCAGCATATCTTTCCCAATTTGCAATCCAAACAAGTCTTCTGTCATCATGGATGTCAAAACAAAATCGTGACTCATCTGAGAAGAGAACAGAATACCGATGACGTTATTGCCAAATTTTTGTGTTCTGTTACCCACTGTAGTCGATTTCTGCGGCACTCTAATTTTAATACAGGACGTACGGCTGGTCGGCAAGCTTTGAGATTTGCTTCCTTAAGTCTGTTTCAAACTGTTTGAGTAGAAATCCGCCTGTCCGTTGATCTCTGATGCCCAGTTTTAAGCTTAAGAGCACTTTGGAAGCGGTGCGTCTCAGCAAAATTGGCCAAATAACGCTCCTCACGGACTGCCATACACCTTGGACGTCCCGATATTAGCCTTTTTTGACAATTTTCTGCCTGTAAATATCGGTTTCATAACCGTTATTTCCGCTTTTGGAAAGTTAAAGTCTCTCTGCAACGTGACGTTGCGTTTTGCCAGCTTCCAGCATCCATGCTGCCATGGAGTGTTCGTCAATACTCATATGCCTCCTAATAGCGTCTTATCACTAATTCTGGCCAGATATACTGAAATTTTCTTATGTTCACTAAAGAAAACCCTCTTTGGTAATTTTATGCTTCCATTGTTCCACTTACTTTTTTAACGCCACGTACTTTCTTGACCAATATGTACAAAACCCAATAAACACATGTGACTTAAGTATCAAATCATGTTAATGACATGTTTTAAAAACTGCTTAAGCCTTGTTGTCACATAAATTCATGGGTATGAAAAAATTATTCTTGTGTAAAAATATGATCCCTAACTTATTTTGCCCAGTATAGAAACATATAGTGAAAATAATTACCGGTGTGATACCTTTATGAGAAATTGTATATGCCACCCCTTCTCATGTGTTCGGAACCTTTTATTTTTCTGTGTTCTGCAAATTATAAAACCCGATGAGTTCAGAGTAGCTCTGACAGTGGCTCTTGCGAGAGTTAGCGAAACTTCAGCGAGATAGGGTAAATTATTCACGGAAATGTGGCTAGGAAGTGACTAGCACGCAATCGCATCATCTCGGGACTTTCCGTCAGAGGTCGGAAAAACAACCTCGAATGTAATAACAATCTTCATTTCAATCTCATGAGGGATATATCGTATTGACATAAAATGGAAATATCTACATATGTGCAATCCGTTCATAAAAAAAATCTATAAAAAAATCTCTTCACAAAGTTAGGGAAAGAATGAATCAATCTGTATATCTTTAGTCAAATTATAATCCGACGTACTGCCTTGTCTTTATCAAAGAAAAAGGGAAAAATGACTTAAACTAATGGGACGGCATGATATATTTATAAACAAATTATGGTATGTTCTTATTCTTGCAAAATGTGCACTTTCATGAAATAGTCAGCTTTCCGATAAATTTCTATCAAATATTTCATTTTGACACATTAAAAACATATTTTTGACATATAATTAAAAGTTGGCAAAAAAACAGAAAAAATGTATTCATTTTTTACACCCCCCGTTTTTCTTATCAGTAGAGATATTTCCTTCTCATTAGGAACATTTCTAGCCATGACATAACAGTTGTTACTGATTTGTTTTAGGAAACGTGAGTAAACTCAGGTGACCTATTGCTATCCGTTTTCGTCCGTTGGCGTTCATCGTGCATTAATATTTGCACATTTTCAGCTTCTTCTGTGAATCCACTCTACCAATCTCAACCAACTATTGCACAAAGCATCTATGGGAGAAGGGGAACAAAAATTATGAATTCACGGTCCTTGCCCCCATGGGCCTGGGGGATGGGGCAAAAACCACTAAAATTAATGCAATCTTTAAAAATCTTCTTCCTTACTTCTTGACATCAAGCAGTCAATCTGTTGGTATGATTGTAATTAGCATTGAGTCCTCTACCAAAATTGTGAAATTCATGATCCCAGGGTCAGTCTTTCTGAAGCTGGGGCTGGACTAAAATGAATATAAAGTGAAAATACATTATTTCTTTTCAAATCTTCTTCTCTAGATCTGCTCCTGGGCATTAAATGAACTAACCAAGTGCAAAGTAATGTTGAATATGGCTGCCTCTTCCGAAATTGTGAATTTCATGGCCCAACAATCAGAGGTTCTAATGCTAGGGCGGGGCTATATAGATTATATAGTGAAAGTGAATTATTTGTTTGAAAATCTTCTTCTCTCCTCCTGGGTATTAAATAAACTAACCAAGTACATAGTTTAGTTGAATTAGACTACCTCCTTCAAAATTGTGAATTTCATGGCCTCAGGGTCAGGGGTTCTGTGTTAGGGTGGGACTCTATTGATTATGTAGTGTAAATGAATAAATTCTGTAAGACTCTTCTTGTCTGCTCCTGGGAATTAACCAATGAACTATGTACTACATAGTAATGATGAGGAAGGATGCCTGTTTGAGATTTGTGAATTTCATAGTCCCTGGGTCAGGGCCCCTTGTGTAAGGGCGGGACTGTAATGTTTATATAGTGACAATGCTTGAATTCTTTGAAAATCTTTTCCTTTGCTCCTGGGTATTAAACTAATGATCTAAGTACATATTTCTTATGAAGAAAGCTGCTTCTTCTACAATTTTTAATTTCAGGGCCACTGGGTCAGGGTACTTATAGGGTGTGTGTGTGTGTGTGAGGTTGTGTGAGTGTGTGTATGTGTGAGAGGGTGTGTGTGTGAGGGTGTGTGTGTACATAGTCTGAAAATAATTTAATGTTTTGAAATCTGCTCTTTCGTATAAATCAACAATTTATAATGTAATAGCATTTATGATAAAATTTCCAAATTTTTGAAGTATATGGCCCTTGCGTCAGTGGTTCCTGGGGGATGGGGTGCACAACTGGTTATAATTGGAAATGCATTTCCTCTTTGTTACTCTGATCTACTTCTGGGTATGAGGTAAACAGATTAAGCATGCTAAGTGTAAACATGTAGTTATGATACATGTAAGCAATGGTGCCGCTCTCAAAATTGTGAATTTCACGGCCTCTGGTTTATAACACGAACCTAATTCAAGTGTTGGAAAGTTTTTACATGATACTCAAGTGACCTATAAGGCCTGTGGGCCACTTGTTGATTAAAGTTTGTGTCATTTGTCAATAAAAAATCCTGAATACAGAGAGCATAGATCTTTCAATTTGAGATAGAATATTTTTATTATGAATTCCGTCGACAATTTTGCCATAAGCGCGGTATGTTTGGTTGAAAAGTAGGAAACTTTGTCAAAAAGTGTTTTTGAAATCGAATTAAAGTTAAAACGCAATGTGCAAATTATCCAACCTGCCAAATCGGGGGTGATAGAAGAATAAGAAAGATTACAGGAACAATATGTAATGGTTACAGTAGACAGGGCTTTTAACAATATCGTCATTGTAAGACTCATTATTAAAAATGTATCGAATAAGAACCTGGTTTTACTTCTACGCCCGGAAATGTTTATACTTTTATCCACATCTCACTTTCTAAGGATGAAATTCTGTAAAATCAAATTTCGGTTATTAATGCATTCATCATTCCAATCAACCAAGGTGTGTTCGACCTACCATATCGATAGCGGATTCCTAAACTTTACAGAAATCTTTGCAGACATAGATACACTGCCGGTGTAACGTTGAATTTTGACCCGGGTTGAAAATTGACTCAGGGGTCATTTTTCAACGTTGAAAACTGAGACCAAAGGTATTGAATTTAGACCCTAGTCCGTTGAAAACTGAGCCGGGTCGTGGAATTTTGATCATGAAACCGGTTCAAAATTCAACAGCATAAAAACACATATTTATGACTTAATTCACAACTGTGATTTAATCCATAGGCATCAGGAACGGGGGTGGGGCTGGAGTAGGGATGCTTACCCCCTTTATTTCCACATATGGACATAACATAGGCATTGAACAATGTAGAATTGGTTTAGCAACCCCCTCCCCACCCCCAGCTTACAACAGGCACGTTACATTGTAGTAAAAGAAAGGAGAGTAAGTGGTAGTGCTTTGAAAAAAAAAAGATATTGGATCCATCACCCAACCCCCCCCCCCCCCCCCCCCCCCCCACCCCCAACTAGTTTGGACAATGGGCAGTTTTTTTTAAATGTCAATTTTTTTTCAGATTTGAATTTTTTTTAATTAGCCCTCCCCCCCGCACTTTCAATTTGCCAATGTAATTAATGCACACTTAATTCAGTAATTAAGTTATATTTTTATATATTTTTAGAATAAAATATTCACAAAAATTTCTTAGATTTCAAAGTTACATGTAGCTTAAAATCGCAATATTTCGTGTAATATTTATTTAAAAGGAAGAACATTTGTATAAGTAAATCCTGAACATTAGTAAATATAGTTACACAAAATACAATTTAGTTCATAAATTTGATTATTTAATTTTTTTTGCTAACTTCACTTCATTTATTTTAATATTAAAATTCCTAATATTAGTATTTAGTAAATGGTGAAAGTTAAACGCATGATACACGTACGTTTTAATGCTTATATAGTTATGCACAACATTAAAACACTGTATTTGTGACTGGGCTGTTTTCTTCATTTTTGTAGTTTTTTAAATCAAAAAATGTTTCCCTGACTTTCAGCGTTATTTAATTTTTGTAATAAGGTAACCAAAATATAACATTGACACCCCCTCCCCAATCGGGTAAACACAGAATAGTTTCTGAGGATATGAAGCGGTCCTTCCATCCAATTAGAGAAACATGGTTTGGTTTTCAACAATGGCTAGTTTTCTTTTTCCACATTTTGTGTGCTTGTTTGTTTATTGCGTTTTGTTTTTTTTTGTTTATGTTTTTTTTTGTCACAATATTTCGGATGGTTTTGATATGATCATACCCCCGCCTCCGAGAAAAACTTTAGGATCCCCTCTCTCTCTCTGTTTTTTTTGAAGGGGAATGCGCTTTTTAGTTGTTTAGATCAAAAAGTCCTCCCAGACTCAAACTCTAGTTCTCCTTCTCAAGGTTATGATCCGAAAACGCTCGATTTTTAGGCCAAGGCAGGCTACTGACAGATAAGTTTGTAACAGGGATTTTACCAACCTTGTTTAAAGTCAGCATTATTTACATGTTTTGGTCACTATATTGATCTTTTCACAAATATAACCTATCATTGGATTCATTTTGACCAATGTCTTTCACACTAATTTTTAGGCTGTTAACTTTGTTAAGTTTTATACTAAATTTATCTTGATGGAACATGTTCTTTCCACCTGATCAATATAATATTATATAGGGCTCTCTTTCCAAACACCAGCCAGTTTTCCAGGATTTTTGTTTTATGCCCTATTCATAGTTTTGTAGTTATTTATGGATGTGGATTTAAGAAAGTATTGTCAAAAAATAAAGTGTCATGCTTGAATATAACTGAAATCCTGTACTGATCAAAATGTACATATAGGTTTATTTCTATTATTCTTGAAAAGGGGAAAAATTGAAACCGAAATATAAATATAGAGATACTGATAAATCCCGAAAAACAACTACCCAGTTCAAAAAATGTTCAAACTCTGAGGTGGGGTCAATATTCAACAGGGTCTATTTTCAACTTGTTGAGGTCATGGGGGATAAGAAAAAAATATCAAGCTGTTGAAAAATGACCCCGGGTATAAATTTAACGACGTTTGGTCTCAATTTTTAACGGAGAAAAAACACCCCTGGTTCAATATTCAATATTCAACGTTGAAAAATTAACCCCGGGTCAATTTTCAACTGGGGTCAATATTCAACGTTACACCGGGTACAACAAATGTTGTACCAAGCCCCTATCTTTACTGTTACTAAAAAAAGTGCTGTAAAAGAGAAACTTCAGATGCACTGTGATACGCAATACTCTAGAAATCGTGTATATGAGATGTGGGTTCTCAAAAACTACAAAAACTAGAAAATTTCATCTGTGCTAGCCAAGGTTTTCCGATTCGAATTCTCTCTACAATTAACCCTTGGCAAATTTAGTCCTGCCACGGGAAATGACCAAATTTTTAAAAGTCAATTACATCTAAATGTAAGATTTTTTTCAACACAATAAACAACCATTTGTTATGGGTCAGAATTACCCGAAATGCCAGCAAAGATCAATAACACAATTTAAACTTAACAATAATTTATTTACAGTAATATATAATAAATATATCAAACATAACGTACAAACTTAGCAAGAATCTAAAAATACATACATCAGAGTGTCCGTTGCTGCACACAATGTCCCAGTGAAAATATATCCCATTTATATCTCAATAGTGCTTATACGACAAAGTATTTCTATGCATCGAATTGACAGGGTATTTATACAGTAATATAAATCTAGAATATTCTAGAAATTGTTAAAACATGATATTACTGGAACAATCTGGACATACACAAAATTTAAGAATGTTCTAGATCAAATGACCGAACATGTTGACCACTCTGGAATGTTCAAGAAACTAAATGTTACTAATAATATACAAGATGAAACAATACAAATACAACACATCACACAACACCTCCCCTCTTAAAAAGTTTGAATGTCAATGAAAAACTTAAAATTGTAAAACATGTACATTAATACAAAATCTAGTATGTTTACGATACTCTTGACAAGGCGTCTGCAATAACATTGTCTTTGCCTTTGATATGTTTAATTGTTATGTTGTATTCTTGTAACAACAAACTCCATCTAGTCAGTCTTTGATTCTTGTTTGACAATTTATGCAAAAATGTCAGGGGGTTGTGATCCGTATATACAAGAATTGGATGCAAAGTAACATTCAGATAAACATCAAAATGCTGTAAGGCTAACAACAAAGCAAGGCATTCCTTTTCAATGGTGGAATACTTTTGTTGACATTTTGTAAGTTTCTTTGAAAAATAAGAAACAACTCTATCTACATTATCACTATGTTCTTGAAACAAAGCTGCCCCGATTCCAACATCACTAGCGTCAACAGTAAGCTTAAATTGCTTAGAAAAATCTGGAGTTGACAGAACTGGGTTGCTCATCAGGATAGATTTGATTTTATGAAAGGATTTTTCACAGTCCTTTGTCCATTCAAAGTTAACCCTCTTTTGTAAAAGATTTGTAAGTGGACTAACAACTGAGGAAAAATTTGGACAAAATTTTCTGTAAAACCCAGCCATGCCCAAAAACCTCATTAATTCTTTCTTGTTTGTAGGAATCGGGAACTTTGCAATAGCTTCCACTTTAGCCATTATGGGTGTAACATAACCTTGACCTACTTTATGACCTAAATACTCTACATAAGCATGACAAAATTCGCTCTTCTTAAGATTCACAGTTAAGTTTGCTTTAGCTAAAATGTCAAATAAAGCACGCATGATTCGGAGATGTTCGTCCCATGTGTTGCTGTATATGACGACATCATCAATGAAGGCCTCGCATCCCTCAAGGTCTTGAAGAAGGGAGTGAATCATCCTTTGGAATGTTGCCGGTGCGTTTTTCATGCCAAAAGGCATTACTTTATACTGGTAAAGTCCATCTGGTGTAGCAAAAGCAGATATTTCTTTTGCTCTTTCTGTTAACGGCACTTGCCAGTAGCCTTTCAACAGGTCAAATTTACTGACAAATTTGGCGTTTCCAATGTTGTCAATACAGTCATCGATTCTAGGTATTGGGTATGAATCAGTTTTGGTAACAGAATTCACCTTTCTAAAGTCTGTACATAATCGGTACGAACCGTCTTGTTTTGGTACAAGAATACATGGTGAGCTCCAATCACTTTTACTAGGTTCAACAATGTCATTGTCCAACATGTACTGCACTTCCCTTCTTAGGTACTGCAATTTTATTGGATTCAGACGGTACGGATGTTGTTTGATAGGCAGAACGTCACTCACTATGACATCATGACAAGCTGCATTAGTTTTCTTTGGAACATCCGAAAAGATTTGATGATACTCATTCATCAAGTTTTTAACTTGTTCTTTTTGATGAATGTTCAAATGTCCAAGTTTGGCATCAAAATCAGCCAAAATTTCTGAGTTTTTCAAACGAACACTCTGATTACAATCTTTCTCATTCATTTCTACACTCGTATCACTTTCAATACAATTTTGAACAGTCTTAGCATTGGCTAAAGTGGAAACTGGTTTTACAGAATTTCGGTCACACCTTTCAAAATACTCTTTTAACATGTTAATGTGACAAACCCGTTTCTCTTTACGTCGACCTGGTGTCTTAACTACATAGTTTACATCACTAATCTTGCTTTCAATTTCATAAGGGCCATAAAATCTGGCCTGTAAAGGATGACCAGGAATAGGTAAAAATACAAGAACCTTATCACCTGGCTTAAACACCCTATTTCTGGCATCTTTGTCATACCACATTTTCATTTTCATCTGAGAATTCTTCAAATTTTCTTGTGCTAATTTACAAGCATTGTAAAGTTTTTCTTTGAAATCAGACACATAATCTAAAAGATTAAGATCACTAGTCTCAGTCAGCCACTTTTCCTTCAACAATTTCAAAGGACCTCTAACTGTATGTCCGAACACCAATTCAAAAGGACTGAACCCAAGAGACTCCTGGACTGCTTCTCGTGCAGCAAATAGTACAAGATGAACCCCTTCATCCCAGTCTTTCTCATACTGGTAACAATGGCTCTTCAGCATTGTTTTTAGGGTTTGATGAAAACGTTCTAGCGCTCCCTGGGACTCAGGATGATAAGCAGTTGATCTATATTGCCTTATACCCAACTCATGCATGACTTGCTGGAACAACCCCGACATAAAATTTGAGCCTTGATCCGACTGAATTGCCTTGGGTGCTCCTACAAAACTGAAAAACTTGGTTAGGGCCTTAACTATGCTCTTTGCCTTTATATTCCTTAGAGGTATGGCTTCAGGAAATCGAGTGGATGTACACATAATGGTAAGTAAATACTGGTTTCCAGTTCTGGTCCTAGGCAAAGGTCCTACACAATCCACCAACACTCGACTAAACGGTTCTTCAAAAGCTGGAATGGGTTGGAGAGGAGCAGATGGTATCTTCTGATTTGGTTTACCTACCATCTGACAGACATGGCATGACTTGCAAAACTTCGAAACATCCTTTCTTAGCTTAGGCCAATAAAAATGACTCAAAATCCTATTATAAGTCTTATTGATACCTAAATGACCAGCCATAGGTGTATCGTGGGCTAAACTCATGACATCTCGATGATAAGCAGCTGGGACCACTATCTGGTGAACAACACGCCACACTTCATCTGGAGAAGCGTCAGGTGGTCGCCATTTTCGCATAAGGATGCCATCTTTCATATAGAAGCATTCTCCAACTTTAATAGCCTCTTCTGGTGGAAGTGCCCTCTTACTAAGTTGAATGATATCTGGGTCTTTATGTTGTTCAGAGAGTAAACGTTCTCGGCTGAGGATGTCCTTGCCTTGGCTAACTAGTGGATGCAACTCATCATCCTCACCACCAAATTTTGGTAAAAATTCTTTCTTCTCTTGCTTTTTGATATTGTGTGGTTCCATGCTGGTTTGAGTGCCATCAAGGTCAGATAAGAAAGTGTCATTCAAATCAATATCAACAGAGGAATTCGTCTCGTCAAAGGCTTGAGTATGGTCTGCCTCCATTTCTCGTCTTCTGGCCATCGCTCTAGTAACAGCACAGGCTGGATAAATGTCATCATCTTCATCATCGCACATGACATCTGGATTGATCTTCTCACAAACTATAGTCTGGTACAACTTTCCCACCAGCTAAATCGTTGCCTAACAACAAAGAAATGCCTGGAACGGGAAGAGTAGGTCGAACGCCTACGATAACAGGTCCAGTAACTAAATCTGACTTCAAACTAATTCTATGCAGGGGAACATCAATGACGCCTAGCTCCACACCCTGTAATAAAACTGACCCACCAGTAGAAGTCTGCTCAGACAAAGGAAGCACGCCCTCTAACAATAACGTCTGTGCAGCACCAGTATCTCTCAGAATCTGGACAGGTTTTATTTCGCTAGAGTCACCGAGTGAAACAAATCCCTGAGACATAAAGGGCTTATAATCCTCCATAGAATCAATAGAACTGGACTGTGAACCCTGGACATCAGGAGTGTCAGAACAAATCGAAACTAAGGCTTCTCTATCACCTCTAACTGCCGCACAAGCATGTGGTTGAGTTTTATCAAAATCATTTTTTCTCTTAAGTTTAAAGCATTCACTGATCAGATGTCCCTTTTTCTTACAATAACTACAAGTAGGAAGCGACCCTATTCCAGACGCTCCTTCAACACGTCCTGGACCGGACTTAAAACCACCTTGGGATGGAGACTGGGAACTTGTGAAAGACTGAGACCCTGAACCACTCTTTTTATATGTGTCTGAATTTGTAGAATTACTGCTAGTCTGAGATCTTGATACAAAATTCTTTTTATGAGACAGAGCATAAGTATCAGATATGACTGCTGCCTCTTCAAGAGTTTTCACATTCTTATCTTCTAGATGTGTTTTCAAATCTTGAGTAACACATTCCTTAAACTCTTCTACTAGGATGACTTGGCGCAAATTAGCAAAAGTTTTATCAAGTTTCTTAGATCTAAACCAGTGATCGAATAAATCTTCTTTCTCTCGTGAAAATTCAACAAATGTTTGATTATCAAACTTTCTATACTTTCTGAACTTTTGTCTATACGCTTCAGGTACTAATTCATATGCTTTTAATATTGCTGCTTTGACCTTCTCATAGTCTGAACTCTCAACTACCCCTAGTGCAGAGTATACCTCAGCCGCTTTTCCAACCAGTACACTTTGTAACATTGTTGACCAAACATTTTGTGGCCATTTAAGATTCTCTGCTACCTTTTCGAATTGTGGAAAATATTTGTCTACAGATTTTTCTTGAAATTTTGGAACTAATCTGATATTTTTTGCTGCATCAAATTCAGTTTTGACAACTGACAGTTCTGGTTGGTTCTGTAATTTTAATTTCTCTAATTCAAAGTTCCTTTCACGCTCTCTTTCTCGCTCTTGTCTTTCTAATTTGTCTAATTCAAATTTTCGTTCACTCTCTCGTTCTTCTCTTTCTCTTTCTAATTTTTCTCTTTCAAATCGCATTTTCTCTAACTCTAATTGAAACTGATATTCTGCCATCTTATAAGAGCCTAACTCTGATTTAACTGTATATTCTGGAAGATCGTATTTTTCAAAGATGTTTTCTTCTACTAGTTTGTTTGCAACCTTAATTCTAATGTCTTGCTTTTTCTGAGAGGATTTAACATCTAACCCAAAATGCAAACCTAATGCGATCAAGTCATCCTTTTTTAACGTATCAAAAACCTGAACACTTGGTGAACTAAGAAAGTCTGTGACCGAAAACACCATGTTGATTTCTGCTGGCTTATAATTAAATTTAAGGTTCAATTAACAAAAATTCTGACAATAAACTGCAAAAGTGCAAGAAATTCTTTATCCCGGACGAGCCCCCAATTCTGTTATGGGTCAGAATTACCCGAAATGCCAGCAAAGATCAATAACACAATTTAAACTTAACAATAATTTATTTACAGTAATATATAATAAATATATCAAACATAAAGTACAAACTTAGCAAGAATCTAAAAATACATACATCAGAGTGTCCGTTGCTGCACACAATGTCCCAGTGAAAATATATCCCATTTATATCTCAATAGTGCTTATACGACAAAGTATTTCTATGCATCGAATTGACAGGGTATTTATACAGTAATATAAATCTAGAATATTCTAGAAATTGTTAAAACATGATATTACTGGAACAATCTGGACATACACAAAATTTAAGAATGTTCTAGATCAAATGACCGAACATGTTGACCACTCTGGAATGTTCAAGAAACTAAATGTTACTAATAATATACAAGATGAAACAATACAAATACAACACATCACACAACACATTCCTTACGAAATCATGAACAAGGCTTTTTTGAATCACAGACAACTATTATTTCAATAGCAATAATTGATCATCAACAACATTACTTTGTTAAAAGTCACCCTGATTCAAAACGCAAGTACTCTGAGACTCCCCCCAAAAATGGGAATTTCTATGGTAACAAATCGTGCTCCTTTCTGAGCCATGTTTTTATATTCGTATAAAGTAGATTTATTCATAAATATTTACCTTTTTGATGTCTTTGTCAAGGTTAAAATTACAAATAGTCAATGTACTTTATTTCCTCATCAATGCTCTGCTTCATCGATAGGCGAGGTTAAAGAAATGTGCAGGGCGGGAGTAATGGAGAAAAGAAGCAGGGCTTGAAGCATGTGGATTGGCGGAATGAAGAACATGTAAATGTAAAGAATAACTGTCCGCAGAGGATCGTGATTTAGGTAGTTATACATCAATCTACCTTAATCATCCTTAATTTCTTATAACAATCATGTATTAAGTTTTCCTTCTTAATACTAAAGATCACATGCAGAAGATTTGTTTCAATGTTATGCAAGTTAATTATAGACAATTGACAAAACATTACTTTATTTCCATTCAAGAGCCAACAGAGGGGTATCAAAGATATACCATCGTAGAATAAAAAAAATGATAAAAATTATAGAAATAAAATTCTATAATCTAAAATACACACAGAGCAAGTTGTTGTTGCTTTAAAATATTACTAAAGATTCAAGAGAACTATTTACAAGCTGAAGTAAATTATCAATATTTTTCACAGGTAATGATCCAGAAATATTTAAAATTTGATAACTATCTGAACTAGAAAAATTAAAATTTACATTATATTTCTATGCTTCGATATTTTTCATTACAGAGTGCACAATCTATGAGAAAATTCAATTCCTTCTCGGCTGTATTGAGACTATTCCTTAGCCTCTTTCTGCCCTTCCGCTTCCTCTGCCTGACCAGACTTCAATGTGGAGACGAGGACCTCATACTGCTTGGTTTTGTGTTCTTTCCCGTCATAACCAAAATAAGCACATCCATGAGTTGTGTGAACTTTACATGGAATAAGACTCCCCTCGTGGTGGACTCGACCCACGTACAGCCCCTCACCCACCCTCAGAGCGTTGTGGGGGACGTTTCCGTTTGAGGCGCCCTCCCAGCTATAAATCCATTTCTCGTAATAGCTATTGGCCAGATAATAGAACCATCCGCAAACCTTTTCTTCACCACCGTACGGAATACAGGCTCCACTAAGATGTTTCCCGTATTTTCCAGGTGTAAAGTCGCCATCAATGTGAGCACAGACTACGTGAAGTGTTTTGCCGTCTGCCTCGTATCCCCCTGTAAACACATCAGTTGGCAGGTAGCCACCTGTGCTATACCAACGACCGCTGTAAAGAGTATTAGAGATATTTATCAAAAATCATTATCTTGAATTAAAAGTATCATTATCTTGAATTAAAAGTATATATATATATATATATATATATATATATATATATATATATATATATATATATATATATATATATATATATATATATATATATGGAAACTGCATTTTCTTTTTCTTTTATAATTATATATATATATATATATATATATATATATATATATATATATATATATATATATATATATATATATATATATATATATATATATATTGCATTTTCTTTTTCTTTTATAATATATATATATATATATATATATATATATATATATATATATATATATATATATATATATATATATATATATATATATATATATATTAGACTTAGTACTCACTCTATGCAAAAATTTCTATTCAGGCCGTCACTTTGCATTGTAATTAGAATATTAAAGAACTCTGTCAAAAGGAAATACAACTAGAGTCATATATACACACACGAGATTTAATAAGCACGATTCCGGACCAACTTCATCCGTTTGATATAAGCTATAATGTAGTATAATTATAAATTCATAAAAATGTGTCCTGTTTTGCAGTTTTCTAAATTCACAAACATCGAGTTACATCGGGTAACTTTCAACAGCTTTTAATAATGATTTAAGAAATAATCATGCACAATCAATGCTCAATATAAGAAATATTAAATATGTTTTATATACCATGTTCTTTGAATAATCAGGTATATTATATCCTGAAAAGGGGTCTGTTTTGGAAAAAATAAGCATACCCTATATTAATTATATTTATATGAAGCAATTTTTTTTTTAGAGATTTCTATTTTTTTTATTCCTTTAGGGTTTTTTATCTTGTCTAAAATAATTTCTATATAGGGGAAAAAAAATTTCATCAACTTCTCAATCTAATTGCTTCCTGAATCGGGAGAGAGCAAACAAACATAATTTGAGGATAACCCAAGTTTTAAAAAATTAAAACGAGTGCCTCGGTGTAAGTCAAATTTTATATCTGACGAACTGCATTTTTACGTTGTTCCCGGAGAGAAAAGAAAATAAAGTTAAGCATATCGTATATAGGGTTTAGACCTTTCTGGTAGATTGAAATTTTTTTTTAAGTGCGTTAAAACTGGGACAGAATTAGCGCCCTTTGAATCTTTTTCAAAGTGTTCCTAAATTTGGGACAAAA
Source organism: Saccostrea cuccullata (assembly GCF_032062105.1). Classification (NCBI taxonomy): domain Eukaryota; kingdom Metazoa; phylum Mollusca; class Bivalvia; order Ostreida; family Ostreidae; genus Saccostrea; species Saccostrea cuccullata. Next base: position 359,691 of record NW_026930876.1, read on the forward strand.
TCATCATACTTTGAATTTTCTTTTCAAAGTGCGTTAAGAGTGTACAGGAACATTTTTTTTATTCTATGGACACACTTAAGGCACTCTGAAAATATATAATTAAAAAAAGAACTTTTTCAAAGTGCGCTAATATAGTATTTGTATACTGCATAAAATTGATGAAATAGGTTTTTGATCACATGCTTTTTGCAATTTGATAACCCCATGAAAATGCTGCATCTACATTTACTTGTATTAATTTATATATCATATATGCATGTTTATATTTATGTGTTTATGTTTCTTTGTGTATATTTAACCTTTCATTCAGAAGTTTCTATCTTATCATTTAACACTTGTATGCCTCGGTCATATTAACGCACTTTAAAAAGAAAAAAAATCATTTTTCAAAGTGTGTTGAATAACTTGTTCCCAATTATAAAGGGACATAAAGACAATTTCAACTGAATTTTTAAAAGCAGTTTTAATGCATACAATTCTTAACTAAGGCATCATCTTATGATCATCAAAGATTTGAACATCATACATTGATTAACAAACGAGATACAGAACTTAAAGTTCTTCAAAATGAAAAAAGGGCTCGTGCCTTGTTTTTGTAAACAAATAGAAAATATCTGATTAATAACAAAATGAAATTCAGCAAATCACTAGAAGCTGCTTAATTTTATTTAGAATTAACTTCTTTATTAAATTTATCTGTATTGAACGAACATTTATCAGTGTATTAATTTATGTAAACGGATTATGACACGGATCCTATTTACATAACAAAGGTTAAGAGCTCTAAATCCGTCTTGTATCACTACAACTGAAGATCAAATTTTGGATGATCATTAGAAAAACCTTAGTTAAATTTTTGTAAAAATGGAAAAATGAATTTGAAAATTTTAAGCTGAAACTGTGTCTATGCCCCTTTAACGCACTCTGAAATTTTTTTCAAGGAAATTATTTTTTATGCATTCCGGAAAATAAATTTTGAAAATTCAGCACTAATATTGAAACTTTCTGGAGGAAAAGTTCTTATAAAAAAATCGTAAATACTTATTAATGGAATATTTCACAAAAAAAGTATATTATAATATATCAGATAGAGTACTTTGATATTTTGTTAATGAAGTTCAATGTTTATTCAAATTAACTTTGAAATAATATTATTAGGTATAAACAAGCTTAGATACATAATATGAAAGGAAATCGTCATGATTTTCAGGATAATAATGATGTGGTACATGCAAAAGTGCATGATGAATAAAACTTGAAAATCTATTCAACTAGTAAAATTGTTTTGAATATACTACAGCTGCGATTTATAGTATAATATATAATAAGATATATCAGGTTTCGGTTTTCACCGCTTTATAAATCAGTGGATTACCCCCTCCTCTCTACAATACTTTTAAAAACTTAATTTATTTGTATTCTTGTTTTCAACTTATATTATTTCATATATATTTTTTATACATGTATTTATTATTATGTAATTATATTTAAACAATTGTTTTTTATATAGAATATTGTTGCAATGCAATTGCTAAAGTACTAGTATATATTACCAAAGAAATCAAATTTAATAAACATTATTTTACTTTCTCTTGTCTTCCCCAAAGTTAATTTTAATTTTTCTGAAGATTTTTTTAAATTTAGAAATGTTCACAATGTTCCATTTAAATGGTTACATGTTCTATTGGCGACAGTGAAAGTGGGCCTTTGAATTATTTGGCATTTTTATTGCGGTACAATGAATGGATTTTAAAATGGTTACAAGTTTCATTTTTATTGAAAAAGCAGATGTCAATGATATTGGAAAGCCTGGACTTTAATTTTTGGGGGAATGGTTGTATTTAAAGTTAATAAGTGGTACCTTTGTATGCTGTTGATTTTAATAAAATTTTGTGATTTCAAATGTTCTCAAAGTTCCTTGGAATTTTTTATTTAGTATCCACATCTGGTTTACATCACTTCTCGCGGGGATCGAAAATATTGCTGCACAGTACTCTTGAAGTTTATCCTTAACTACTATTAATCATCTTAGTAAGGAGTAAAGAACCAGGATTGGTAGAACATTTACTTCAACCCGCTATGTATTTTTTTTCTAAAGACTTTAAGAAGTTTCGGAATTCAATATAGTTATGGTTATATTTAAATTCATTTTGATTGCTTGGAATATTAAAAATATCCAAAACCGACAGATGACTTTGAAGACTTTCCGCATTAGAAAGGGTTCTATGAGTATAAGTTGGATTACCACTTTTAAAATTAAATCTAAGTTCAAATCCAATAGAAGAAAACCATTTACTTACTAATTAGTTATGGTACTGTAGCAATATTTATGGACAGTTTTCAAAAGCAGTTGTAGATCATGTAAATATAGAAGCACCAAGTCCTCATATCCTCAAAAGTAGACTCTTATTTGATATTTAAAAGATAAATACGGCATCATTCAGTGTTATTAATTTATTTTTGCTTTATTTGATAAAAGACATATTCAAATTTCAAACAATAGGAAATTCTTTAAGTCACTAGCTACATATATCACGTGTTTTGCAATTGTTTTATACATGAATCAAATTTAACTCGAAACCCATTGTAAGTCATCGTATTTTTTTAAAATAAATATCAAAACGATAACATTTTCAATGTGTGCCTAAATCAACATGAAAGCAAAATGAGATACTACTTTGATGTCTGTTGCAAAATCGCCATTAACTATTTCAAGGACAGAGAAAAAAGCACTAATATTTATAAACAAATTCTGTTGTTCATATTTGTAATATTATATTTACAAGCTCGTAATGACGCAAACTTACATTGTCGTCCTGTACAATATTGTTTTCATAAATAATACTAAACATTTGATAGTACAGACGCTTTTAGTTTTGAAACAATTTAAATACTAGTACTTTATATAATTAGGTCTAACTGATCATAACCTAAAGGAAAAACTCCAAATGTATCATAAAGACATATTCTTATATAGTAAAATTAAATTCTCAATATATTTTAAAGATGATGTCTTTTAGCTTTAGATTTTGTTTTCAGTGATATAACTCCTCGGTTCATCTTCCGTCCGTTGATTAGTCTTCGTGGTATCTTTCTGTCTGAGATTGAGGTAAAAGCTCCTTATAACAACAACAAGCATGAATACAATACCAAAGCCGACAAGTATTAATGAGTATGGAACTCCAAAAGAAAAGTCTTTCCCATGTGCCGCTTTTTTGGAAGCGGTTGTTGCGATGAATCGAACCAAGACAGCGAACTCAGATGTAACTATGAATTGAAAAAAAGTTCACATAAAAAGTATTTTATTTCTGTTTTAAGCATATCCTTAATCTAAATATTGATCTAAACGGTTTTAACGCGTAGATAGTCGCTTATATTTATGGTTTTCTTCCTTAGATAATGCTCTACAGCTATTTACTGATATCGTTCATTAAGGTAGAAAGTCATTACCTGCCACAAGTAGAAAAATTCCCCCAATCACGAACGTTGATGGAATCGACGCTTTCCTTTTGGTATTCCAAAAAAAGGATCGACCATCCGACTCCACCAAGATCAACAGCAAGGAGACTCTCTATCTGAACATCTATCATTGCTGGAGAAAAATAATGGTTATTTTATATTTGTTCTATCCGTGTTTTTTAAGATTCCGCTAAAATTTCACACATACATGTATATATATGTAGGACTCCAAGTGCGATGGGACTCCAAAGTCCGATGGTCTACGCCAAACCCCGATGGTTTAACACGCCAAACCCCGATGGTGCTGAAAACGATAAAAGTTTATGACGTCATAGTACTGCTGTGCCAAAAATGCGATACCGCTCCAGCGACGAGGATAGATTGTTTAAAATAAACATTAAGTGTCAATAATATTAAACCTCATCTTTTGAATTAAGGTGCGAAACTAAGCCTAATCAGTCGAAAAATGCGTAACACTCAGTTAATACAGGTATAACCTAAATATCTTGGCTGGACTAATCCAAATCAGTGGAAGACTAGGCTAACCCTAATTTCTTGGGTGGGTTCGAAGAAACACATTATAAATCCAATAGTGTTCAAGAACTAACCCTTATCAGTCGAATGGTGTGGAAGTACTAACCCTAATTAATGCCTCTGGTGGGTGAAAACAATGATAAAAATCAGTAAAATTGTATTTGATTGAATTGATTTTGAATGCAGGGCAATGGCATGACTTCAGACTATTGTGACGTCATCAACTTTGATTGTTACTCCGCACCATCGGACTTTGGCGTGTCAGACCATCGCACTTTAGCGCAACGTGTCTCATAGGAAACAGGCCATCGGACTTTGGAGTCCGTAAAGACAGCGAACCATCGGGGTTTGGCGCAGACAGTCTGGGTGTGGCGAGACCATCGGACTTTGGAGTCACCATCGGACCTTGGAGTCTTACATAATATACTCCCTCTATTAGATATTATTAAAGAAATAAATTAAATTTTTGAAGATTCATGAGGTATAGGAACTACAACGCTTCACGCCGGCAGATTTATCATGAAGCGTGTTAGCTTCATATAGTTCATGAGAAAATAGTTTGTAAAGAATTATAGGGGAAATCTATTGTAAATGTAAATATTTAAAAATACTTCTTTTCAAAATCGGAAGTTAATCAAATAACTATGTAGAAAACTTTTCGAAAAAATATGAGAGAGAGAGAGAGAGAGAGAGAGAGAGAGACTTACAGAGTCGAAGCGCCCCATTTAGCTTATATTTCTCATCTAAAGCTACGTAAGACCTTATCGAGCATTTGTCAGTTTCCTGGCGATCACAATCCCTGGCGTAAAAAATGCTAAATTGGCTAACCTACAAAATCGAATAGTATATATTGCTATTATAAGAAAAATACACGATCGTTTCCTTTAGTTGTTGCACAACAAATGACGTTTCTATTCACTTATTTAATATTCTGATTAGTCTATTATTATATAGAAATAAATACAATTATAATCTTTCAAAAAGGTTATATGCAGTTACCTCTTCCGTTATGAATCCAGGTAGGGCCATGGCAACAATGCATTAAATCAAACCAAAGGCTGACGATAGCAATTCAACATAAATCGGCATCCTTATTCTCTCTAAAAGTATCCATAACATACATAAGATTAACAAAGCGACGAATTTTCGTTTTTTAGAAAAGAAATTATACTAGCAATTCATGTAAAAAAAGTATTGCAGTCATTTTTGATGTGCTGATAATGAATCCCAGTTTCCTATCTGTTATTCAATGCATTATATTTTAGCTTAAACCGAGGAACCACGTCTCAATAGGCGCTGGCACGAAAAAGATATCTCCCTGCTTTACTGGTCTAAGTATTGGTCAAAATTTGCAGCTCTCCACCGGCAAGTGTCTCCATACGAGTGAACTATTCTGAAGAGGGGCGTAAAACAACAAACAAACGTATAAAAGGTATCTTTTGTTCAGAATTAGACAAAACAGAAGAAAAATCAAACAGAAAACGTAGAGAAAAATCAGTAGAGAAATGGAAAAGAATCAACCATAAAACTTATATATGATATACCTATAAGCGAATTCTACAGTACCGTTGTGTAATATGGAACAGTTTATATTTATATATCTATATAACAACAAAGGAAACAACGTAACATAATTATAACTATTTATATTTGATTCTAAAAATAAACGCGCAAATAGATTCTGATATTTCTTTTGGTATTGTGGTTTGTTTTTGTGCGTTATTTAAAACATTTTTTTTATCAAAGAGGGGGTCCCTAATTATTATTGTAGCTCACCTGACAAGACAAACTTTGTATTCAGTAGTATGACACTAATAACAATATATAAGGTGCTAATAAATAAAGGTAAAAATAGGCACTTAATGAAATAATAGTATATGGAAATGTACTTCTTTATAATTTGACGTATATTCATGTGAAGCAGAATTTATTCCGAAACTTCTAAATGAGAAGAAAACACTTGCTGTGGTCTTTTATTAGTCAACCCGACATTAATATAATATTATATCGACGAAGTAGAGTCATACCTTCTTGTTTCGGTGAGGCTTTTTTTGTCTATAGTCGGTAAACGTTCATTTATATATCAATTCGATATATCCCAGTGAACGTAAAATCAATGGCACTAGCTAGTGTCTTTCACATCCTTTCACATATCTGTATGGGGACCATAAGGGTCATGCGCATATATAGGATTGATACAATGATTGTTTGTTGCTTGACGTGTCATTCAAGAATGTTTAACTCATATAGAATCGCTAACATGTATCAATGAAGGTCTTAAAATTTAGACCTTTGCAGGTTGAAATTGAAAATTGGGCAGTGAGGTATCATTATCCAGCCAGCACCTGCCATGAGACGGGACCTCAGTCTTCCAGGGCATTTCAGAAGAACCTCAAAATTCTGTTTAAAAAGCCGAGCACCTGGTGAAGAAACAGTCCCTACCTAATTTGATTTTAACTCAGCGACAAACGAAGTCACCTTTGCCATTGTCAGCTTTCTAATTTACGTAGAATTATCCCGCTATCATCTGGTGTTTACATGTACATCTCCTACTGTATTTAGAAACCAAGAATATGCTTCGTGTACGATAAGCTTTTAGACAGAGACAGGCTACGGACAGAAAAGTTAATTTTACAGGGATTTCAACGGCCTCGTTTAAAGTCAGCATTTTGTAAATTCTGTGGTCGTTATAATGACCTTGTAAGCAAATATAACCTACCAATAAATATTTATAAAATAGTTATTATTCATCTACGACATCTGTAGCAAGTTTTGGACTGAAGAATTGTAATAGTGTAGAAAAAGATGAGAAAAAATCCCAATAAAATTTACTTGACCAGGTGAGCGTTAGAATCTTGAGCATATGTTTATCTGGTAATTCGATTCTTATTTTTGGCAATTGTCGATACTGCGCATTTAAACGAATTTTTAACTGAATAGAATCGTTATTGTTCCGCTTTAAATCCCAAACTTTGACATCGCTTAAAAATTGTCTAAAATAGAACAGATCTGTGTCTAATAATAGCCTGCTATTTTAATAAAATTGGGTGTCTTCAACATAAATAGCGAGGAACATATGTGTTTACTTCTCCTTAGAGCCATATTACAGACAAGGGTTATTTAATTTATTTGATTTATCAAGAATAAGAAAAACATCTTTATCTCAATATTGCAAAGGAAGGTACGTTTTTTGCTTTATTGTGCCCTAAAAATTAAATGTTTTCAAAATGTTTTGAAACTGTCTCAAGTATCTGTTAAGCTCATGGCTTTGATTGATGAAGAAAGTGTTTAGCATAAAGGTATCTTCTGGGAATATGACTCATTAATACATACATTTCTTTATTTTAAGAAAAGTCTAAAAATGATCCATTTCAAGAGTAATTTCCCTTCAGAAAATAGTGTCCTCAACTGTCTCCCAATTTAAAGTCTTACATGGCTTTTAAAAAAAAATTCACACTAACCAAAATTAAAAAGATCTTTTTATCAGTTTTTTTTCTTTATATAAAAATAGGACTTTCCTGTAAATTACTTCTAAACATATAAATCAATATCGGTTTATAGAAATCACAATGTAACAACAATAACTAATGTATTTTTGACTCGGAATTGAGTAGCAGACACAGTTTAAATCAATTTAACTATAGAAAAGTGGGGATATGTAAATTCAAAATCGGTGAAAACGTAAATAAAAAATATCGTCTAAATGTACACCTAATCTTGTATTTTTATTTTTTAGCTCAGATAGGTCATATTTATCTTCAATTTTTAGATATGTTGTAAAATTCATTTAAAGATCACATATCTCAAAATCTTTGTGGTCGATACCTGTGGACAATATTTTCTGACAGAAAATTCCATTGAAAATTGGTGTCTTTCTCAACTTCTTCAGAAAATGAAAGAAAATATGCATGTTCATCACAATTAGCACTCAGAAATGTATATAAGGAAAATGATCTGCATAATTTTTCCGCATGGAATTTCAATGGTTCAGAAAGCATGAGTTTTCAAATTTTACATCAGTTTCATTTTTTAAGAAAATCACAAGGCAATATTTGTATTGAAACCGTACCTTGTTTTAAGTATAAACTACATCAACTAAAAATTCAAATGATTGGTAGACGATAGAAAAAAAGGAGATTGGATTGACCAATCCTAATAAGGAGATTGGATTGACCAATACTAATCCTCTTTGATGAAATATAAAAAAAAAGAGACTAGATTATTTTAGGTCGCAAAATCCTATCATTAATAACAAAGCTAAAAGATGTATGCAATTTTAAAAACTTGATATCCTAATATATGAGGTACGTTTGCCTGTCTATCTCTTGTTGTACTACCCTTTTCTTTCTCTCTGAATGTTTTTTTAATTTAAAACTACAATCTTGAAAAAACAAATTGATTAAACCAAACCGTTTGCTTTAGTGATTTTGCACGAACATCGAAAGCATTATATATTTTTAAGGTATGTTATTATCCATCCCCTTTAAATATCCAACACACAAAATGAAATGTTTTTCTACGCACAGGTATATTCATATGAAAACCTGTTTGCCTTTTTTAATCCAGGGTTTGTAACCCTCAAAGTAAAGTAAAAGTCTGCGATTAAAGCCCTTCAGTGAATGTTTACATCTCTTTTAAAAATAGTTAAAATTATGGTAGTGAAAACAAAATGCATGTAATTTGGAAACTTTATATCAAAATGTTTATGAGAAAGCTCCTATAAAGGAATGTATATCGCATTCTAAGGGAGGGCACTCATGCTATCCAAAACAGCACGGGAAGCATTTATATCCTGGGAAGCACAAGGACCAAGGATCATTTAAATGCATTTTAATCAAACATAAACGAATTAGCAAAATGATGCTGAAAAAGAAGCAATGATGTTTTCTAATAACAAACTTCACCGAATTATATTTGCATTCTGTTTCCTCTCAATTTTAAGACTCCCTCTCGTGAGACCGTATAAACCGAGGTTACATGTCGCAGTAGGTGCTGGAACGAAAAGGATCCCTCACTGCTCAATGGCCCTGAGTGCCGAGTATAGGACAAAATATGCAGCTCTCCACCGGCAAGTATTAGTGTTTCCATAAGAGTGAAAAATTCTCGAGAGGAGGTTTAACAACATAAAATCAATCAATTTATCCAACTGGCTTCAATTAAGTTCATATATAAACACATATTCCTCTGTTGTGGTAGCCCGCGTTGCGCAGTGGTTAGAGCATCTGTTTTAGAGTCGCGAAGTAAGGAGTTTATCGTTAAGACGCGGATGCAAATCCCACTGTGGAGACCGGTCTTTTGGATGAGAGAATTTTGTTTTATACTCGGTACACGGGACCATTGAGCAGGGAGGAATCTTTTTCATACCAGCACCTACTGCGACATGGGGTTTACACGAACTCATCCTAAGGACATGTCTCCACGTCCCACAGTGGGATTCGAACCTCCGACGTAAAGAACAACTCCTTACTTTGCGACTTTAGAGCAGACCACACTCTAACCATTGCGCCACGCGGGCGACGATGACGAATTTGATAAAAGATATTTCCAAATTTCAAAACATGCGAAATTCTTTTAATCATATGTTTTACACATAGCTATCACGTGTTCTACAATCGTTTTTACAAGTGAATCAAATTTAACACAAAAACTAAATCAACATCAAAGCAATATGAGCTGCTTTGATGTCAAATTTTCTGATGCAAAATTCACATTTCAAGGATATAGAAAAAAGAACATTTATATTTATAAACTTCATATTTGTAAAATTATATTAACAAGCGAAATTACACTGTTGTCCTGTACAATATTGTTTTCTTAAATGATACTGTATATAAATTTGATTGTACAGACATTTTAAGTTTTAAAACAATTTAAAAACCTAGTACTTAATTTACGTCTAATTTATCATAAAGGTATAAATTACTTAAAAAATTATCATAATAACATATTCTAATATAGCAAATTTAAATTCTCAACATATTTTAAGGATGATGTCTTTTAGCTTTAGCCCAAGATTTTGTTTTCAGTGATATTTCTCTCTGGCGATAAGTCTTCGTGTTATCTTCATTATGTTTATTTCTAATAAAGAAGATAAAGTTCATTATACATTCCTAATACAATACCAAAGCCAACACGTATTAATGAGTATGGAACTCCGAGAGTGCTGTCTTTCCCCTGTGATGCTTTTCTGGAAGCGTTCGTGGCGAAGAATCGAAGCAAGACAGCGAACTCAGATGTAACTATGAATGAAAACAATTTTTTAAAATAATTATGTTTAAAGCATACCATAATTAGGATTGATTTCAACATTTTGATCGTGAAGATTACACAACATATTTTTGGTTTTCTTTATTTGATAGATTAATGTTCTATGGCTATTTACTGATATCAATCACATCAGCATAAAATTCTAAAAGCTGTTACCGGCCACAAGTAGGAAAATTCCCCCAGTCACAAACATAGATGGAATCGACACTTTTCTTTTGGTATTCCAAAAAAGGATCGACCATCCGACTCCACCAAGCACGACAGCAAGGAGACTCTCTATCCCCAGACAGCAGAATGTTATTGGTCCTTTTTTGGGCCAACAATGCTCCCAACAATGTTGGGCCACCGTTTGTATTCAACATTGGGCCATCGGTAAATTGTTCATCGGCCCTATCAAACCAACTTGTTGGCTTATTGTTGGGCCAATGTTACAGTTAATATTAGGCCACTATTGGGCCTATGTATTATTTCAATGTTGGGCAAACGTCATTTTTGTACAATTGGGCCATTGTAAGCAATTAATGTTGGGCCAACGGTAATTTCCTCATCGGCCCTTAATCAAACCAACTTGTTGGCTTATTGTTAGGGCAATGTAACAGTTAATATTGGGCCACTGTCAGCCAGGAAACCGAGAGGAAATACTTCACCTCTCACTCTTTGGTAATAAACTTATTCAATTCCAAGGGAAAGGCCTATATGTGGAATCATTTATTAAAAGCGGTTTATTAAAAATTAAAGACATTTGGAATGAAGTGGAAAATTGTTTTAAATATAATGACACCATTTTTAATAAATTATTAGACAAAAGGTGTTGGATATTTGATTATAGTAAAATAACATCAGCTATTCCTAAATTGTTTTATCCAATATTGAAAAAAAACAACTACTCAGTATTTAATAGCAAAATAAAACTCTCTTATAAATTGAATAATAATTTACTCATAAAATGAGACACTAATACAGTAGTAACCTATGAAGATATCAATTTAAAGAACATAGAAAAAATATTAAACAAGACAATAATTCCAAAATGTCAAGAAAAATGGGAAAATATATATCAAAATAACATACAGTGGGACCTAGTTTGGGACAGTATTTCAAAACTGAAAGTTAAAAATAAGATTCAAGAATTCCAATGGAAATGCGTGCATGACATATTGTATACTGAAGATAAATTATGTAAAATCGGACTATCCAATGGTTTATGCAACTTGTGTAAAAATCATCAAGAAAATCAACAACACCTCTATTTCCATTGCGCAAAAGTGAAAACAACACTCATTTTACTAGAAGATATAATTGAAAATGTGCTACAACTAAATGGAACTTTACAAATTGACCAACAAACAATAATATTAGGATACTTGAAGGAATCGCAAACCCAAAGAACCGTTGTTTACATTTTAATATGTATTTATAAATGGGTCATATGGAAAACAAGAAATAAAATTAAATATGAGAGTTTAAAAATAACTGACCACAGTATTAAAAATGCATTAAAAATGATATAAAATCGATTTTTTTACTATTACAATCAGATGATTTGACAAAATTCAAAGAGAAAATAAATCATATGTTTCAAAATTCCTTGTGATTCTAATACCAGTTATAACGTTATTGACATTATCTGCTGCCGTGATAAACTATATATACATGTATTCACATTTGTTAATTCACTATAAGGCACACTAGGTTTTTTTTTCATTGCTGTTATTTTTCGGTATTATCTGCTGCCGTGATAAATTATATATACATGAATTCACATTTTTAAGTCCACTATACGGCACACTATTATTTATGTATTTGTATGAAAATGAAGCGTCAATAAACATATATTAGTATAATGGTGTTAAACGTATACTTTGTTATCATATATAAAAATGGTGCGAATTTGCTTTGAGATATTTATGTATATGTATGAAAATGAAGCGTCAATAATTATATATAATATATAATAGCATAATGTGAAAAAATTCTGTTCAAATTTTGGAGATATATTATATAATACTATATTGATGCAGTGAGCTCCTGGCACCCCTGGTGAGGTATTATCAGAGGGCTTCTGCGGAAGTTTTACCTCACTGTTATATTGTATGTTATTGAATAAATAATTGAAAAAAAATATTGGGCCACTGTCGGGCCAATGTATTTTTTCAATGTTGGGCAAACGTCATTTTTGTACATTTGGGCCATTGCAAGCAATTAATGTTGGGCCAACGGTAATTTGCTCATCGACCCTTAATCAGACCAACTTGTTGGCTTATTGCTGGACCAACGAAAGGATATTATTGAGCCACTGTTGGGCCACTTATTCTTTCAATATTAGGCTAACATTATTTTTTGGCCAACGTTGGTTTGTATCTTATTGGCTCTCCATCATGACAACTCATTTGCTCTTTACTGGTTGGCCATTTGTCCTCAAAATTGACAAATACAAATAATAAGGTTATACTAGTTTCGTAGTACAGTTTAATGGTAAAAGCCCTTTAATACTAGCTATATACTAGTATGCTAGATTAATAGTTTAATACATAATCTCAATATATATCTCATAGCATTAATTAAAAAAACTGAGGAAAAGGAAATCAAAATATAAAATTGAATTATAACATACTAGTTTTTTATTGCTCAGTGCATGAAGAAAACATTAATAAAGAAATAAAAGTTGATGCTCACTTCAAGCGATACATGTAGGGTAACATGACTATATACTCCCTCTCTGATGTAAATTTATGGAGAAGTTCAGTAAATTGCAGGTATCAATAAGCACGTCTAACAAATAAACAAAGCCCCCCTCCCCTGTTCTTAAAACAATACTAAAATGAATCCCGTCAATTTGTTTACTTACACAAAAAATGTTTCTGGCATCTGCATCGTGTTTGTAACCGACAAACAGACACATAAAAGGGTAGAACTACAGGTATGTCACACTATATTACAGAAAAAAGCTAGGCACTGCCACTTTCCATCTGATCTCTCTCCTTAGTCTTTCTTCTTGGCATTTAACAAAAGAATCAACCAACCGACTCCACCAAGAACGACAGCAAGAAGACTCTCTATCTGCACATCTATCATTGCTGAAGGAAAGTGTTAATACGTTATTAACAATAAAAATAAAAATGTAAAAAAAAAAATGCAGTTAATTATTTATTATATAAATATTATTTCAAAAACATACAGGAGAGAGAGAGAGAGAGAGAGAGAGAGAGAGAGAGAATTACATAGCTGAAGCGCCCCATTATTGTTCTTTTCATCATCAAGAGCTAGGTAAGATCTTGTTGAGCATTTATCAAACACACAAGTCCTGGCATAGAAGATGCTCCTCATCATGTTTTCCTATACATTATTGTAAAATTTAAATGATTTATTAAGGGTTTTTTTTCTTATACAATAAATGGGTAATTGTATCAATCCTTCCATGTATCAATGATGAGAAAAATATCACCTTTTTGATCGTTCAAAATCAGATTTGAATTACCTCATCCACTATAAATCCAGGAGTTACCATAGAAACGAAATAGAAAACTAATCCAACAGCAGATGAGAACAAATCAAGAAACAACGTCTTGGTCTGAGACATACTTGTCTACTTTGAAAAATATTATAAAGAAAAGAAATAAAAAAAAAATTAAAGACAGTGCTATTACTTTGGGTTTGGTTTAAAAAAAAAACAGATTTTATTAAATGTTAAAATTTAAGTGTATTGAATATCTTGATAAATACTACTAACGCAAGTTCAAGTAGTTCTTGCTTGCAATGTGCAATCTTCACACTTTCTGATATTTGACACTTTTTTCAGTTTTCAACAACCTTTAACCATCACCCTTGATGCTTGGACAAATCTATGTTTATTCTGTTTAAATGACACAGTGCTTTAATTGACGTCAAAACATTTTTTAAGAATAACAAAGAGAATATGTTGTAATTGTTAATGTAAGTCAATATCATGAGCATAAAGGAAGGGCAATAAAATTCAGAGTAATGACACACATATAACAGAAAGTATCTGTTTGAAATTATTTTAGATTCTTTTAGTGTAAAATGTGTTTTGTAGACCATGATATGTTTATAATAACATGTAGAATCTATACAAACATGCATGGCATTGCATTGCTTTACTGTATTTTCTTAATCAATAAAATAATGATCCAAAAATTTAAATAAAATCCGTAAATAATAAATGCCTGTAATCTTCAGTGGGTTCAACGGTGTATTTTATCATGTAATACAGTCCATTGTTTCAAAGAGGAAGTTCTTACGTTTTTTTTTAGCTTGCCCGATCAGTCGGTTCATAAACACAAAGAATTAAATTAAAAAATGTGAAGATAGAAAAAACAGCGACCCATGTCGAAAAATTCATAATTTTATTGGCTTGTTGTTGATAATGTCATTTGAATTAATTTCATTTAAATATTATTTTTTATTCACAGATGTTAAGGGGAATAGGATTGGGCAACAGACTCAGCCTCTTTTAGCGCTCATGCTCATGGGGTATTTATCGTATTGACATAAAATGGAAATATCTACATATGTGCAATCCGTTCATAAAACACTTTTACATAAACTAACCAAGTACATAGTTTAGTTGAATTAGGCTACCTCTTTCAAAATTGTGAATTTCATGGCCCCAGGGTCAGGGGTTCTGTGTTATGGTGGGGCTCTATTGATTATGTAGTGTAAATGCATGAATTCTTTAAGAGTCTTCTTGTCTGCTCCTGGGAATTAAACCAATGAACTATGTACTACATAGTAATGATAAGGAAGGATGCCTCTTTGAGATTTGTGAATTTCAAAGCCCCTGGGTCAGGGCCTCTTGTGTAAGGGCGGGACTGTAATGTTTACATGTATATAGTAACAATGCTTGAATTCTTTGAAAATCTTTTCCTTTGCTCCTGGGTATTATACCAATGATCTAAGTACATATTTATGATGAAGGAATGTGCCTCTTTCAAAATTGTTCATTTCAGGACCACTGGTTCAGGGGTACTTGGAGTGTGTGTGTGTGTGTGTGTGTGTGTGTGTGCGTGCGTGAAGGGTATCAAACGGGGACATTTGTTTGTTTACACACCTTCCAACCGGGGACGTCCCCGGTTGTCTCCGATTAAAAATAGAGCCAAATTCGAAATCAGGGTTGTCTAATTACCCCAAAAAGCCGAAAAAATCCATTATTAACATGTTGAAAAAATGTCCCCGGTTAGTTAGGATTAAAAGATGTGTGTTAGTGTGAACTTTTCATAATGAGCGAAGGTTTGTACTTGGGGGTTACACACGTGACCCCGGTATTATAGTGAAAAACGTGTCACGTGACCTTTCCTGAAACAAACATTACCTTGAGATATGTTCTCTTTCTTATTTTTAAGTCCGTATTTTTTAAATTGCACATATTATGTTACTAAGGTATGATCATCAGCCAGTCTGACAAACATTCGTGTCTATGGAACATTTTTAAGTCCGTATTTTTTAAGTTGCACATATTATGTTACTAAGGTATGATCATCAGCCAGTCTGACAAACATTCGTGTCTATGGAACATCTTGATTATAGATGTACGATTAACTTTGTACTTACGCATGTAAATTAAGTTTCTTAATCGAGCCTATAATTTTTTTAAGGAATAAAGGTTATTTAAACTTATGTTATTCGAATAATTCGATAATTCTAACATAACTTGGGACAGTTTGCACGTTATTAACCACGTAGTATTGCAGATTGATGATTGACGATAAGCAGTCGCGATAAGCAAATTAAACAGGGGGGGGGGGGCTAATATTGAAATGGGGCTTATCCCCAATAAAACCGTAACCCTATTTTCAGTGTCCACATAATGCATATCTTTGCAAAAAGTGGAGTACTTAAGCCGATAATTCGAAATAATATTGTTTATATTATGTTTAAATGCTGCAGTAGGGTTGATTTTCTTAAGCTTAAACATAATTCTTGATTTGGTGACAAAATAATACTCATTTAGATAAATATGCTTTAGTATAATTCGCATAGTTAAAAGTTTCCTGTAAATATACATTTCACCAGAATTGAACGTTGTCATGCATTTTTTTTGGGGGGGGGGGGTAAGAGCGGGATTGGGGTTGGAAAGTTTAAGCTAACAGTGTTTTTACAATTTTATTTCTAAGCCGTTATTTGCATAGCTAAGGGTGGTAGACATATCCATATACATGCATGAGATTCCTACAATGTGCCTTGTAATAGTGGTGTGGCAAATGCTAGCTGCAGAACGGTAGTTCTCCGAAAATATATTTTGACGGACTGGAGAGCTACAGTCCCATCCATTTTGAAAACTGTATATTTATTGCCTGGACAAAAAGCAGCGGTAAGTTCCGAATTAATTCTCCAATTTCTTTTACCTGAATTGCGAAAAAGGGTATATCTTTAAAAACTCTCGTTCAAATATAGGTGACATCTGCACAAAGTGCGTTGGACCAAATTATCTTGCAAACAAAATTGAAAGTATAAATTGTCGAAATTTTTGATGATCACAGGAGGGCTATTAACAACAACAAAATTTTAAAATTAAGCCTCGACAGTCTAAAATTTGTGAAGGGGAGAGATACTGGAAGGAATCTAAGAAATTATCAATAAATGCCTCGCTTCATGAAAACGAAATGTTTAATGTGGTGTTGAAGAGAAGGAAGGGGGGTTATGCTGTAATATTTCTATTTCTCTTATTTTTCTCTCTGTGATAACTCTTTGAAACTTAGCGGAGTTAATTCCTTGGTAATTATACCGGAATGTAAGTAAGGCAGGTCAATAGGTCAGCAGCTAAGGAGGCCTAATATGCATGCAAATCTCGTGCGCATCTGTCTGCGAGTCTAACGCTAAGGAGGCCTTTGCATGAAAATCTCGAGCGGCTGCTGTTGTGTTTGACTTCCGTGGCCGATGGCTATTGAATTAGGATGGGAATCGTCGTGTAATTCAAATCTATGTCTGCATTTTATTTAAGTTTAAATCTACAATATTTTTTTCACAATGAAATGGAAGTATAAGAAATCACTGACTAGGAAACATGGGATAATTTATGTATAATAGGCTTCGCCCGTTATGCAAATTATCCCATGTTTCCCACTATTGTTGATGCCCTGGCATAATATACTACATGTAACTCCGCAGTGATTCCTTAATTTTATGCTGTCTATATGCCACAGCGATCTCATCATTCCCCTTAGAATTCGAAGTGTGTGAAGACGATATATTGAAAAAAAAACTATATATCAAACCTGTGCGATTCATAAAGTTAGCTTATATAGAGTATTTTCAAAAAATCTGATTAATTAAAAGGATCCTTTATCTGTAATTAGCCAGTAACCATTGTAAATATTCGGACAGCCATTATATCTGCTACTAGTATTTTCAAATTAAAAATATAAAAAAATCATATTTTTATAATACACAGAATAAGTAGCAGTCCACTCCCGGTACCTCGGTACGTGGAAGTTGTTATGCATGGACATATACAGTAGTACAATGCATACGTTTGATCACAGTCGAAAGAGAGAAAGGAAGAAGGCGTAAAGAATAATGAAGAAAAAATATTTAATCATTTGACTAATTTTATGAAAAAAAAGGGGTCCTTAAGGATATACTCAAGGTACCTTACCTGCTGATAATTTTTCAAGATATTTTTAATTAAAGATTAAAATGTCATCAGATGTTTATAGAAAAAAAAAATCAGCATGCATTATCAGGGTTTTTGAAAGATAAATTTTTTTTTTCATTATTCAAAGAAAAGTATACAAAAATTACAAAACACAATTTACAGATTTTTTTTCGAAATTTGTTTTAGAAGAGGTGTGCAAATCCATAATTATAGAAAAATTTAAAGTATTGCACACAAGTCAATCATCTAGTAGAATTCAACCCCAGGGAAGAGCTCAATAAAGTTCAAAGTATGTTGCATACGACCTTAAGGTCAAAATTTCATAAAGGTATCGTCGTTATTCAGTAAGAACGTATAATGACGTCGCGTGCAACGAATTAAGTTTCCAAGCATTCAAATAACTTTTATAACATATATAAACTCTTAAAAGATGTTTTTTTTAAATAATTGTCTTCTTTCAAGATCTTAAATTTTCAATATATACCATGAAGATGAATTTGTTCTTTTCCATAGGCAGATCTAGTAATTTCGACTGGGGGGGGGGGGTATACTCAGTATACGGATTCTGAAAACAGATTTTGTTAATTTGGAAATATAATGCGTGTACCATACAATTCAATACTAAGATATTTGATATTCTAGTTCGATTAAAAGATACAAAGCACTTGTACATTAAGACATAGAAACTACCGATGACTAATACTTTTTCTATCAAAAATGTCGGATGGTCATTTAAAGAAAGTAAATCATTTCTTGACAGCTTAATATATTGTTTCTTTTCAAATTGTTTCATGCATATATCTTTAAGAATAAGTACACTACTGTCAATGTAATTATTACTTCACTTTAAAACTGATTTATACGCTTGGAGGTTTGATGAGGTGTGGATGGGAGTACCACATTACCTGTATTTAATTCCTAAACAAAATGCAAACTCAATTTCAAGCTTTCATCCGAACAAAACAAAACTGAATCAAAAGTAATTGTTATCAGAGAATAGGTTTTCTGCATCTTAAATTTTATAATTGCTACGTTTTAAAAAATACTTGGTATTTTTACTCAATTCTCCTCCATTGAGGTTTTAGAATAATTCATAAACATGTTCCTTCTTGTATTTTGATAAGCCTGAGGTACATGTATATACATACGTCATTCACATTTATTTTTGTATTTGCATGTTTTATACAGGGATGTCCATATTTGTATTGTGATCATCAATACCCACAGTGTCCCCTATTGTAATGTGAATTTCTATACACAAATGTCCCCTATTGTATTGTGAATTTTTACACACAAATTATGTCCCCTATTGTGTTGTAGTTTTTTATAAACAAATGTCCCCTATTGTATTGAGAATTTTTACACACAAATTATATCCCCTATTGTGTTGTAGTTTTTTTTATACACAAATGTCCCCTATTGTATTGTGAATTTTTACACACAAATTATGTCCCCTTTTGTGTTGTAGTTTTTTATACACAAATGTCCCCTATTGCAGTGTGGATTTTTATACACAAAATATGTCCCCTATTGTGTTGTAGTTTTTTATACACAAATGTCCCCTATTGTAATGTGGATTTTTATACATTAAATATGTCCCCTATTTTGTTGTAGTTTTTTATATACAAATGTCCTCCATTGTATTGTGATTATTTATACACACAGTTCCCCTATTTTATTCCCAAGATTTACTAGTATTAACAAATTCTATCTGTTGTTGTGCTGTATTTTTTACGATCTTTTCTGTACTGATTCGCGAATGTCCATATAGCTTACTAATATTCTTTAACATCCATTCATGCGTCCTCTACTTTTCAATTATATAATCAAATATAATACATAAAAATATCGGTCTTTCCGCCTTAAAATATCAACCATCGGAAAACTGGCTCTATAGTACAATTTCGCCCAAGGAGAACTGGCTTAATCAAATGAGCTAGTCCCCGCCCCCAACAGCTTATTCTCAATTATCCATAACAATACAATCCTCATTAATATATAATTTTTTTTTAATTTTGTGTTGTTATAATTGTATATATAAAATGTATATCATTGATGGAGTAAACAAGTTTCCAGTTCCTCTCAACCAAGTCCTGGCCCTGGGAAACTGGAATCTTGCTAACCCCTTTAATGACATACTTTTAACTGTATAATAATACCTCTTTTAAACAAGCTAATTATCTCGAAATAATTTTTCCTTAGAGTTGATATCTCTTTTAGTAAAGAATAATAGAACTAGAAATAAACGGATTCGAGTTATTAAAATGTGTGTGTAATACTTATAATGGAGAGATAATGGAATTGAATAATAGTTTTGCAACTGATAAATTAGTGTTCTTTTTGTATGTCAAAAAAAGTATCTCCTTGTTTACGATTTTTTTTCAGCAGTGATAAAGTTAATCCTTAAGTTTATTGGCAGCAGAACAACTTAAGAATTTTTCATAACTAAGCCCCAACGCTAGATAAAATTTTAGCCCTTTATCAAATATTAGAAAGATAATTATTAATGGGATTTAATGTGACAAAAAAGTGTGTAGAAAATTAAGGATAGTTACAGAAAGATGGAAATTTGAACATCTAAGTAAATTAAAATTTCTAAGTACATGTATTTTTGAAATCTATTTTTTGAAAATCATTTACAACCAAAAAAGATCTAAGAAAAGATTCCCATCTATTCGATCAGTTTTTTGTTTGTATCATTTGTTCTATGATAACAAACCTGTTATTTTATACTGCATGACATTGATTGATTGATTCCTCTGGAGAACTTTTCACTCATATTTAGACGTACGCCACCACTTTCCGGTGGAGAGCTTCAAACTTTGCCCTACACTCGGCAACCAGGGTCATTGAGCAGTGAGGGATCTTTTTTGTGCCAGCACCTACTGCAACACGGGACTTCGGTTTATACGGTCTCAAACCCGCGGCTTAAGGATCATTTTCACTCAAAGATGATTGATTGATGCTGTTAAACGTCCCTCTCGAGAATATTTCACTGATATGGAGACGTCACCATTTCCGGTGAAGGGCTGCAAATTTAGGCCTATGCTCGGGACTTACGGCCTTTGAGCAGGGAGGGATCTTTATCGTGCCACACCTGCTGTGACACGGGGCCTCGGTTTATACGGTCTCATCCGAAGGACCGCCCCGTTTAGTCGCCTTTACGATAAGCAAGGTGGTATTGAGTACCTATTCTAACCCGGATCCCCACAGGGCTTCACTCAAAGAAAACCATTGTCAACTAAGGCACAGCCAAGGTTGCCAAAGATTTCGAAGGGTGAAAATCCCAAAGTAGCATTTAACTACATGCTTTATGCATTATAATATTCTTAATATTCTATGAAAACATATTACAACTAGAGGTACTGTAACAATGAACTCACTAAATAATACCCCCGCCTCCCGTATGAATATAATGACAGTATCCATGTTTTGCTCTGGAAAATCCAAATATATGTCAGATGAAAAAGTAAAATAGTAGGTGCACAATGGCTATATGTAATAAAAATTCTGTGAAAGTTTCATTAAATTTCCTTCAGTGGTATGAGAGGAGTTGCAGATAAGAGATGGGTACCCCAAAGCGTAAAAGACGGACGTACAGACGGACGGACGGGCATACTATTTTTTATGTATACCCTCCTCCTTTTCAAGCGGGGGTATAATGAACCTTGCCCGCATGAATTCTGCACAATCAATTTTTTTTTTAATAATATCACCGTCATCAAGCAGTGTTGATTGTTGCCAAGCTTGAGGGCGTGGTTTCATTAGTCAGGGGATAATAGTGGCTGTGTCTCGGGGAAAAGTCCTGGTCAAGGGGAACTAGAATCTTGCTAACACACCAATTATATATTTTTTGACGATGTTATTATACCAATATAAAATTAATCAAAAAAAAGGATTACGAATGACCGGGGATTAGCTTCCGGACTAACGCACGAGGATTAGCCCCTTAACATATTAGAACCGAAACAAAAGTAAAATCTAGAAATAACAGATAATCGAGGAATTAACTTCCGAAGCAGGGATTAGATCATTTGACTATCTCACGGGGATTAGCCCATTCGCAGAGATTTCTAGGGAATTATTCACATTTCACTGCATGACTTTTATAGAGGAAAAAATCAGTAGACGTATAAAATAAAAGGAGAAAACTAACTATTTATGAAATTAATTAATTCGTTTTCACATGATACGAACTCAAACAATTCTTCCGTTCATTGGATTCAAGCAAAATATAAGTAATAAAATGTATGCATAAATAAAGGACTTTCTATGAAAAAAAATCTTTAAACACCCTTGTCAAAGAGAACTTTAAAAATACATCTACCGCTAAAGCCTTAGAGGTGTTAAATTGTTGATACATCTAATCCTGGGAGATTTGCGTTTCTTTTGAAAGCTAAACATTTTGGTTGAGGATTTGAAATATATACTTTCTAAATATACATAAGCTGAAAAACACTCATTTACCATTCAAAAATATGTCTGTAGTTTATTTCATTATAATGCGGCTGTGGTTTATATCTACTCTCTATATGACAAGGGATGGGGGGCCGGGGATCCTACTCTGAGAAAGAGAGAACTTCAAGGAGTAATTTTGTTCTGGTGTGTGAATTTCCCTTGGAGGGAAATTCTGCTCTAGGGTACGATTCCCTGTGGGGCAGTTGGGGGTTGGCTATGGGGGAAATGTAGCTCTGCAACACAAGTGTCTACTTTCGGAATTTTTTTTTTAACAATGAGGACGAGGGTGCTCGAACCCGCCCTTACAGTACAGTATACATATCTCAATCAATCAGATGATTTTGCAAAAAAGTTAATTGGTTTAAAGTACCCTATTTGCAACAGTCGCAACTGAAATGTCCTGTAAATTTTCTTTGATAATTTAAGCAACGGTTGTGAAAAACATTTTAACTCCTGTTTTTTTTTATCTCTGTTAATTTAGTTCATTTGTATATTTCTTATAAAAAATAAAATTATTTGACTTTAGTGAAATGTATTCATAAACATTTTGTGCCATTCAAAATACTGCACATGTATAATACTTCCGGATCATCGGTTTTCTGCATAAAAACAAAAAATGAATAATTGTCTTCGCTTTGAAAGATTTTTTAGTTAATGTTTTTTTTAATAAAAGTACCTGATCAAAGATGCAATGGAATGTAAATATTTTAAAGAAGTCGTCATACTCCATTTTGTAATGAAGCGTATACGTTAATGCATTGGATTTGATTTAAAGTATTCATCGATTATATTCAATAGCTGACCATTATCAAAGGACAATATAAATTTTTCTTTTCATTTTGAAATTGGTCATTTTTTTGAGTGGTATTATCAGCGCCTCCTTTTGACCTTGTGTTATATTTTTTTATAGTTGTAAGTATGTCAAATGACAATTATTATTCTTGTTCAATACTCTAATTCTGAGGCAAAAAATTTGGAAAATCATAAATTACATGTAAAACAAGTAGCTTTGATATTTGCAAGCTATGTTGCAATCACCATATTTAAATTCCATTAATCATGCCGCTGCGACAAAGAGGTCAGTGATGCCAAATTGATAAATTTAAGACAGATTCCTAAATTTCTAAATTATTTGAGAGAAAAATTAAATATATATTTTCATCATGCAATAACTGTCCGTTATGAACTCATATCCGAGTTAAAATATTAAGCATTCAAGTGCCTATGAAGACAGGTGTCTTAATCGTTGATGAAACGGTGGTAATGAGTGAATAAAGGGCACAATAGAGAGGATTTTATTCGTTTTGGAAAATGTCCCCGTTTAGATACAATAAAACAAGAACTGGTGTGTGAATATTAATGAGTGTGAAATAGGTCCCCGCTTGTGCTGTGAAATGTGCTTAGCTTAAAATTAAAGATATTGATATGTAATCATTATATTTGTCATCAAGGTTACATAGTGATTAATATTTTAAGTCAAAAGTCAAAGAAATATTTAAAATGAAGAAGTCCCCACTTTGACAGTCTTTAACCCCTGTCCCCGTATGACACCCTTCACACGTATGTGTGTGTGTGTGTGTGTGTGTGTGTACATAGTCTGAAAATAATTTAATGTTTTAAAATCTGCTCTTTCGTATAAATCAACAATTTATAATGAAATAAAATTGATGATAAAATTTCCAAATTTTTGAAATATATGGCCCCAGTGTCAGTAGTTCTTGAGGGGTGGGGTGCACAATTGGTTATAATTGGAAATACATTTTCTATTTGTT
Organism: Saccostrea cuccullata; assembly: GCF_032062105.1. Lineage (NCBI taxonomy): Eukaryota > Metazoa > Mollusca > Bivalvia > Ostreida > Ostreidae > Saccostrea > Saccostrea cuccullata. The sequence continues at coordinate 383,793 of NW_026930876.1, forward strand.
ACTCTGATCTACCTCTGAGTTTAGGTAAGCAGAGTAAGCAAGCTAAGTGTATACATGTATAGTTACTAGTGGACTTTTACGAGAAGCTCTGACTTTTACAGTTGATGGAATACTTGGACATTTAAACCTGTGTCATATACGGAGGTGCAGAATTGATAATGGATAAGAAAGCCTTCGAAATGGTCACAGGTATGGTGTTAGGACCTATTAGGCCGGGAGTTAAGGGTAGGTGGTTGTCGTTTCCTTCAAAGACAATTTATACAAATGAATGTGCATTTGAAAAATCCGTTATTTTCATTGAATTATACGTCGAGCTAAATTATCATATCGTTAAATAGCTTCCATACAGTGTCCCAGTGTACAAGTAAGCCGTCAACTGTAAAAGTCAGCCCTTCTCGTAAAAGTCCAGAATGATACATGTAAGCAATGGTGCCTCTTTCAAAATTGTAAATTTCACGGCCTCTGGTTTATAACACGAACCAAATACAATTGTTGGAAAGTTTTTACATGATACTCAGGTGACCTCCTCTTGTTGAGTAAAGTTTGTGTCATTTGTCAATAAGAAATTCTAAATACAGAGAGCATAGATCTTTCAATTTGCGATAGAATATTTTTATCATGAATTCCGTCGACAATTTTGTCAGAAGTGCGGTATGTTTGGATAACTATGAAAAGTAGGAAACTTTGTCAAAAAGTGTTTTTGAAATCGAATTAAAGTGAAAAGGCAATGTGCAAATTATCCATCCTGCTGTAAATTTCACCAAATCGGAGGTGATAGAAGAATAAGAAAGATTACAGAAACAATATCTAATGTTTCCAGTAGACAGGGCTTGTAACAATATCGTCTTTGTAAGACTCATTATTATAAATGTATCGAATAAGAACATTCTAATCATCCAAGGTGAGTTCGACCTACCATATCGATAGCGGATTCCTAAACTTTATGAAAATCTTTGAAAAACACAGATACACTGCCGGGTACAACATATGTTGTACCAAGCCCCTATCTTTACTATGACTAAAAAAAGTGCTGTGAAAGAGAAACTTCAGATGCACTGTGATACACAATATTCTAGAAATCGTGTTTATGAAATGTGGGTTCTCAAAAACTACAAAAACTTTTAGAAAATTTCCTCTTTGCTTGCCAAGATTTTCCGATCCGAATTCTCTCTACAATTTACCCTTGGCAGATTTAGTCCTTCCACGGGAATTCAAAAGTCAATAACATCTAAATGTAAGATTTTTTCAAAACAATAAACAACCATTCCTTACGAAATTTTTAAAAAAAAAAAAAAAAAAAAAAAAAAAAAAGCCATTCCTTAGGAAATCATAAAATAGGCTTTTTTGAATCACAGACAACTGTAATTTCAATATAAATAATTGACCATCAACAACATTACTTTGTTAAAAGTCACCCTGATTCTAACATAAGTACTCTGAGACTCCCCCCAAAAACTGGGAATTTCTTTGGCAATTAATCGTGCTCCTTTCTGAGCCATATTTTTATATTCGTGTAAAGCAGATTTATTCATAAATATTTACATTTTTGATGTCATTGTCCGAGATAAAATAACAAATTGTCAATGTACTTTATTTCCTCATCAATGCACTGGTTCATCGATAGGCGCGGTTAAAAAATGATGTGCAGGGCGGGACAAATGGAGAAAAGAAGCAAGGCCTGAAGCACGTGGATTGGCGGAATGAAGAGCATGTAAATGTAAAGAATAATTGTCCACAGAGGATCGTGATTTAGGTTGTAATACATTAATCTACCTTAATCATCCTTAATTGCTTATAATAATCATGTATCAAGTTTTCCTTCTTAATACTAAGGATCACATGCAGAAGATTTGTTTAAATGTTATGCAAGTTAATTATAGCCAATTGACAAAAACATTACTTTATTTCCATTCAAGAGCCTACAGAGAGGTATCAAAGATATACCATCGTAGAAATAAAAAAAATGATAAGAATTATAGAAATAAAACTCTATAGTCTAAAATGCACACAGAGCAAGTTGTTGTCGCTTTAAAATATTACTTAAGATTCGAGAGAACTATTTTCAAGCTGAAGTAAATTATCAATATTTTTTCACAGGTAATGATCCAGAAATATTTTAAATTTGATAACTATCTAAACTAGAAAATTTACATCATGTTTCTATGCTTTGATATTTTTCATTATAGAGTGAACAATCTATAAGAAAACTCAATTCCCTCTCGGCTGTATTGAGACTATTCCTTGGCCTCTTTCTGCCCTTCCCCCTCCTCTGCCAGACCAGACTTCAATGTGGAGACGAGCACCTCATACTTCTTGGCTTTATGTTCTTTCCCGTCATAACCAAAATAAGCACATCCATGAGTTGTTTGTACTTTACATGGAATAAGACTCCCCTCGTGGTGGACTCGACCCACGTACAGCCCCTCACCCACCCTCACAGCGTTGTGGGGGACGTTTCCGTTTGAGGCGCCCTCCCAGCTATACATCCATTTATGATTATAGCTATTGGTCAGATAATAGAACCATCCGCAAACCTTTTCTTTACCACCGTACGGAACACAGGCTCCACTAAGATGTTTCCCGTATTTTCCAGGTGTAAAGACGCCATCAATGTGAGCACAGACTACGTGAAGTGTTTTGCCGTCTGCCTCGTGTCCCCCTGTAAACACATCAGTTGGCAGGTAGCCACCTGTGCTATACCAACGACCGCTGTAAAGAACAGTTATATAGAGTATTAGAGATATTTATCAAAAATCATTATCTTGAATGAAAAGTATATATATATATATATATATATATATATATATATATATATATATATATATATATATATATATATATATATATATATATATATAGACTTAGTACTCACTCTATGCAAAAATCTCTATTCAGGCCGTCACTTTGCATTGTAATAAGAATATGAAAGTACTCTGTCAAAAGGAAATACAGCTAGAGTCATATATTATACACACACTAGATTTAATAAGCACGATTCCGGACCAACTTCATCCGTTTGATATAAGCTATAATGTAGTATTATAAATTCATAAAAATGTGTCCTGTTTTGCAGTTTTCTAAATTCACAAACATCGAGTAACATCGGGTAACTTGCAACAGCTTTTAATAATGATTTAAGAAATAATCATGCACAATCATGCACAATATAAGAAATATTAAATATGTTCTATATACCATGTTCTGTTAATAATCAGGTATGTTATATCCTGAAAAGGGGTCTGTTTTGGAAAAAATAAGCATACACTATATTAATTATATTTATATGAAGCCATTTTTAAAAGGTGTCTATTTTTTTATATTCCTTTAGGTTTTTTTCTCTTGTCAAAAATGATTTCTATATAGGGAAAAAAAATTCATCAACTTCTCAATCCAATTGCTTCCTGAATCGGGAGAGGGCAAACAAACATAATTTGAGGATAACCCAAGTTTTAAAAAATTAAAACGAGTGCCTCGGTGTAAGTCGAATTTTATATCCGACGATCTGCATTTTGACGTTGTTCCCGGAGAGAAAAGAAAATAAAGTTAAGCATATCGTATACAGGTTTTAGACCTTTCTGGTAGATTGAAATTTTTATTCAAAGTGCGTTAAAACTGGGACAGAATTAGCGCACTTTGAATCTTTTTCAAAGTGTTCCTAAATTTGGGACAAAATCATCATTCTTCGAATTTTTTTTCAAAGTGCGTAAAGAGTGTACATCAACATTTTTTTTTATTCTATGGACACGCTTAACGCACTCTGAAAATATATAATTAAAAAAAGATCTTTTTCAAAGTGCGTTAATATGGCATTTGTATACTGCATAAAATTGATGAAATAGATTTTTGATCACATGCTTATTGCAATTTGATAACCCCATGAAAATGCTGCATCTACATTTACTTGTATTAATTTATATATCATATATGCATGTTTATATTTATGTGTTTATGTTTCTTTGTGTATATGTAACCTTTCATTCAGAAGTTTCTAATTTATCATTTAACACTTGTATGCCTTGGTCATATTAATGCACTTTAAAAAGAAAAAAAAAATCATTTTTCAAAGTGTGTTGAATAACTTGGTCCCAATTATAAAGGGACATAAAAACAATTTCAACTGAATTTTTACAACCAGTTTTAATGCTTACAATTCTTAACTAAGGCATCATCTTATGATCATCAAAGATTTGAACATCATACATTGATTAACAAACGAGATACAGAACTTAAAGTTCTTCAAAATGTAAACAGGGCTCGTGCCTTGTTTTTGTTAACAAATAGAACATATCTGATTTATAACAAAATGAAATTCAGCAAATCACTAGAAACTGTTTAATTTTATTTAGAATTAACTTCTTTATTAAAATTATCTGTTTTGAACGAACATATATCAGTATATTAATTTATGTAAACGGATTATGACACGGATCCTATTTACATAACAAAGGTTAAGAGCTCTAAATCCGTCTTGTATCACGACAACTGAAGATCAAATTTTGGATGATCATTAGAAAAACCTTAGTTAAATATTTGTAAAAATGGAAAAATGAAAATTTTTGAAAATTTTAAGCTGAAATTTTTTTCAAGGAAATTATTTTTTATGCATTCCGGAAAATAAATTTTGAAAATTCAGCACTAATATTGAAACTTTCTGGAGGAAAAGTTCTTATAAAAAAATCGTAAATACTTATTAACGGAATATTTCACAAAAAATGTATATTATAATATATCAGATATAGTACTTTGATATTTTGTTAATGAAATTCAATGTTTATTCAAATTAACTTTGAAATAATATCATTAGGTATAAATAAGCTTAGATACATAATATGAAAGGAAATCGTCATGATTTTCTGGATAATAATGATGTGGTACATGCAAAAGTGCATGCTGAATAAAACGTGAAAATTTATTCAACTAGTAAAATTGTTTTGAATATACTACAGCTGCGATTGATAGTAATATATATAATAAGATATATCAGGTTTCGGTTTTCACCGCTTTATAAATCAGTGGACTACCCCCTCCCCTCTACAATACTTTTAAAAACTTAATTTATTTGTATTCTTGTTTTCAACTTATATTATTTCATATATATTTTTTATACATGTATTTATTATTATGTAATTATATTTAAACAATTGTTTTTTATATAGAATATTTATGTAATTAGGTTTAAAAATCATACCGATGAAATTTTTTCAATTTCAATAATACCTTAAAATCTATATTTTTGTTGCAATGCAATTGCTAAAGTACATTCAAACATGTTTTAAGAGGCCACCTTTGGGAACTTTGGAAACTGGTCACTTAAGACAGGTGGCCTCTTATTCCAGTTTGCCATTAAAATAGCCAGTCGTTAAAAAATGAACAACATTTAGCACTACAGTTAGATTCAAAATAATCAGAGAGTAAAACAGGTCAATTTAACAAAAGCTTTTATGTGTATATATATTAATTCATGTGCATTTAAAATATGTTAAGAAACCCAAAAAGATTTTGTTGTTGATATATTGAAATATTAAACTATTTTGATTATCATTTGAAGAAATAAATGTGCCTCACTTTAATATCTTTTAAAAATTATTTTGTCTCCTAACCCCCCCCCCCAAAAAAAACACTCAAACAGTTCAGTAGTTTAAAAAATCTAGAAAATATTTCAGTAAGAAAATATCAGTATATTCTGTAAAAAAAAAATGACTGTCATATGTTCAAGTAATGATCAGCGGTATAACCCCCCCCCCCCCCCCCACACACACACACACTTAATTTATTGGCAGTGTACTAACTTAATGAATTTATATTAAAAGTCTGATACATTCTTTTTTTAATTTATAAAGCTGTAAGAATTTTTCTTAATACACAGACACACAAATAATTTTAATCAGTTGACCAAGAGAGGTGTATTACGCAATTGGAAATCAACACAGGTGTCAGATGCAGTAGAGCGTAACTAATCCTTATTAATCGTCCCCTGATAGTGAAATGCACGCGTTAATCATGCCATATAAAGTGCATTAATTTTTTGTTTTCACAAGAACAGCAATTAGGGCTTCTACCTGGAATCAAAATCTAGAAGGTGTGAAAGCATTTATAGCCTTATGTATAGGGTCACATAGTATTACAGTAAACAACCTAGGTAATAATGAATGGATATCGTAAAGTACAAAATTTCTTAAGCTGTGGGAAAATTAATTAATTTATTGTTATTTAAATTTCTTTATTTTTCAATCGTCAGTCGTAAACAAATTGACTAAATAGTCCAAAAGGAAAACATATTTTTTTCATGAATGCTAACAAAGTTCAGCGTACGAAGGGTGATCAAAAAGTTTGCAAACTATCTCTATATCTAGAAAACCACAATTCAGATTAGAATGAAATTCAGTACACACATAGCCATACACAAGTTCTATAATAGCATATGCTGAATAAAGTTTCACTCCTTGTTTGTGACGTCAAAATGTGAAAATGACGTCACTATTTAGGTCACTTGTGACCAAAAATGGTTGTCTCAGTCGAACTCGTTCAACAAACGACTGTGCAATTTATTGCATATCTTAGAAATCCCTCTACAGTATCATATAATAATTTGTAGACAGTTTATTGAGAAAAATGAGTTCCTATAAATTCAATTAATGACTGGATTAATCGTTTTAGTGAAGGAAGGCTGATGGTTAAAAATGATACTTGTCATCTTGCCCATTGAAAGCAAGTTTAAAAAAAGATATGTATTTTTAATTAAGGAATTTGCAATCAAAGACCTCCAATTAGCACTTTGAAAAATAGTTGAATATTTGAACAATGATATAAGTATTAAATACCTAAGATATCGTTTACTTTAGATATTAAACATATTAGATATGATAAAAAGGATGCACCCATTCTCTATCCACCTTGAATAAAGGTCTCTCCTGAGACAGAAGATTTGTGTTTTAATGGTCGCCATGCTTATTTTTGGAAAGGATATTATTATCCACCCATTCTGTTGCCGAGATATGACCATTTCTGACAAATGAACTGTTCTTGTCATAAAAATTAACTCTCATGGAAAGAAATATAAAACACGGAAAAATCTTTCAACTTTTGTGACAGAACAGAGGGGGTCACGTGACCGCCAATATCACGTGATTCGCGCATGCGCAGAACGGTGGTTGATGTGCATTAAAATCGGGGAGGATTAATTTAAAATATTATCAAATTAAAACCAAATATTGTTTCTTGTACGGAAGTTATTCAATTAGTTTGCGAACTTTTTGATCACCCCTCGTATCTAATTTGTTTAATTGCTATAATAGGTTAAAGTTGACCAACAAGCATATAATTACCCAAGCGAATGTGTTTCAAAGATATGATAGAATCGCAGCAAGTGACGAAATGGCCGCTTAATACTATGTGAATAATGTCGTGGGTAAAGATTTGAGTGGCCGCTGGCCGTGTTACACAGGTGGTCGTTTATTTCAGTTAAAAGATATAGTAAAAATCGTCGGGGGGAACTGAAAGTGACCGCTGACTGCTAGTAGCCGTTGGTTTCGGGTGGCCGCTAAGACAAGTTTGACTGTACTAGTATATATTACCATAGAAATCAAATTTAATAAACATTATTTTACTTTCTCTCGTCTTCCCTAAAGTTAATTTTAATTTTTCTGAAGAATTTTTTAAAATTTAGAAATGTTCACAATGTTCCATTTAAATGGTTACATATTCTATTGGCGACAGTGAAAGTGGGCCTTTGAATTATTTGGCATTTTTATTGTGGAACAATGAATGGATTTTAAAATGGTTACAAGTTATATTGGAAAGCCTAGACTTTAATTTGTCGTGGGGGAATGGTTGTATTTAAAGTTAATAAGTGGTACCTTTGTATGCTGTTGATTTTAATAAAATTTTGTGATTTCAAATGTTCTAAAAGTTCCTTGGAATTTTTTATTTAGTATCCACATCTGGTTTACATCACTTCTCGCGGGGATCGAATATATTGCTGCACACTACTCTTGAAGTTTATCCTTAACTACTATTAATCATCTTAGTAAGGAGTAAAGAACCAGGATTGGTAGAACATTTACTTCAACCCGCTATGTATTTTTTTTCGAAAGACTTTAAGAAGTTTCGGAATTCAATATAGTTATGGTTATATTTAAATTCATTTTGGTTGCTTGGAATATTAAAAATATCCAAAACCGACAGATGACTTTGAAGACTTTCCGCATTAGAAAAGGTTCTATGAGTATGAGTTGGATTACCACTTTTAAAATTAAATCCAAGTTCAAATCCAATAGAAAAAAAACCATTTACTTACTAATTAGTCATGGTACTGTTGCAATATTTATGGACAGTTTTCAAAAGCAGTTGTAGATCATGTAAATATAGAAGCACTAAGTCCTCACATCCTCAAAAGTGGACTCTTATTTGATATTTAAAAGAAAAATACGGCATCATTCAGTGTTATTAATTTATTTTTGCTTTTTTTAACTTAATTTAACTCGAAACCCATTGTAAGTCATCATATTTTTTTAAAATAAATATCAAAACGATAACATTTTCAATATGTGCCTAAATCAACATGAAAGCAAAATGAGATGCTACTTTGATGTCTGTTGCAAAATCGTCATTAACTATTTCAAGGACAGAGAAAAAAGCATTAATATTTATAAACAACTTCTGTTGTTCATATTTGTAATATTATATTTACAAGCTCGTTATGACGCAAACTTACATTGTCGTCCTGTACAATATTGTTTTCATAGATCATTCTGCCCTTTGCATAGTTAACTGCTAATGATACACCACGCAAAGCACTGTTACACTTTTATTCACATCTTGTAAGTCTTAAGTATGATGTGTGATGACAACTGACGATGGTAACTAACGATGGTAACTAACGATGGTAATGTATAACGTATAGCGTCTAGCGGTAAGAAGCTACAAAATAACAATAACTTTCATAAATATGATGTTACACAGCTCAAAAATGTTACAAGTACATTTAAACACAAGTAAATAAGATAATTCACCTTCAAAAATACCAAAAATGCAATAGTCTAGCCAAGCAAATAAATTTACAAACTTGCAGAAAGAATTACAAAGTTTACACTTGAAAATAAATAATAAATTTCCATATGCAAATCTGTATAGCAATAAACATATAAAATGTTACAATTCAAATAAATTCTTGAACCAATTATCAAAAAAGAATAAGTATAAAACTTACATTTGTGACTTGGCTACCCCGACAAACTAAATGGCGCTAAAACTGCACGGACAATGAATCTTCAGTCAAAGGAGATAATTTTATACACCAGTTTACAAAAAATGGAATACCAAACCCGATCAAATTAAACATAATGATCGCATAACAGCACATAAATAATACCAAACATTTAATAGTACGGACGCTTTTAGTTTTGAAACAATTTAAATACTAGTACTTTATATAATAAGGTCTAATTGATCATAACCTAAAGGAAAAAATCCAAATGTATCATAAAAACATATTCTTATATAGTAAAATTAAATTCTCAATATATTTTAAAGATGATGTCTTTTAGCTTTAGATTTTGTTTTCAGTGATATAACTCCACGGTTCATCTTCCGTCCGTTGATTAGTCTTCGTGGTATCTTTATGTCTGAGATTGAGGTAAAAGCTCCTTATAACAACAACAAGCATGAATACAATACCAAAGCCAACAAGTATTAATGAGTATGGGACTCCAAAAGAAAAGTCTTTCCCATGTGTCTCTTTTTTGGAAGCGTTCGTGGCGATAAATCGAACCAAGACAGCGAACTCAGATGTAACTATGAATTGAAAAAAAATATTTTATTTCTGTTTTAAGCATATCCTTAATCTAAATATTGATCTAAACGGTTTTAACGCGTAGATAATCGCTTATATTTATGGTTTTCTTCCTTAGATAATGCTCTACGGCTATTTAATTATATCGTTCATTAAGGTAGAAAGTCATTACCTGCCACAAGTAGAAAAATTCCACCAATCACAAACGTTGATGGAATTGACGCTTTCCTTTTGGTATTCCAAAAAAGGATCGACCATCCGACTCCACCAAGAACAACAGTAAGGAGACTCTCTATCTGAACATCTATCATTGCTGGAGAAAAATAATGGTTATTTTATATTTGTTTTATCCGTGTTTTTTAAGACTTCGATAAAATTTCACACATACATGTATATATATATGTAGGACTCCAAGTGCGATGGGACTCCAAAGTCCGATGGTCTACACCAAACCCCGATGGTTTAACACGCCAAACCCCGATGGTGCTGAAAACGATAAAAGTTTATGACGTCATAGTACTGCTGTGCCAAAAATGCGAAACCGCTCCAGCGACGAGGATAGATTGTTTGAAGTAAACATTAAGTGTCAATAATTTTAACCCTCATCTTTTGAATTAAGGTGCAAAACTATGCCTAATCAGTCGGAAAATGCGTTACACTCAGTTAATACAGGTATAATCTAAATATCTTGGCTGGACTAATCCAAATCAGTGGAAGACTAGGCTAACCCTAATTTTTTGGGTGGGTTCGAAGAAACACATTATAAATCCAATAGTGTTCAAGAACTAACCCTTATCAGTCGAATGGTGTGGAAGTACTAACCCTAATTAATGCTTCTGATGGATGAAAACAATATGATAAGAATCAGTAAAATTGTATATGATTGAATTGATTTTGAATGCAGGGCAATGGCATGACTTCAGCCTATTGTGACGTCATCAACTTTGATTGTTCCTCCGCACCATCTGACTTTGGCGTGTCCGACCACCGCACTTTAGCGCAACGTGTCTCATAGGAAACAGGCCATCGGGCTTTGGAGTCCGTAAAGACAGCGAACCATCGGGGTTTGGCGAGACCATCGGACTTTGGAGTCACCATCGGATCTTGGAGTCTTACATAATATACTCCCTCTATTAGATATTATTAAAGAAATAAATTTGTTTTTTGAAGATTCATCAGGTATAGGAACTACAACGCTTCACGCCGGCATATTTATCATGAAGCGTGTTAGCTTCATATAGTTCATGAGAAAACAGTTTGTAAAGAATTATAGGGGAAATCTATTGTAAATGTAAATATTTAAAAATACTTCTTTTCAAAATCGGAAGTAAATCAAATAACTATGTAGAAAACTTTTCGAAAAAATATGAGAGAGAGAGAGAGAGAGAGAGAGAGAGAGAGAGAGAGAGACTTACAGAGTTGAAGCGCCCCATTTAGCTTATATTTCTCATCTAAAGCTACGTAAGACCTTATCTAGCATTTGTCAGTTTCCTGGCGATCACAATCCCTGGCGTAAAAAATGCTAAATTGGCTAATCTACAAAATCGAATAGTATATATTGCTATTATAAGAAAAATACACGATCGTTTCCTTTAGTTGTTGCACAACAAATGGCGTTTTTATTCACTTATTTAATATTCTGATTAGTCTATTATTTTATAGAAATAAATACAATTATAATCTTTCAAAAAGGTTATATGCAGTTACCTCTTTCGTTATGAATCCAGATAGGGCCATGGCAACGATGCATAAAATCAAACCAAAGGCTGACGGTAGCAATTTAACATAAAGCGGCATCCTTATTCTCTCTAAAAGTATCCATAATAAACATAAGATTATTTACTAAGCGAGGAATCGTCGTTTTTTAGAAAAGAAATTATACTAGTAATTCATATAAAAAAGTATTGCAGTCATTTTTGATGTACTGATAATGAATCCCAGTTTCAATATCTGTTATTCAATGCATTATATTTTGGCTTAAACCGAGGAACCACGTCTCAATAGGCACTAGCACGAAAAAGATATCTCCCTGCTTTACTGGTCTAAGTATTGGTCAAAATTTGCAGCTCTCCACCGGGAAGTGTCTCCATACGAGTGAACAATTCTGAAGAGGGACGTTAAACAACAAACAAACGTATAAAAGGTATCTTTTGTTCAGAATTAGACAAATCAGAAGAAAAATCAAACAGAAAACGTAGAGAAAAATCATTAGAGAAATGGAAAAGAATCAACCATAAAACTTATATATAACATACCTATAAGCGAATTCTACAGTACCGTTGTGTAATATGGAACAGTTTATATTTATATATTTATATAACAACAAAGGAACATAATTATAACTATTTATATTTGATTCTAAAAATAAACGCGCAAATAGATTCTGATATCTTTTTGGGTTTTGTGGTTTGTTTTTGTGCGTTATTTAAAACATTTTTTTTTTATCAAAGAGGGGGTCCCTAATTATTATTGTAGCTCACCTGACAAGACAAACTTTGTATTTTTATGACACTAATAACAATATATAAGGTGCTAATAAATAAAGGTAAAAATAGGCACTTAATGAAATAATAGTATATGGAAATGTACTTCTTTATAATTTGACGTATATTCATGTGAAGCAGAATTTATACATGAGAACAAAACACTTGCTGCGGTCTTATATAGTCAACCCGACATTAATACAATATCATACAAGTGATTGTTTGTCGGTAAACGTTCATTTATATATCAATTCGATATATGTCATAAAATCAAGAATGTCTTTCACATCCTTTTTAACTCATATAGATACAATGATTGTTTGTTGCTTGACGTGTCATTCAAGAATGTTTAACTCATATAGAATCGCTAACATGTATAAATGAAGGTCTTAAAATTTAGACCTTTGCAGGTTGAAATTGAAAATTGGGCAGTGAGGTATCATTATCCAGCCAGCACCTGCCATGAGACGGGACCTCAGTTTTCCAGGGCATCTCCAAAGAACCTCAAAATTCTGTTTAAAAAGCCAATCACCTGGTGAAGAAACAGTCCCTACCTAATTTGTATCCACTTAGGTTAATCGCGGCCGAGATTTGAACTCAGGACCTTCCGATTTTAACTCAGCGACAAACGAAGTCACCTTTGCCATTGTCAGCTTTCTAATTTACGTAGAATTATCCCGCTATCATCACGTGTTTACATGTACATCTCCTACTGTAGGCCTTTCAACTGCCGCTAGGGGTCGGTGTTATGAACGATAATTCACTGCTGAAACTTGTTTAGAGCAGGCTCGGGGTATCTAACTGTTTACACGCAAGGCAGTTTTTAGCATTTCCCAAGTATTTCTTTGCTCTCAGTAGAATCCAGTGGTTTTAAGATTTAGCACCAATGTAAAACTTATTTACTGTATAGTTCCGGACACCGGTTTACTGCATATAATTAAAATCTTTAATTAAAATAAAAAGTGAAATCTACCCTCCTTCTCAGTTCTAACCTAATTAAATTTTTATACTCGGTCGTTCCCCTTCGTGCTTAGTAACACAAATAAGATGATCAATTGTTGCATTTACTTGTTAAAAAATATATATTTACACAGGAAGCGAAAAAGCGCGAACACAAAAAACATGACATTAAATTTTCTTCTTCATAATAATCGTCAAAGAGAGTTAAAAATATTGAATATAGTCTGTTCCCCATTCATTTGATCCTGTTATTTCAAGTAGAGTGAAGGCATTCTCTTTCTCTTGGTCAAAACTTTTTTGTACAAAACAATGTAAGGAACCCTTTTGTGTATATAACAAAACCAATGCTGAAGCAGCCTATATGTCATTCCTATAAACGATAACTCATAAATCGGCACTAAGTTGGTCATTTTTCACACCTGAGTTACCTGTCCTTAAACACAACATCGAAAAAGTCAATTATAAATGATTAAACTTTTTAATGATGTAATTAAAAGTATGCATAAGCTATTATATTTTTTGATAATTTCATATACCTATAAATCTATCTATACAATGTTTTTTACCATAGGTGCAACTTGAAAAATTAGTTGAAAGGTCTACCTACTGTATTTAAAAACCAAGAATATGCTTCGAGTACGATAAGCTTTTAGACAGAGGCAGGCTACGGACAGAAAAGTTAATGTTACAGGGATTTGAACGGCCTAGTTTAAAGTCAGCATTTTGTAAATTCTGTGGTCGTTATAATGACCTTGTAAGCAAATATAACCTACCAATAAATATCTATAAAATAGTTATTATTCATCTACGACATCTGTAGCAAGTTTTGGACTGAAGAATTGTAATAGTGTAGAAAAAGATGAGAAAAAATCACAATAAAATTTACTTGACCAGGTGAGCGGTAGAATCTTGAGCATATGTTTACCTGGTAATTCGATTCTTATTTTTGAATAATTGTCGATACTGCGCATCTAAACGAATATTTAACTGAATAGAATCGTTATTGTTCCGCTTTAAATCCCAAACTTTGACATCGCGTAAAAAATGTCTAAGATAGAACTGATTTGTGTCTAATAATAGCCTGCTATTTTAATAAAATTGGGTGTCTTCAACATAAATAGCGAGGAACATATGTGTTTACTTCTCCTTAGAGCCATATTACAGAGAAGGGGTATCTAATTTATTTAATTAGTCAAAAATAAGAAAAACATCTTTATCTCAATATTGCAAAGGAAGGTACGTTTTTTGCTTTATTGTGCCCTAAAAATTAAATGCTTTCAAAATGTTTTGAAACTGTCTCAAATATCAGTTAAGTTCATGGCTTTGATTGATGAAGAAAGTATTTAGCATAAAGGTATCTTCTGGGAATATGACTCATTAATAGATACATTTCTTTATTTTAAGAAAAGTCTAAAAATGATCCATTTCAAGATTAATTTCCCTTCAGAAAATAGTGTCCTCAATTGTCTCCCAATTTAAAGTCTGACATGGCTTTTTAAAAAAATTCATACTAACCAAAAGTAAAAATCTTTTTATCAGTTTTCTTTCTTTATATAAAAATAGGACTTTCCTGTAAATTACTTGTAAACATATAAATCAATATCGGTTTATAGAAATCACAATGTTACAACAATAACTGATGTATTTTAGACTCGAAATTGAGTAGCAGACACAGTTTAAATCAATTCAACTATAGAAAAGTGGGGATATGTGAATTCAAAATCGGTGAAAATTTGAATTTAATTGAACGTAAATAACATATATCGTCTAAATGTACACCTAATCTTGTATTTTTATTTTTTAGCTCAGATACGTCATATTTAGCTTTAATTTTTAGATATGTTGTAAAATTCATTTAAAGATCACATATCTCAAAATCTTTGTGGTCAATACCTGTGGACAATATTATCTGACAGAAAATTCCATTGAAAATTGGTATCTTTCTCAACATCTTCCGAAAATAAAGGAAAATATGCATGTTCATCATAATTAGCATAGAAATGTATATAAGGAAAATGATCTGCATAATTTTTTCGCATGGAATTTCAATGGTTCAGAAAGCATGAGTTTTCAAATTTTACATCAGTTTCATTTTTCAAGAAAATCACAAGGCAATATTTGTATTGAAACCGTACCTTACCTTGTTGTCAATAGTATAAACTGCATCAACTAAAAATTCAAATGATTGGTAGACGATAGAAAAAAAGGAGATTGGATTGACCAATCCTATTAAGGAGATTGGATTGACCAATACTAATCCTCTTTGATGAAATATAAAAAAGGAGACTAGATTATTTTAGGTCGCAAAATCCTATCATTAATAACACAGCTAAAAGATGTATGCAATTTTAAAAACTTGATATTCTAATATATGAGGTACGTTTGCCTGTCTATCTCTTGTTGTCCTACCCTTTTCTTTCTCTCTGAATGTTTTTTTAATTTAAAACTACAATCTTGAAAAACAAATTGATTAAACTAAACCGTTTGCTTTAGTGATTTTGCACAAACACCGAAAGCATTAAATATTTTTAAGGTATGTTATTATCCATCCCCTTTAAATATCCAACACACAAAATGAAATGTTTTTCTACGCACAGGTATATTCATATGAAACCCTGTTTGCCTTATTTAATCCAGGGTTTGTAACCCTCAAAGTAAAGTAAAAGTCTGCGATTAAAGCCCTTCAGTGAATGTTTACATCTCTTTTAAAAATAGTTAAAATTATCAAATGGTAGTGAAAACAAAATGCATGTAATTTGGAAACTTTATATCATAATGTTTATGAGAAAGCTCCTATAAAAGAATGTATATGGCATTCTAAGGGAGGGCACTCATGCTATCCAAAAAAGCAAGGGAAGCATTTATATCCTGGGAAGCACATGGACCAAGGGTCATTTAAATGCATTTTAATCCAAACATAAACGAATTAGCAAAATGATGCTGAAAAAGAAGCAATGATGTCTTCTAAAAACAAATTTCACCAAATTATATTTGCATTCTGTTTCCTCTCAATTTTAAGACTCCCTCTGGTGAGACCGTATAAACCAAGGTTACATGTCGCAGTAGGTGCTGGAACGAAAAGGATCCCTCACTGCTCAATGGCCCTGAGTGCCGAGTATAGGACAAAATATGCAGCTCTCCACCGCCAAGTATTAGTGTTTCCATAAGAGTGAAAAATTCTCGAGAGGACGTTTAACAACATAAAATCAATCAATTTATCCAACTAGCTTCAATTAAGTTCATATAAAAACACAAATTCCTCTGTTATGGTAGCCCGCGTTGCGCAGTGGTTAGAGCATCTGTTTTAGAGTCGCGAAATAAGGAGTTTATCGTTCAGACGCGGATGCAAATCCCACTGTGGAGACCGGTCTTTTGGATGAGAGAATTTTGTTTTATACTCGGTACACGGGACCATTGAGCAGGGAGGAATCTTTTTCATACCAGCACCTACTGCGACATGGGGTTTATACGAACTCATCCTAAGGACATGTCTCCACGTCCCACAGTGGGATTGGAACCTTCGACGTAAAGAACAACTCCTTACTTTGCGACTTTAGAGCAGACCACACTCTAACCATTGCGCCACGCGGGCGATGATGACGAATTTGATAAAAGATATTTCCAAATTTCAAAACATGCGAAATTCTTATAATCATATGTTTTACACATAGCTATCACGTGTTCTACAATCGTTTTTACAAGTGAATCAAATTTAACACAAAAACTAAATCAACATCAAAGCAATATGAGCTGCTTTGATGTCAAATTTTCTGATGCGAAATTCACATTTCAAGGATATAGAAAAAAGAACATTTATATTTATAAACTTCATATTTGTAAAATTATATTAACAAGCGAAATTACACTTTTGTCCTGTACAATATTGTTTTCTTAAATGATACTGTATATAAATTTGATTGTACAGACATTTTAAGTTTTAAAACAATTTAAAAAACTAGTACTTAATTTACGTCTAATTTATCATAAAGGTATAAATTACTTAAAAAATTATCATAATAACATATTCTAATATAGCAAATTTAAATTCTCAACATATTTTAAGGATGATGTCTTTTAGCTTTAGCTTAAGATTTTGTTTTCAGTGATATTTCTCCCTGGCGATAAGTCTTCGTGTTATCTTCATTATGTTTATTTCTAATAAAGAAGATAAAGTTCATTATACATTCCTAATACAATACCAAAGCCAACACGTATTAATGAGTATGGAACTCCGAGAGTGCTGTCTTTCCCCTGTGATGCTTTTCTGGAAGCGTTCGTGGCGAAGAATCGAAGCAAGACAGCGAACTCAGATGTAACTATGAATGAAAACAATTTCTTTTAAAAAATGATTGTGTTTTAAGCATACCATAATTAGGATTGATTTCAACATTTTGATCGTGAAGATTACACCACATATTTTTGGTTTTCTTTATTTGATAGATTAATGTTCTATGGGTATTTACTGATATCAATCACATCAGCATAAAATTCTAAAAGCTGTTACCGGCCACAAGTAGGAAAATTCCCCCAGTCACAAACATAGATGGAATCGACACTTTTCTTTTGGTATTCCAAAAAAGGATCGACCATCCGACTCCACCAAGCACGACAGCAAGGAGACTCTCTATCCCCAGATAGCAGAATGTTATTGGTCCTTTTTTGGGCCAACAATGCTCCTTATGTTGGGCCACCGTTTGTATTCAACATTGGGTCATCGGTAATTTGTTCATCGGCCCCTAATCAAACCAACTTGTTGGCTTATTGTTGGGCCAATGTTACAGTTAATATTAGGCCACTATTGGGCCTATGTATTATTTCAATGTTGGGCAAACGTCATTTTTGTACAATTGGGCCATTGTAAGCAATTAATGTTGGGCCAACGGTAATTTCCTCATCGGCCCTTAATCAAACCAACTTGTTGGCTTATTGTTAGGGCAATGTAACAGTTAATATTGGGCCACTGTCAGCCAGGAAACCGAGAGGAAATACTTAACCTCTCACTCTTTGGTAATAATTTTATTCAATTCCAAGGGAAAGGCCTATATGTGGAATCATTTATTAAAAGCGGTTTATTAAAAATTAAAGACATTTGGAATGAAGTTGAAAATTGTTTTAAATATAATGACACCATTTTTAATAAATTATTAGACAAAAGATGTTGGATATTTGATTATAGTAAAATAACATCAGCTATTCCTAAATTGTTTTATCCAATATTGAAAAAAAAACAACAACTCAGTATTTAATAGCGAAATGAAACTCTCTTATAAATTGAATAATAATTTACTCATAAAATGAGACACTAATACAGTAGTAACCTATGAAGATATCAATTTAAAGAACATAGAAAAAATATTAAACAAGACAATAATTCCAAAATGTCAAGAAAAATGGGAAAATATATATCAAAATAACATACAGTGGGACCTAGTTTGGGACAGTATTTCAAAACTGAAAGTTAAAAATAAGATTCAAGAATTCCAATGGAAATACGTGCATAACATATTGTATACTGAAGATAAATTATGTAAAATCGGACTATCCAATGGTTTATGCAACTTGTGTAAAAATCATCAAGAAAATCAACAACACCTCTTTTTCCATTGCGCAAAAGTGAAAACAACACTCAAGTTACTAGAAGATATAATTGAAAATGTGCTACAACTAAATGGAACTTTGCAAATTGACCAACAAACAATAATATTAGGATACTTGAAGGAATCGCAAACCCAAAGAACCGTTGTTTACATTTTAATATGTATTTATAAATGGGTCATATGGAAAACAAGAAATAAAATTAAATATGAGAGTTTAAAAATAACTGACCGCAGTATTAAAAATGCATTAAAAATGATATAAAATCGATTTTTTTACTATTACAATCAGATGATTTGACAAAATTCAAAGAGAAAATAAATCATATGTTTCAAAATTCCTTGTGATTCTAATACCAGTTATAACGTTATTGACATTATCTGCTGCCGTGATAAACTATATATACATGTATTCACATTTATTAATTCCCTATAAGGCACACTAGGTTTTTTTTTTCATTGCTGTTTTTTTTTCGGTATTATCTGCTGCCGTGATAAATTAAATATACATGAATTCACATTTTTAAGTCCACTATACGGCACACTATTTTTTGCTATGTTATTATTCATGTACATGTAACATTATGTTTAAAATATGTTCAAAATCAATAAATTAATAGATCATAAATGAAAATGTAATGCCAGATTCAAACTATGTATGAAAGGAAAAAATATTCATGTCTTTGCAAAATTCATTCATTCTAATGCGTTATTATAATCTAATTCTATTATCACAAAACTCTACATATTGATCTTGTTCATAAGCTGTAAAACACAAAAAGACCCGTATTTGAGGGTGACCTGGCCCTTAATACTAGTTACAGTGAGATTGATATAGACTTATTTTTCTTTTTTTCCCACACAATCTCCACTGCAACAGGGTCATGCTTCTATTGGTGTTAAACGTGTACTTTGTTATTATATATAAAAATGGTGCTAATATGCTTAGAGATATTTATGTATTTGTATGAAAATGAAGCGTCAATAAACATATATTAGTATAATGGTGTTAAACGTATACTTTGTTACCATATATGAAAATGGTGCGAATTTGCTTTGAGATATTTATGTATATGTATGAAAATGAAGCGTCAATAATTATATATAATATATATTAGCATAATGTGAAAAAATTCTGTTCAAATTTTGGAGATATATTATATAATACTATATTGATCCAGTGAGCTCCTGGCACCCCTGGTGAGGTATTTTCAGAGGGCTTCTGCGGAAGTTTTACCTCACTGTTATATTGTATGTTATTGAATAAATAATTGAAAAAAAAATATTGGGCCACTGTCGGGCCAATGTATTTTTTCAATGTTGGGCAAACGTCATTTTTGTACATTTGGGCCATTGCAAGCAATTAATGTTGGGCCAACGGTAATTTGCTCATCGACCCTTAATCAGACCAACTTGTTGGCTTATTGCTGGACCAAAGAAAGGATATTATTGAGCCATTGTTGGGCCACTTATTCTTTCAATATTAGGCAAACATTATTTTTTGGCCAACGTTGGTTTGTATCTTATTGGCTCTCCATCATGACAACTCATTTGCTCTTTACTGGTTGGCCATTTGTCCTCAAAATTGACAAATACAAATAATAAGGTTATACTAGTTTCGTAGTACAGTTTAATGGTAAAAGCCCTTTAATACTAGCTATATACTAGTATGCTAGATTAATAGTTTAATACATAATCTCAATATATATCTCATAGCATTAATTAAAAAACTGAGGAAAAAGAAATCAAAATATAAAATTGAATTATAACATACTAGTTTTTTTATTGCTCAGTGCATGAAGAAAACATTAATAAAGAAATTAAAGTTGATGCTCACTTCAAGCGATACATGTAGGGTAACATGACTATATACTCCCTCTCTGATGTAAATTTATGGAGAAGTTCAGTAAATTGCAGGTATCAATAAGCACATCTAACAAATAAACAAAGCCCCCCCCCCCGTTCTTAAAACAATACTAAAATGAATCCCGTCAATTTGTTTACTTATACAAAAAAATGTTTCTGGCATCTGCATCGTGTTTGTAACCGACAAACAGACACATAAAAGGGTAGAACTACAGGTATGTCACACTATATTACAGAAAAAAGCTAGGCACTGCCACTTTCCATCTGATCTCTCTCCTAAGTCTCCTCTTCTCTCTCCAAAGTCTCATCCTCCCCCTTCTTTTCTTCTCTCTCCGTTTCTTCCTCCCCCATCCCTGTCCTTGGCATACCTTAGCTATTCTTTGATTGTGTTCTGAATGTCTTTTTAGAATCTCCAGTAGCACTAAAATTGTAGTATTTGGTACTTAATACATTTGTTACTTTTCTTAGTGAAGAGTAAACATACGATAAAATTTACAAGTATATCACTATATGTTTAAGCTATCAATTAAGGAATAACCGTCTTTTTTGTTTCATGGTGTGATTAAGTGATTAGCTTGCGTGATAAAGGCATTAATGCATAACATTTCTACGCTAGATCATCATCATCATCACAACGATTTTGATTCAATGTTGCCCCATATAAAATACATGTGTAGAAAACTTGTCGTTACACTGAACAAATTTTAAATGAAAGAACCCAATTTATGTTTAGTACTAAATAAATTTTGTTTTAACTTCAACAATTTCAACATTTTCAAAATGTTTGATCATGTGCTCGACGTTAAGTGTATATAAGTAAATTAAGAGGTAGACTTCGGAAATCGAAATGTATTCTACTAGACACAAATTTCAATCTAAATAAGGGGCAAATTATTTATTGTTTTAACTGTATCAAAACACATTTGTTATTTTAAACTTTCATTTATTTTTCTTGTATATAGAAACAAAACATTTAATCACTGATAATTTATTCTGTTTTTATAAGAATTTTAACAAGCCTTGTAAATTCATTTTAGCTAGCTTGAAGTTTCAGGTAGGATTGGTTGTAGATTTATTTCTGATTGTAGAGACGATCAGATTTGTTAATATACAGATTTGTAACAATTAAATGTTTATACACATTGGCCCAATGTTGGACCAATATCGGGCCAACATTGGGCTAAGGAGCAAAATGACACTGGACCAACGTCATTTGCCAACATCGGCCTAACGTTCCTATTGACTTTGGGCAAACAATGTCACATCCACTGGGCCAATGTTGGCGTAACGTTGGGCCAATATCTGTAGAAATAACACTCTACACTGGACCAACGTTGGCACAACATATCGGGCTAACATTGGGCCGATGAGCAAACTTAAATTGGGTCAATGTTATTTGCCAACATTGGTCCGATGTAACCGATTACATTGGCCCAATGTTAGCATGCTATCTGGGATACAATGTTGACCCAACAGCACCTGGCCTCTGCACTTCCCCATGTCTGCTTTACGCAGATTTGTACATGATATCGTTTAAAAACTAATAGTTAATACAACTGTGCCGGGGCAAACATATTATAAATACTTACAAAGTGGACGCAGATATGTAAGGTATCAGTCTCATTACGCTCGCTCGTGTCAGATTAAAAATGGCGAGGATATTACAAGCAGCCCGGTTGTTGTCTACCCATAATGCTCAGTTAGATTCATGGTATATTGGGCCAACGTTGGGCCGATGCCAAACACATATCTTCTCTCATGATAATAATTTTATGATATTATGCAACAGTTAGCCCAACATTAGCGCACCATTATACATAACCAGCTATCGATATTCCATGTTGGGCCATTGTTGGCCCAAAAAAGGTAACTCAACATAGATAATACAACCATAATGTAAGAATTGGCCAACGATGTTCTGCTATCTGGTTTATTACAAATAAATAAGCATAAACATAATTCAAAAAATAGAATAAAACACTCTTTGGTGCTGTGATCACTTACGTGCAAAGTTAAAATGTTGAAAATATCATATCTAAACAAGAGCAGTCATCCAATGATAAGCATGGACATAGAAAGTCCTCTTAATTATTTCAGAATGTGCCAACGTTGTCCAAACATAAAGCTCAGCAGCTAATTTTAAATTTGACACCATCAATTAGTTGGCAGTATAACAATTGGGCCAACGTTGGCCCAATATAAATATCCCATCTTTGAAGACCTAAACAAAATAACACTTGTGCGAATTACAAACATTGTGCCAACATTGGGCCGACATACTACTACCAGCTTGATAGGACACGTTCTTTAAGGGTGTATTACTAACAATGGGCTAACGTTGGGCCAACATATTACTACCAACTTGATAAGACGCATTCTTTAAGGGTGTATTACAAACATCGGGCCAACGTACTACAACAAACTTGTAAATACACTTTTCTTTAAGGGATTATAAACATTGGTCAAACGTTGGACCAACACCAGGATCCTTCCTTCCTTGGAAACTAAAGTGAATGGAAGTTGCTTACGTTGGACCAACGTTGGGCCAACATAGGAATTCTGTCATGGTCGAGAAGGTTGACTTGGTAACATTGGTCCAACGTTGGCCCATTGTTGTTCCCCCAACGCCAACCATACAACCTTTTACAAATGTTGGCCTAACATAGTCATGCTATCTGGGTCTGCACATCTATTATTGCTGAAGAAGAGTATTGTTATTTGAAATACTGCTCTATCAGTGTTTCTTGTCTAGGACATCCATAGTATTTCACAAATATATGTACTTCCTCCATGGACATTATTTACAATCCCATTTCAGATATCGGAGATTAATCAAATAAGTATGAACAATGCTTTTAAAAAATAGAGAGAGAGAGAGAGAGAGAGAGAGAGAGAGAGAGAGAGAGAGAGAGAGAGAGAGAGAGATTTTTTCAACACAATAAACAACCATTCCTTACAAAATTATTCAACAAAATAGACAACCATTCCTTAGGAAATCATAAACTAGGTTTTTTTTGAATCACAGACAACTGTAATTTCAATATAGATAATTGATCATCAACAACATTACTTTGTTAAAAGTCACCCTGATTCTAAACACAAGTACTCTGAGACTCCCCCCAAAAACTGGGAATTTCTATGGCAATTCATTGTGTTCCTTTCTGAGCGATGTTTTTATATCCGTGTAAAGCAGATTTATTCATAAATATTTACATTTTTGATGTCTTTGTCCGAGATAAAATTACAAATAGTCAATGTACTTTATTTCCTCATCAATGCACTGCTTCATCGATAGGCGCGGCTAAAAAAATCATGTGCAGGGCGGGACAAATAGAGAAAAAAAGCAGGGCTTGTAGCACGTGGATTGGCGGAATGAAGAGCATGTAAATGTAAAGAATAACTGTCCGCAGAGGATCGTGATTTAGGTAGTAATACATTTAATCTACCTTAATCATCCTTAATTGCTTATAATAATCATGTATCAAGTTTGCCTGCTTAATACCAAGGATCACATGTAGAAGATTTGTTAAAATGTTATGCAAGTTAATTATAGACAATTGACAAAAACATTACTTTATTTCCATTCAAGAGCCTACAGAGAGGTATCAAAAATATACCATCGTAGAAATAAAAAAAATTGATAAGAATTATAGAAATAAAACTCTATAATCTAAAATGCACACAGAGCAAGTTGTTGTTGCTTTAAAATATTACATAAGATTCGAGAGAACTATTTACAAGCTGAAGTAAATTATCAATATTTTTTCAAAGGTAATGATCCAGAAATATTTCAAACTGATAACTATCTGAACTAGAAAAAATTACGTTATGTTTCTATGCTTCGATATTTTCCTTATAGAGTGAACAATCTATTAGAAAGTTGATTTCCCTCTCGGCTTTATTGAGACTATTCCTTGGCCTCTTTCTGCCCTTCCCCCTCCTCTGCCTGACCAGACTTCAATGTGGAGACGAGCACCTCATACCTCTTGGCTTTGTGTTCTTTCCCAGCATAACCAAAATAAGCACATCCATCCGTTGTGTGAACTTTACATGGAATAAGACTCCCCTCGTGGTGGACTCGACCCACGTACAGCCCCTCATCCACCCTTAGAGCGTTATGAGGGACGTTTCCGTTGGAGGCGCGCTCCCAGCTATACATCCATTTATTAGAATTCTTATTGCACAGATGGTAAAAACTTGGGCAAATCCTTTCTTCACCATCGTACGGAATACAGGCTCCACTATTAAAATGCAGCCCGAATTTTCCAGGTGTAAAGACGCCACCAATGTAGGCGCAGACTACGTAAAGTGTTTTGCCGTCTGCTTCTTGTCCGCCTGTAAATACGTCGTTTGGCAACCAGCTATATGTTTTATACCAACGGCCGCTGTAAAGTAAATAGATATATGTTTTCAAAAGTCGTTATCTTTAATTAAAAGTATTTATGTATATATTTGACTTAGTACTCACTCTATGCAATCATCTCTATTCAGACCGTCACTCTGCATTTTAATAAGAATATGAATTTAAAGTACTCTGTCATAAGGAAATGCAACTAAATTCATGTATATACACACGAGATTTTATAAGTACGACTCCGGACAAACTTCATCCGTTTGAGATTACCTATGTTGTAGTAGTGTAAATTTATGAAAATGTGTCCTGTTTTGCAGTTTTCTGAATTCACAAACATTGGGTAACTTGCATCAGCTTTTAATAATAAAAGAAATAATTATGAATGAAATTGTGGGTGTATAAAAAAACGAGATGATTTTAGAGTCAACTTTTTTTTTTCTACTGTCGCCTGCTTATTGTATATATTCCTCCCAATTATTTGCTAAGAACATGCTCTGAATATGATCCGGATACACATCACAGATAAATTGATGATATGTCAGCAATTTGTAAATTCTAAAGTTGTTTAATGACATTGTTAGCAAACAAATATAAACGATCAATGGGTCGTATTCTGGCCGACTTTGGATGAAATGTATGGAGATAACGAACAGTATTCAAGCTCGTTAGTCCATAAAACAATACAAAATTTGAAGCAAAGCAAATACAGACCTTTAAAACATCAGAAGTGGGATCAGGTGCCATGGAGGGATGAGCATCCTCTTTCTTTAGTAAATTATCCAAATATGAAACAGATGTGTCTGACTTTGTGGTATCCTTTACTTCAAACTCTCCGGGATATATCGTATCGAGATAAGAATGGAAATAACCATTGTCAATTGACAATACAATGTTGCTACATCTAAATAACGAGTTGAAGGCCACAGCAAATATTTTCTTCTTTTCCAGTTGTAGATTTAAAAAAAATTCTGCTTCATATGAATAAAAAATAAGTCTACTAAGAACGGGATACAATTGGTACCCATGGGAATTCCAACAGATTGTTGGAAGACATAATCACCAAAAAACACCATATTGTTAATAAGAAACTCAAGGAGAGATCTTTTTAATCAACTTCAGAATATTTGTGTGTACAATTAGAATTTTTCAACAAAATAATTTTACAAATAACCACTGACAAGGTATTTATATTTATGAGTTCTGTTCTTTTTGAAAAAGCAGCTGTCAATGATATCAAAATGTTTTTTAAAAGTAGGTCAACTCCAAAGTCAATGTCAAAGGGTTAAAGTTCTTTGTATCCAATAAAAGGTCTTCTCACAAGGATAAGTATGTGAAGTATAAAAGCCATAGCCCTTACCATTCAAAAGTTAAAGTCAAGGTTAAAGTTTTTCACAAGTATGTAAATCTCCAAGGTCAAGGTCAAAAGGTCAGAGTTGTTGGTATCCAATGAAAGGTCTTCCTACAAAAAACATATGTGAAATATGAAATTCCTAGTATCTACCATTCAAAAGTTATGGCCAAAAAAGTTTGGAATTCTTGTGTTAAAGTAGATCAAACTCCAAGGTCAAATTTGTTGGTACCTAAAGAAAGATCTTGTCACAAGGAATACACATGAGAAATATGAAAGTCATAGCTCATCTATATCAAAAGTAATGGGCAAGGTCAAAGTTTTTTTGAATAAGAATTGACGGACAGACGGAACGACGGACACACGGACAGACGAATGAGATTTAATGTCATATTTAATCAAAACAAGAATCAAATGAAAACAGATTGATCGATGTGTGCTACCAAATTGATATGTCTACTAATACCACTGAAGCCTTCTTAATTAGCTGTGATACGTACATTAGCAATTGATTAATCGACCAATTTCAGCCAAACTTGCTACAAAGTATCCTTGGGTGAAGGGGTTCAAGTTTGTTTAAATGAAAGGACAAGCCCTCTTCCAAGGGGAGATAATCATGTATTAATGAAAAATTAATGACATCTTTTAAAAATATTCTTCTCCAGAACCATTGGGCCAGGAAAGATGAAACTCACATGGAAACATTCTCGGGTAATGAAGATTCAAGTTTGTTCAAATCAGGACACCGGGGAGTAGGGCGGGGCAACAATGGCTGATCAAATGTTAACATAGGGATACATGCATATAGGAAAAATCATTAAAAATCTTCTTCTCCAGAACCACTGGACCAGGAAAGATGAAACTTAGTGGAAACATCCTCGGGTAGTGCGGTGCTACATTTGCTGTTTAAATGTTAACATAGGAATATATAAGAATATACAGGAGAAATCATTAAAAATCTTTTTCAGAACCACTGGGGCAAGAAAGATTAAACTAATGTGGAAACATCCTCAAGTGGTGTAGATTCAAGTTTGTTCAAATCATAACCCAATGGTAGGGCTGGGTCGGAATGGCTGATCAAAAGTTAACATTGGAATATATATGAAAATTATTAAAAACCTTCTCCAGAACCACTGGGACAGGAAAGATGAATTTCATGTGTAAGCATCCTCAGGAAGTGTAGATTCAATGGGTGATCGAAGTGTTACATAGGAATACATATGAAAAGTCTTTTTAAAATCTTCTTCTCAAGATCCTCAAAGCATTGATTGGTGATATTGATATAGAAACATCCTTTAGAGTTAATTCAAGTTTGTTCATATCATTACCCCTGGGGGTAAGGTGGGGCCATAATGGGCAATGAAATGTTTACATAGAAATATATAGAAAAAATCTTTAAAACTCTTATTCTCAATTATGGCAAAATTATACATGTACACTGAACCAAACTTCTAAGTGTTCACCACACATTTTTGAAGATTTAAAGAACAAATGCAATTAATAAATAATTTCTTTAATTCTTGGTAAATGATGCATATTTAAGTTCGATAATGCGTACATTTCATGTAAGTATCTCGTCAGAATTTTAAGCAAAGTGTCAAGGAAATGATGTACCCGCAAAATGAAAATCCGCACAAAAAAAAAATCGATGAAGTAAGACCCACTACTCGCTCTAATTACTTCAAGACAATCTTTATTGTTGGATATCATGTACCACTGAATAGGAGATCGACCCATCTGCTGCCACACCTACATGTACCTTCATGTTCTGCATTCTTGATCTTTCAAAACCATTGAAATTGTGAGGAAAAGGGGAGGGGCTTTGACATTTCTTTTAAAATCCCAAATGTGTTCAATTGGATTCAGATCCGGGAATTTGACAGTGTATCGTCACACAAGTACCTTTTGGTCAATGTCCTTAGGTATTTAGCACGTAAGTGCGCCGCTTTAAGGATAATTCTGACTGCTTGAGCTGATATAAGACTGCCACGAGCACCGATTTCTTATCATTTTCGTACGATTGAAATGGTTTATTTCTATGTTTCTAGGATTTCTTTAGGACACTTCTCTTTACCTGGTATAACGCGAAATTTTCTCCCCAGATGAATATTAAGGTCACTTCCGGTGTGGTTAAATTTTTTCAAAAACTTTCAAATTGTGATAAATTGGTGGCGAAAAATGAGCACAGCCTACAGAAAAATGTGTTTAAATGGGTTTTGATATTGTGTGATATTTTTTAAAAAAGTACAATTAAGCACTAAAATGAAAACGAGTAAAACGCGGTGAACAGATGGTCCAGATATTAATATTCCAACGGCTCTCCGTCACGGAACATTGGTTTTCATCGGTGATATTGAATTTTAATTTCGTTCTGCAATTGTTGAGAAGACTCATTTGTTGTAATAGTGTGAAAACATCATACCATTCTATGAGGTAGTTTTTAAAGAAATACATTTATTAAAGTGAACACTTAGAAGTTTTGTAAAGTGTATATTTAATTGATATAATGACATTCTCAAGTAATAAAAAATCGAATTCCCTCTCCCCGACAAGTTAGTTTTTCAATACTGAGCTGATTTGTGTTTTTAACTAGCCCATGTGCTCAGATGAGCGATGTGGCCAATTGGCTTCTTGTTTAAAATGGGTACGAGTTTAATTTTTATTTATAAAACAGCTATCAATGATGTTGGAAGCCTGGACCTTTATTTGTCGTGGGAAATAGTTGTATTTAAAGTTGATAAGTGGTACCTTTTAATGTTATTGATTTTGTTAAAATTTTGTGATTTCAAATGTTCTAAAAGTTCCTTGGAATTTTTTATTTCGTATCCACATCTGGTTTACACCACTTCTCGCGGGGATCGAAAATAATGTTGAACAATACTCTTGAAGTTTGTCCTTCACTAATGTTAATCATCTTAGAGAGGTGTAAAGAAAGAGACTTGGTAGAACATTTACCTCAACCTGCTATGTATAATTTTTGTAAACAAATTCAAAAGTTTCGGAAATCAATATAGTTACGGTCATATTTAAATTCAATTTGGTTGCTTGGAATATTAAAAATATCCAAACCTGACATATGATTTTGAAGACTTTTCTCCTAAGAAATGGTTCTATGAGTATAAGTTGAATTACAACTTTTAAAATTAAATCCAAGTTCAAATCCAATAGAAGAAAACAATTTACCTACTAATTAGTTATGACACTGTAGCAGTAATAATGGACAATTTTCAAAAGCAGTTGTAGTTCATGTATATATAGAAGCAACACATCCTCACATTCTCAAAAGTATACCCTTATTTGATATTTAAAAGATAAATACGGCATCATTCAGACAATTGTTATTAATTTATTTTTGCTTTATTTGATAAAAGACATATTCAAATTTCAAACCATGGGGAATTCTTTAAGTCACATCTTTTACACATAGCTATCATTTGTTTTTTTTTTCAATTATTTTAAATATGAATCAAATTTAAAACAAAACCTGTTGTAAAGTCATCACATTTTGTTAAGTAAATGTCAAAGCTAAAGCATTCTCAATATGTGCCAAAATCAACATGAAAGCAAAATGAGATGCTACTTTGATGTTTGTTGCAAATTTGCTATTACTTACTTCAAAGACAGAGGAAAAGAGCATTTATTTAATACTCATAAACTTCTGTTGTTCATATTTGTAATATTTTATTTACAAGCTCGTAATGATACAAAAATACTCTGTCGTCCTGTACAATATTGTTTTCTTAAAAAATACTAAATATTTGTTTGTACAGACATTTTATGTTTTGAAATAATTTAAATACTACTACTTTTTATAATTAAGTCTAATTGATCATAAAGGAAAAATTACAAATTTATCATATTCTTACAAAATAAAATTTAATTCTCAACATATTTTAAAGATGATGTCTTTTAGCTTTAGATTTTGTTTTCAGTGATATTACTCCTCGGTTCATCTTCCGTCCGTTGATTAGTCATCGTGGTATCTTCATGTCTGATATTGAGGTAAAAATTCCTTATAACAGCAACAAGCATGAATACAATACCAAAGCCGACAAGTATTAATGAGTACGGAACTCCAAAAGAAAATTCTTTCCCATGTGTCGCTTTTTTGGAAGCGTTCGTGGCGATGAATCGAACCAAGACAGCGAACTCAGATGTAACTATGAATGGAAAAAAAGTTCACTTAAAATTATCTCATTTATATTTAAAGCATATCCTTAATCTAAATATTAATCTAAACGGTTTGAACGCGTAGATTATCGCTCATATTTATGGTTTTCTTCCTTAGATAGATAATGTTCTACGGCTATTTACTGATATCGTTTATTAAGGTAGGAAGTCATTACCTGCCACAAGTAGTAAAATTCCCCCAATCACAAACGTCGATGGAATCGACGCTTTTCTCTTGGTATTATTCCAAAAAAGAATCGACCATCCAACTCCACCGGCCGCGACAGCAAGGAGACTCTCTATCTGCACATCTATCATTGCTGAAGAAAAATATGGTTATTTTATATATGTTCTGTTAAGGTTTTTTTAAGACTTCGATAAATATGCCGGCGTGAAGCGTTCAACTGTTATTTTTAACGCAAAACAGTGTGCACTATATTTTTTGACGTCAAGTGGCGTAACAAAGGAGATATTCATGCTTATTCGTAGTACATATGTAATGTAGTTCATGAGGAAATATACTGCATTTTATTTTGTAAAGAATCATATATAGGGGAAAGAAGTCGGTTCACTTTATGCATAAAATAGCCCTGTAGATATACCAATTGATTTATAAACACTTGATTGTTCATATGAAGCATTTAAATAAATTAGAGACTTCATGTTTTCATATCCTATTAAAATTTTTCTCCTAAAAGGCCAGGTCTCGGAGAACTGACTTGATAAAATTTCAATGTTCTTGAATTTTAGGCTAAACAGGTATATTTGAGTATATTTTTAATGAAGAAAAATCATATGAGCGCACTCTCTTGTCTAAAAAAATAAAACATGTCTTTTAATCCTCAGAAACAGTTTTTCATTTACTGATTGGATATCTTAGATCAGAGATTGCGCTCTATATTAAATATCGAAAAATAGCTTTTAAAATTGGCCGATTTTGTATACTTTTTTTGAGGACGCATTTCGTGACGTTATAATGCATTGACTAGCCAGTAAATTACGTCATTTTTTTTATATATACACAATCACCAAAGATCTAAAAGATATTAGATGCATTGTTAACAAAAACTATGTAGTTTCAGTTTTTCAGAAATTCACAGGGCCAAATAAGGCAAACGTGAACCTTGTTCTTTATTGTAAATGTAAATATTTAAAAATACTTCTTTTCAAAATCGGAAGTAAATCAAATAACTATGTAGAAAACTTTTAGAAAAAATGAGAGAGAGAGAGAGAGAGAGAGAGAGAGAAAGAGAGAGAAAGAGAAAGAGACTTACAGAGCTGAAGCGCCCCATTGAACTTATATTTCTCATCTAAAGCTACGTAAGAACTTGTCGAGCATTTGTCAGTTTCCTGGCGATCACAATCCCTGGCGTAAAAAATGCTCAATTGGCTAACCTACAAAATTGAATAGTATAAATTGCTATTACAAGGAAAATACATTACTGTTTCCTTTAATTGTTGCACAACAAATGGTGTTTCTATTCTTCTATTTAATATTCTACCGAGTTTAAATACAATTATAATCGTTCAAATAAGTTACAGTTACCTCTTCAATTATGAATCCAGGTAGGGCCGTGGCAACGATGCATAAAATCAAACCAATGGCTGACGATAGCAATTCAACATAAATCGGCATCCTTATTCTCTTTTAAAGTATCCATAACAAACATAAGATTATTTACTAAGCGAGGAATTGTCGTTTAAAAAAAGAAGTTATACTTGTAATTCATTTAAAGAAAGTATTTCAGTCATTTTTGATGCGCTGATAATGAATCCCAGTTTCCATATTTTATATTCAATGCATTATTTTTTTGGCTTAAACCGAGGAACCGCATCATAATAGGTGCTGGCACGAAAAAGATATCTCCCTGCTCTATGGGCCTGAGTAAAGGTCAAAATTTGCAGCCCTCCACCGGCAAGTGGTATGGTCTCCATATGAGTGAACAATTCTCAAGAGGGACGTTAAACAACAAACAAACGAACGAACAAACGTATTAAAATTAGACAAAAAAGAAGAAAAATTAAACAAAGAATGAAGAGAAAAATCATTAGAGAAAAGGAAAAGAATCAGTTATAAAAGCTGAGTGATGACCAACCTATATGGGAGCTCTTCAGTACCGCTGTGTAATATGGAACAGTTTGTATTTATATATAACATCAAAGAAAACAGCGTAACATGTCCCAATAACTATATATATTTGATTCTAAAAATAAACGTGCAAATAGATTCTAATATTGGTTTGTTATTGTGCGTATTTAAAGCGCACTTAAAGTGTTTTCAAAGAGGAGGTCCCCTATTAGTTTTATAGCTCACCTGAACAGACAAACTTTGTATTCAGTAGTATGATGCTAACAACAATATATAAGGTGCTAGTAAATGAAGGTAAAGATTAGGCACTTAATGAAATACTAGCATATGGAAATATACGTTATAAGTTAACGTTTATTCCTGTGAAGCAGAATTTATTCCAAAACTTCTATATGAGAAGAAGAAAACACGGAAAAAACGGTCTTTAAAAAAAATATTATTCAACTCGACATTAGGATAACATTATTATGCCGAAGTAGAGCCATGCAGTTTAGTTTTAGTGATGCTTTCTTGTATACAGTCGGTAAACTTTCATTGATATGTCGATTCGATATTTAACCCAGTGGACATGAATTCAATGACACTTAATGTCTATCTCATCTGTTTCATATCTGGATGTTGACCATAAGGGTCAACAAACAACTTACAATATGTATAAATGATTGATTAAATAATTGAATGTTGCTTGACGTATCATTGGAGAATGTTTCACTCATATAGAATCGCCAACGTTTATCAATGAAGGTCTTCAAATTTAGTCCTTTGCAGGTTGAAATTGAAAATCGGGCAATGAGGTATCTTTATAGTGCCAGCACCTGCCATGAGACGGGACCTCAGTTTTCCAGGGCCTATCCGAAGGACCTCAACATTTTGTTTAAAAAAAGTCGAGCAATTGGTAAAGAAACAGTCCCTACCTAATTTTCATCCGCTGATGTCAATCGCGGCCTTCCAATTTTTACTCCTTTGACAAACGAGGTCACCCTTTGCCATTGTAAGCTTTTCTTATTTACGTAGAGATATCCTCCTATCACCTGGTCACCTTATCACCTTTACATTTCCTAACTTATTTAACAATCAAGAGCATGCTCCGAGTACGATAAGCTGTTAAACATAGGCAGGTTAAGAACAGATAAGTTTATGTTACAGGGATTTTAACCACCTCGTTTAAAGTCAGCATTTTGTGAATTCTGTGGTCGTTATAATGACCCTGTAAGTAAATATTACCTACCAATAAATGTTTTTAAAACAGTTATTAATCATCTACGAAATTTGTGGAAAGTTTTGGACTGAAGTATTTTAATAGTGTAGAAAAAGGTGAGAAAAACATCACTTTTTATAAAATTTACTTGACCAGGTGAGCGTTAGAATCTTGGGCATTATGTTTACATGGTAATTCGATTCTTTATTTTTGGCACTTGTCGATTATGCGCAGTTAAACGAAGATTTAAATGAATAGAATCGTTATTGATCGGCTTTAAATCCCAAACTTTGACATTGCGTAAAAAAATGTCTAAAATAGAACTGAATTGTGTCTAATAATAGCCTGCTATTTTAATAAAATTGGGTGTCTTCAACATAAATAGCGAGGAACATACGTGTTTACTTTTCCTTGGAGCCATATTACAGACAAGTGGTATTTCATTTATTTAATTAATCAAGAAAAAGAAAAACATCTTAATCTCAATATTTCAAAAGAAGGTACGTTTTTTGCTTAATTGTGCCCTAAAAATTAAATGTTTTTTTTTTTTTTAAATTTTGAAACTGTCTCAAATATTAGTTGTGTTCATGGCTTTTATCGATAAAGAAGGTATTTAGCATAAAGGTATCATTCTGGGAATATGACGTCGTTAATTTGATGCATTTCTTTATTTTAAGGAAAGTCTCAAAATGATCCATTTCAAGAGTAATTTCCCTTAAGAAAATAGTGTCCTCAGCTGTCTCCCAATTTAACGTCATATATGGCTTTTTAAAAAGATAATATCACACTAACCAAAATTAAAAAGATCTTTCTATCAGTTTTATTTCTTTATATCAAGATAGGACTTTCCTGCAAATTACTTGTACACAATATAAATCAATAGCGGTTTATAGAAATCACAATTTTACAACAATAACCGATTTATTTCAGGCTCGAAATTGAGTAGCAGACACAGTTTAAAATCAATTTAACTAAAGAAACGTGGGGATAATTAAGTTCAAAATTGGTGAAAATTTGAATTTAATTGAACGTTAATAACAAATATCATCTTAATCTAAACCTACTCTTGTATTTTTATTCTTAGATCAGATACGTCATATTCAGCTTTAATTTTTATTTTTTAGATATGTTGTAAAATTCATTTAAAGTTCACATATCTCAAAATCTTTGTGGTCGATACCTGGAAACAATATTATCTGACAGAAAATTGCATTGAAAATTGGTATCTTCCTCAACTTCTTCAGAAAATAAAGGAAAATATGCATGTTCACCACAATAAGCATTTAGAAATGTGTGTGAGGAAAATGATCTGCTTGATTTTTCCGCATGGAATTTCAAAGCATGAGTTTTCAAATTTTACATCAGTTTCATTTTTTAAGAAAATCACAAGGCAATATTTGAAACCGTACCTTGTTTTAAGCATAAACTACATCAACTAAAAATTCAAATGATTGGAAGACGATAGAAAAAAGGAGATTGGATTAAGCAATCCTAACCCTCTTTCGTGAAATATAAAAAAGAGACTAGATTATTTTAGGTGGCAAAATCCTTTCATTAATAACACAGCTAAAAGATGCAATTTTAAAAACTTTATATCCTAATATTTGAAGTACGTTTGCCTATCTATCTCTTGGTGTCCTATCCTCTTTTTCGTTCTCTCTGAATGTTTCTTAATTTAGAAACTACAATCTTGAAAAAAAATTGATTAAACCAAACCGTTTGCTTCAGTGATTCTGCACGAACACTGAAAGCGTTATATGTTTCATTGTATGGTTTTATCCATCCCCTCATCCAACACACAAAATGAGATGTTTTTCTACGTACAATATTGTTTTCTTAAATAATAATGTATATATATTTGATTGTACAGACGATTTAAGTTTTGAAACAATGTAAAATACTAGTACTTAATGTACGTCTAATTGATCATAAAGATATAAATTACTTAAAAAAATATCATAATAACATATTCTAATATAGCAAACTTTAATTCTTAACATATTTTAAGGATGATGTCTTTTAGCTTTAAGCTCTAGTTTTATATTTTGTTTTGATATTTCTCCCTGGTTCATCCCCTGTCTGTTGATAAGTCTTCGTTTTATCTTCATTATGTTCATTTCTGATAAAGAACATAAAGCTCCTTATAACAGCAACAAGCATGAATAAAATACCAAAGGCGACAAGTATTAATGAGTATGGAACTCCGAGAGTGCTGTCTTTCCCTTGTGATGCTTTTCTGGATACGTTCGTGGCGATAAATTGAAGCAAGACAGCGAACTCAGATGTAACTATAGATGAAAACATATTTTTAAAAATAATTTTGTTTTAAGCATACAATAATAAGGATTGATTTCAACGTTTTGATGACACAACATATTTTTGGTTTTCTTTATTTGATAGATTAATGTTCTACAGCTATTTACTGATATCAAATAAATCAGTATTAAGGTAAAAAGTCATTACCTGCCACAAGTAGTAAAATTCCCCCAATCACAAACGTCGATGGAATCGACACTTTCCTCTTGGTATTCCAAAAAAGAATCAACCATCCGACTCCCCCAAGGACGACAGCAAGGAGACTCTCTATCTGCATATCTATCATTGCTGAAGAAAAGTATGGTTATTTTAAACACTGTTTTGTGAGGGTTTCTTGTCTAGGACATCCATAATATTCCACATATATATGTACCTCCTCCATCAGACATTATTTACAATCCCTTTTTCAGATATCGGAGATTAATTAAATAACTATGAACAAAGCCTTTAAAAATGAGAGAGAGAGAGAGAGAGAGAAAGAGAGAGAGAGAGAGAGATTGATTGATTTACAGAGCTAAAGCTGCCCTTTGGTTTCATTCTTCTCATCCAGATCTACGTAAGAGCTTGTTGAACATTGATTGGGAACACACATCCTGGCGTAAAAGATGCCCATTTTGATACTCTAAAGCATTGCATAATACACTAAGTAAATTCCCATATTTATATCATAACAATTCATGACTATTTCCTTTGATTGACTCTCTCTCTCAAAAAAAGATTTTTTTCTGTTATTGAATTTTCAATTAATCAATTATAACATATAATCTTTCAAAAAGGTTACAGTTACCTCTTCAGTTATGAATCCAGGTAAGGCCATGGCAACGACGAATAAAATCAAACCAAAGGCTGACGATAGCAATTCCACATAAAATGTCATCCTTGTTCTTTCTTAAAGTATCTAAATAAACGTAAGACAATAATGTAAACAACAAATATATCATCGTATTTTAAAGATCATAGTTCATGCATAATTATACATATTTTTGCTGTTTCTGCAATATTTTTTCTTTTTCCATCTAAAATTGATTTTATGATAAAATTGAGGAATTCGGAAAGGTAATTATGAAACTAATACCCCCCCCCCCCCCCCCAAAAAAAAAGGCTTTTCAAGACAATACATTTTCCGAAATACTGATTGAATATCATAAAAAGAAGAACACCATATTCATGTAAATGACTGATAAAAATAAAGTTGAGAAAAGGCGTGGATGCGGGATTCCTTTTCTAAAAGGAGAGGGTGGTGGTTCCAACCCAGTCAAAAAGTTATTAACCCAATACTATATTTTCATGCATAAAGAAACCTTTATTTTCTTTCCCTTTTTTCTTTTCTTCTCAAATCCAAACAAAATATTCAGACAAATTCTAAAAGAGAAACAACTATATTGATGAAGGATATGCCAAACAGTGTTTTCTTTTAAAAAGAAATTCACAATAGTAATTAAAAATGATTAGTTTTTGAAAAGTTCATTAATTAGAAATTTTCCATTTGATTGCCTTTAAGTTACCAGAATAAGTAAAGAAAATATCCTTTAAAGTAAGAAGCAGAAAGTACCTCGGCTCGACGATCCAATTGTAAAGAGTATATTTTTTTTTATGTCATAATGCAGTCGATCTTGATATATACTGAAAACCAATTCCACTTTTCATGTATGTCATTAAATCTATTTTACTTTTCGAATTAAAACTTTCTTTCGTGTAAGAACGTTACTAATGTTTGTTTAAAAATAAAATGTGTATTGACCTACCTGTACGAGAGCTCTTCAGGACGGATGTGTAATATGAAACTGCAGTTTATATTGATGTATAATATAAAAGAAAACGACGTGATATATCCCTAGCTCTGTATTTGTAAATAAAATGGTATTATCCATAAATTAAAATTCTCAAAAGTTATATATATTTGTAGACTCGACTTTTCAGCGGGTGTTGTTATAGGTTATTTTGCGTAGTTTAAACCGTTTTAAAAGAGGGGTCCCTCACAATTATAGCTCACCTGATCATACAAGCTTTCTATCAAGAAGTCTGGTGATAATGGTGCTAGTGTATAAAGATGAAAACAAAATACTTGCACTATTGAACCATTGAAAACGGGATTTAAGACACTCTGCTGTATCTGAAGATTTTTTTTATGAATTTTCCTTTTCAGAAAGTCTCTACCCTGGAGTTTTATGACTGGATATGTTATCTCCCCTCTCAAGAAAGTTCATAATCCACCCCTTATGATCTTTTTTATTATGTATTCCTTTGTCCGAAAACAAGATAAAAGGGAATTGATTAATTTTTATTGAGAGTAGGTGACATCAAAAGGTACGACTTCCTTACACTTTATACAATTATCCTACCTCTGATGTTTCGGAGGTCCATGTTTGCTCTGCTCCTATTTTGTATTGTTTTATGGACTTTGATATTGAATACTGTTCATTATCAACATATCCTTCTTCATACAACCATCATTCAAGTGAAATCGAAAAAAAAAAATTGATATCATTGATAACTGCTTCTTCGGTAAAAATGTAGGTAGGTATTTTTCTTATAATTTGTTTGGTCATCAACCAAATTGTTTTGTTAAAGATCACTCTAGTTCTACACAAGTACTCTGGAGATGATATTAAAAGCATGCTGGAGTTCCTCATTGACAAGATTTATGTAGTCTTAGGTGGAAAGATCTTCCAACAACTGTTGGCCTTGTTGAGTGTGCGTCTTTAGTAGCTAACTTTCATATTCCTTTGAAGCAGCATTTATTTCAAATTTACATGAGAAGAAGAAAACACAGATTTCGACCTTCTACTCAACAATAAGATATATTGACGATGTCATATCAGTTAACAATAGTTACTTTTATTCATGTTCGATATTCCAGTGATCTTGCAATTAAAGACATCACTGTGTCTGACACATCTGCCTCATATTCGTATGTTTTTCTGACTTTAAACGAAAAGGGCTTACTAACAACTAAACTGTGTAACAAAAGAGAAATCTTCAATTCTTCCATCTTTAACTGTCCTTACCTACCGTAGGTAGTTATATCCCGCTATCACCTACATATGGTGTGTACATCTCACTGTATTCAATACTCAAGGAACTGTTCCATGTACGATCGTTTTTTTAATAAGAGCAGTCTACAAACTGATAAGTTGGCGTGACAGGGATTTCAACAACCTCCTTAAACGCCGGCATTTCGTTAAATCTGTGGTCGTTAAAATGAACTTGTATGCAAATGAGACCTATCAATGGATCGTATTTTGTCTGACTTTTTTCATATCAATTGTTAAACCTCTGTTTTTATACTCAATACATGGTCCACGGTGGGTGGGATCGGTCGATAGGGGATGCCTACTTTTCCCAGACACCTACTCCCACTCGTGGAATTTCCAGGGGTCCGTATTTATGCCCCTTCAAGGGCAATATATTTGTGATTTAAAATAAAAAAAATATTTTCAAGTAATTAATTGCTGAGTAAACATTAATATCGTAGAAGAGCTTCCATACATTGTCCTGAGGTAAAAGTAAACCGTAAACTGTAAAAGTCAACGCTCCTCACAAAAGTTCACTAGTAGTACTATAAAATCGTATACAAAACATTATTTACATGTAACTGGGACACAAATATACGCTACAAATAAACCAGTCATTATATTTCTTGGACAACGTGTAACAAGAGTGCTGCTATATAAGGGGAGAGATAAATCGTAGAAAAAATTGCTTGACCAGGTAAGCATAAGAATCTCGAGAATTATTTACCTTCACTTAGCCAGGAGAGCGCAAGAATCTCAAGAATTATTTATTTACCTGGTAATTCGATCCTTTATTGTAGGCAAATTTCTGTACTGCGCAGTTAAAAAGAGGATTTAACAGTACAAATTTGTATCAATATAAATTGTTAATTTGGACAACTGTTCGGTTT
Organism: Saccostrea cuccullata; assembly: GCF_032062105.1. NCBI lineage: Eukaryota > Metazoa > Mollusca > Bivalvia > Ostreida > Ostreidae > Saccostrea > Saccostrea cuccullata. The sequence continues at coordinate 423,865 of NW_026930876.1, forward strand.
TTAAATGCATGTCTTTAAACCTGTTAAAATTATCTAGAGTTAAACCGCCTAAGAACAGTCTGAGATTTTAATGAAATAACGTGTCTTCTACCATTTTAATGAAATAACATATCAAAAAATGGCAGAAATAAAAATACATGTTTGTTTCTTCTCAGTCATATACATGTAACAGTAGAGGAGTTTTTTTTAATTCTCCAAATTATCGAAAAAAGAAAGAAAGCCATGTCTGAATCTTTCAAAATCGAGTTTGAAATACAGCTAAATTATGCATTAGGATATTATACAGCTTCTGATTTGGTCTATAATTATAAATTTTCAAAAAATCTGGCCTATAAATTTATGTTAGGAAAGTGTAAGGATCGCTCAAACCAATGCACTTTTTCTTGTTTTTCTGCATAGCTTCAAAGGCAGACCTTTGAACTTTAGGCTGATTCATAATATCCTAATGCATAGATTTTAATAAAAATCTTTAGATCTATTGGTTCAGGCGATAATTCGGATGCTTTATGAATGAAAGATCTTATTTTAGCCGTAAACTCATGAGCAAGAGTTACCCCCTGAAAATCAAAGAAAGATGAAAATACCAAATATATAATTCGACTCATGGACAGGAATAGTGACTTTGATTGTTACCTCGTCCTCACGTACTAAAAAAAACAACTTTTGTTTGATATTTTTTACATAACTAAACATTCCATCAATCAATTTGTTTTATTTCAGACAATTTGGAACATTAAAAACTACTTTAAAATGTAGTATAGACATTTATACATGACTAAATAAAAACATATGTAAGTTGAAATATTTATGTATTTACACAAATAATTGATGACAAAATGTGCGAGTTATCAACAAGAAAATTAACATTCCATTGCTTACCATAATTTTAATAATTTTTTTGTCAATACAATAATTATTGATAGAGAGTTTAAACTTACGGACGTCAGTTGAGGCCAATTCGCAGAGAGAAATATTTTTTATTGCGTTTAATCGCAATAATTATTGCGTTTAAACGCAAAACGTTGCGTTTAATCGCAATAATTATTGCGTTTAAACGCAAAACATTGCGATTAATCGCAATAATGTTTTGCGTTTAAACGCAATACTTTTGCGAATAAACGCAATACTTATTGCGTTTTGTGTTTAATCGCAATAATTTTTGCATTTAATCGCAATAAACTAAGAATCTACTTTTATGCAGACACCACTGTCACGTCATCACATCTAGATTTTTGAGTAAATAAGTAAACGATGTCATACTGTAAAACGAGAATATTTTGCGCAATACTAATTTTAGCGCCTTTGGCGCAAGAGCCCCTGAACGCTAAAATTTGTTGTGCTCTAACAGATTTCTAAATATTATTTTTTGTGTGTGTTCAAAGCTTTCACAAAAGTACATGTATACCGGAACGCGCGACTACGTAATGTCGAAGGGGCTTTGGATTTTTTTTATATACATACTAGCAGTGTACATGGTAGCATCGATCGAGAAAGTTCTGCCAAATTATAATTTGATTAAACTATTGTTAGTTGTTACCCGATACCTAATATTAGTACCGTCAAAGTTTGGCTTCTCGGCGTGTCAATCATCCATCGCCTCGAGATAAACAATTTAATCAAGCATGGCGATTGAGCTTGCAGACATACCTAATTATGACAGGGAAGTAGCAACCGGGGGGGGGGGGGGGGGGCAGGGGGCCTGCCCCCCCCCCCACTTTTTTTGCCAACATTACCTTCACTATGGAGAATGACCATTGAAAGGATGGTTGGCCCCCCACTTTTGACAACAGTATAGTGATATCAAGGAAATGTAGCAAAAAGATAGGAAGTAAAAGGAACTTTACCTTGAAAAAAGTTGGCCACTATCACCCCCCCCATACACACACAAACACATGAAATAGTTTTCGAGTTTGGAGAAATTTAAATTTTTTTTGCTTGTCAGCCTTTTCAGGTAAGAAAAAAAAATCTCTAGTTGCCCCCCCCCCCCACTTTCAAAAACGATGCCACGTGCCTGTATGATTTCCCAGTTCCGTTTATCAGAGTTATTTTCTTTCAATGCATGGCCTTCTTTGATTATGAATAAATTGCGTAAATACTCTATTTCTTTTAAAATTACAATAAAATTAACATTGTGCCACGTCCATGTGATTGCAACACGACGGTAAAGTTGACTTATATACTTGAGTGTTTGCTTGACTAACCAAAAAGTCAAATACGGGCGAGGATAAAAAACAATATCACATTTATATATTTTAATGACAAGTGTAAAGCACTAAAATTTAATTATTTGCGCTAATGCATTCCCACTTGCGTTTGCGCTAAAATACGTATGCGCCAAATTTTCTCGTTTTACAGTATTCAATATGACCGAGATCAATTGCCTGAAATCACTACATATGTGAATAATATGATTTCTTTCGTTTGAGGGACGAATTAGACAGAAATCAATTTCTACTTTGAGTGATAATGAATGACTTGTTCGGAATTGCAACATTTTCATTCGAAAATCACGTGGTTCTTTAGAGTCTCGTTAGCAAGGCGATATAAGAGGTACGCGGGTATGTCAAGGCTACAACCAGATATTCTTCTTGCCTATAGATAGTTTTCAGTAGACCCAAATTAATGTAGACACAATCTTGTCGTTTCTGGGTGGTATAAATATCCATGTATTTTGTCACGGGGGTTAAATACCAAACCCGTGACGTCATAACTTGATCAGTAACACAAGAATTTGGAGGTTAAAAGGCGTGAAAGCATTTAGCATGATTATTGTGTGTGATTCATGCGGTAATAAAACTTATGAATAAGGTATGCTAATATTTCTTCAATTTCTTCATAAAATGAAAGCAGACAGTATGTTTTCCTCCCGACCAGCCTTTCCTCTGTCGTTCGCAACAAAAAAGATGCAAAAGTTCAACACTACGCCGCATACTTTGAACATAAATTTTATTCCTATTAAAAATTCCTTATTCTACAATTTTTGGAAAGTGCTGCTAGAATCGTATGGTTCACAGGATTTGGTGATTTTTTTTCAATCTTCTGTACAAAATGTAAAAAAATTTGGTAGGGTTTCATCCGAAAGTGTTGAATAATTATCTCTGTAGACTGATAGGAGAGTAGGATTCTAGTAGCACTTTTTATTGTACAGAGATTATTTTACATAACTATTATTACAAATAGAAATTAATTATCTCCCGGGTAGTGTTGAACTTTTAACTTTTTTATTAAGGCATATGTTACCATTTATATACGTCACATGAAGACTATAGAATCGCTAATGATAGCAAAAAAATTTTTTTACAAGACTTTTCCGTTATAGCAGCGTTGCATATATGATATTACAAAAAATGTGTAAATTCGCCGAATTAACATTCCTACGTGAATATTGGTTGCAATGGTAGTTTATGAAGACACGTAGAGCACAATAAAAGTTAAAATTCCATCTTTATTTATTCACTCCAACATCTACATGTACATTAAGATTGATTTTCATATTTTACATATGTTATGTACATAATACAGTAAAGCTGCTACATGTTGTTGCCTTGTCCAAATGGTGTGTTTTTAGCTCACCTGAGCCGAAGGCTCAAGTGAGCTTTTCTGTTCAAAATTTGTCCGTCGTTTGTCGTCGTTGTCGTTGTCGTTGTTGTTGTTGTCGTCGTTGTAAACTTTTTCACATTTACATCTTCTTCTCAAGAACCACTGGGCCAATTTCAACCAAACTTGGCACAGAGTATCCTTGGGTGAAGGGGATTCAAGTTTGTTCAAATGAAGGGCCGCGCCCTTTTCCAAGGGGAGATAAACATGAATTTGTAAAAAATTAATGGTATTTTTAAAAAATCTTCTTCTCTAGAACCGCTGGGCCAGGAAAGATGAAACTCATGTGGAAACATCCTCAGGTAGTGTAGATTCAAGTTTGTTCATATCATGACCCCCGGGGCAAGGGTGGGGCCAAAATCGCTGACCCAAGTTTTACATAGGAATATATAGGAAAAATCTTTAAAAATCTTCTTCTCCAGAACCACTGGGCCAGGAAAGATGAAACTCATGTGGAATCATCCTCAGGTAGTGTAGAGAGTATTGTTATTTGAAATACTGCTCTATCAGTGTTTCTTGTCTAGGACATCCATAGTATTTCACAAATATATGTACTTCCTCCATGAACATTATTTACAATCCCATTTCAGATATCGGAGATTAATCAAATAAGTATGAACAATGCTTTTAAAAAATATGAGAGAGAGAGAGAGAGAGAGAGAGAGAGAGAGAGAGAGAGAGAGAGAGAGAGAGAGAGAGAGATTTTTTCAACACAATAAACAACCATTCCTTACAAAATTATTCAACAAAATAGACAACCATTCCTTAGGAAATCATAAACTAGGTTTTTTTTGAATCACAGACAACTGTAATTTCAATATAGATAATTGATCATCAACAACATTACTTTGTTAAAAGTCACCCTGATTCTAAACACAAGTACTCTGAGACTCCCCCCAAAAACTGGGAATTTCTATGGCAATTCATTGTGTTCCTTTCTGAGCGATGTTTTTATATCCGTGTAAAGCAGATTTATTCATAAATATTTACATTTTTGATGTCTTTGTCCGAGATAAAATTACAAATAGTCAATGTACTTTATTTCCTCATCAATGCACTGCTTCATCGATAGGCGCGGCTAAAAAAATCATGTGCAGGGCGGGACAAATAGAGAAAAAAAGCAGGGCTTGTAGCACGTGGATTGGCGGAATGAAGAGCATGTAAATGTAAAGAATAACTGTCCGCAGAGGATCGTGATTTAGGTAGTAATACATTTAATCTACCTTAATCATCCTTAATTGCTTATAATAATCATGTATCAAGTTTGCCTGCTTAATACCAAGGATCACATGTAGAAGATTTGTTAAAATGTTATGCAAGTTAATTATAGACAATTGACAAAAACATTACTTTATTTCCATTCAAGAGCCTACAGAGAGGTATCAAAAATATACCATCGTAGAAATAAAAAAAATTGATAAGAATTATAGAAATAAAACTCTATAATCTAAAATGCACACAGAGCAAGTTGTTGTTGCTTTAAAATATTACATAAGATTCGAGAGAACTATTTACAAGCTGAAGTAAATTATCAATATTTTTTCAAAGGTAATGATCCAGAAATATTTCAAACTGATAACTATCTGAACTAGAAAAAATTACGTTATGTTTCTATGCTTCGATATTTTCCTTATAGAGTGAACAATCTATTAGAAAGTTGATTTCCCTCTCGGCTTTATTGAGACTATTCCTTGGCCTCTTTCTGCCCTTCCCCCTCCTCTGCCTGACCAGACTTCAATGTGGAGACGAGCACCTCATACCTCTTGGCTTTGTGTTCTTTCCCAGCATAACCAAAATAAGCACATCCATCCGTTGTGTGAACTTTACATGGAATAAGACTCCCCTCGTGGTGGACTCGACCCACGTACAGCCCCTCATCCACCCTTAGAGCGTTATGAGGGACGTTTCCGTTGGAGGCGCGCTCCCAGCTATACATCCATTTATTAGAATTCTTATTGCACAGATGGTAAAAACTTGGGCAAATCCTTTCTTCACCATCGTACGGAATACAGGCTCCACTATTAAAATGCAGCCCGAATTTTCCAGGTGTAAAGACGCCACCAATGTAGGCGCAGACTACGTAAAGTGTTTTGCCGTCTGCTTCTTGTCCGCCTGTAAATACGTCGTTTGGCAACCAGCTATATGTTTTATACCAACGGCCGCTGTAAAGTAAATAGATATATGTTTTCAAAAGTCGTTATCTTTAATTAAAAGTATTTATGTATATATTTGACTTAGTACTCACTCTATGCAATCATCTCTATTCAGACCGTCACTCTGCATTTTAATAAGAATATGAATTTAAAGTACTCTGTCATAAGGAAATGCAACTAAATTCATGTATATACACACGAGATTTTATAAGTACGACTCCGGACAAACTTCATCCGTTTGAGATTACCTATGTTGTAGTAGTGTAAATTTATGAAAATGTGTCCTGTTTTGCAGTTTTCTGAATTCACAAACATTGGGTAACTTGCATCAGCTTTTAATAATAAAAGAAATAATTATGAATGAAATTGTGGGTGTATAAAAAAACGAGATGATTTTAGAGTCAACTTTTTTTTTTCTACTGTCGCCTGCTTATTGTATATATTCCTCCCAATTATTTGCTAAGAACATGCTCTGAATATGATCCGGATACACATCACAGATAAATTGATGATATGTCAGCAATTTGTAAATTCTAAAGTTGTTTAATGACATTGTTAGCAAACAAATATAAACGATCAATGGGTCGTATTCTGGCCGACTTTGGATGAAATGTATGGAGATAACGAACAGTATTCAAGCTCGTTAGTCCATAAAACAATACAAAATTTGAAGCAAAGCAAATACAGACCTTTAAAACATCAGAAGTGGGATCAGGTGCCATGGAGGGATGAGCATCCTCTTTCTTTAGTAAATTATCCAAATATGAAACAGATGTGTCTGACTTTGTGGTATCCTTTACTTCAAACTCTCCGGGATATATCGTATCGAGATAAGAATGGAAATAACCATTGTCAATTGACAATACAATGTTGCTACATCTAAATAACGAGTTGAAGGCCACAGCAAATATTTTCTTCTTTTCCAGTTGTAGATTTAAAAAAAATTCTGCTTCATATGAATAAAAAATAAGTCTACTAAGAACGGGATACAATTGGTACCCATGGGAATTCCAACAGATTGTTGGAAGACATAATCACCAAAAAACACCATATTGTTAATAAGAAACTCAAGGAGAGATCTTTTTAATCAACTTCAGAATATTTGTGTGTACAATTAGAATTTTTCAACAAAATAATTTTACAAATAACCACTGACAAGGTATTTATATTTATGAGTTCTGTTCTTTTTGAAAAAGCAGCTGTCAATGATATCAAAATGTTTTTTAAAAGTAGGTCAACTCCAAAGTCAATGTCAAAGGGTTAAAGTTCTTTGTATCCAATAAAAGGTCTTCTCACAAGGATAAGTATGTGAAGTATAAAAGCCATAGCCCTTACCATTCAAAAGTTAAAGTCAAGGTTAAAGTTTTTCACAAGTATGTAAATCTCCAAGGTCAAGGTCAAAAGGTCAGAGTTGTTGGTATCCAATGAAAGGTCTTCCTACAAAAAACATATGTGAAATATGAAATTCCTAGTATCTACCATTCAAAAGTTATGGCCAAAAAAGTTTGGAATTCTTGTGTTAAAGTAGATCAAACTCCAAGGTCAAATTTGTTGGTACCTAAAGAAAGATCTTGTCACAAGGAATACACATGAGAAATATGAAAGTCATAGCTCATCTATATCAAAAGTAATGGGCAAGGTCAAAGTTTTTTTGAATAAGAATTGACGGACAGACGGAACGACGGACACACGGACAGACGAATGAGATTTAATGTCATATTTAATCAAAACAAGAATCAAATGAAAACAGATTGATCGATGTGTGCTACCAAATTGATATGTCTACTAATACCACTGAAGCCTTCTTAATTAGCTGTGATACGTACATTAGCAATTGATTAATCGACCAATTTCAGCCAAACTTGCTACAAAGTATCCTTGGGTGAAGGGGTTCAAGTTTGTTTAAATGAAAGGACAAGCCCTCTTCCAAGGGGAGATAATCATGTATTAATGAAAAATTAATGACATCTTTTAAAAATATTCTTCTCCAGAACCATTGGGCCAGGAAAGATGAAACTCACATGGAAACATTCTCGGGTAATGAAGATTCAAGTTTGTTCAAATCAGGACACCGGGGAGTAGGGCGGGGCAACAATGGCTGATCAAATGTTAACATAGGGATACATGCATATAGGAAAAATCATTAAAAATCTTCTTCTCCAGAACCACTGGACCAGGAAAGATGAAACTTAGTGGAAACATCCTCGGGTAGTGCGGTGCTACATTTGCTGTTTAAATGTTAACATAGGAATATATAAGAATATACAGGAGAAATCATTAAAAATCTTTTTCAGAACCACTGGGGCAAGAAAGATTAAACTAATGTGGAAACATCCTCAAGTGGTGTAGATTCAAGTTTGTTCAAATCATAACCCAATGGTAGGGCTGGGTCGGAATGGCTGATCAAAAGTTAACATTGGAATATATATGAAAATTATTAAAAACCTTCTCCAGAACCACTGGGACAGGAAAGATGAATTTCATGTGTAAGCATCCTCAGGAAGTGTAGATTCAATGGGTGATCGAAGTGTTACATAGGAATACATATGAAAAGTCTTTTTAAAATCTTCTTCTCAAGATCCTCAAAGCATTGATTGGTGATATTGATATAGAAACATCCTTTAGAGTTAATTCAAGTTTGTTCATATCATTACCCCTGGGGGTAAGGTGGGGCCATAATGGGCAATGAAATGTTTACATAGAAATATATAGAAAAAATCTTTAAAACTCTTATTCTCAATTATGGCAAAATTATACATGTACACTGAACCAAACTTCTAAGTGTTCACCACACATTTTTGAAGATTTAAAGAACAAATGCAATTAATAAATAATTTCTTTAATTCTTGGTAAATGATGCATATTTAAGTTCGATAATGCGTACATTTCATGTAAGTATCTCGTCAGAATTTTAAGCAAAGTGTCAAGGAAATGATGTACCCGCAAAATGAAAATCCGCACAAAAAAAAAATCGATGAAGTAAGACCCACTACTCGCTCTAATTACTTCAAGACAATCTTTATTGTTGGATATCATGTACCACTGAATAGGAGATCGACCCATCTGCTGCCACACCTACATGTACCTTCATGTTCTGCATTCTTGATCTTTCAAAACCATTGAAATTGTGAGGAAAAGGGGAGGGGCTTTGACATTTCTTTTAAAATCCCAAATGTGTTCAATTGGATTCAGATCCGGGAATTTGACAGTGTATCGTCACACAAGTACCTTTTGGTCAATGTCCTTAGGTATTTAGCACGTAAGTGCGCCGCTTTAAGGATAATTCTGACTGCTTGAGCTGATATAAGACTGCCACGAGCACCGATTTCTTATCATTTTCGTACGATTGAAATGGTTTATTTCTATGTTTCTAGGATTTCTTTAGGACACTTCTCTTTACCTGGTATAACGCGAAATTTTCTCCCCAGATGAATATTAAGGTCACTTCCGGTGTGGTTAAATTTTTTCAAAAACTTTCAAATTGTGATAAATTGGTGACGAAAAATGAGCACAGCCTAAAGAAAAATGTGTTTAAATGGGTTTTGATATTGTGTGATATTTTTTAAAAAAGTACAATTAAGCACTAAAATGAAAACGAGTAAAACGCGGTGAACAGATGGTCCAGATATTAATATTCCAACGGCTCTCCGTCACGGAACATTGGTTTTCATCGGTGATATTGAATTTTAATTTCGTTCTGCAATTGTTGAGAAGACTCATTTGTTGTAATAGTGTGAAAACATCATACCATTCTATGAGGTAGTTTTTAAAGAAATACATTTATTAAAGTGAACACTTAGAAGTTTTGTAAAGTGTATATTTAATTGATATAATGACATTCTCAAGTAATAAAAAATCGAATTCCCTCTCCCCGACAAGTTAGTTTTTCAATACTGAGCTGATTTGTGTTTTTAACTAGCCCATGTGCTCAGATGAGCGATGTGGCCAATTGGCTTCTTGTTTAAAATGGGTACGAGTTTAATTTTTATTTATAAAACAGCTATCAATGATGTTGGAAGCCTGGACCTTTATTTGTCGTGGGAAATAGTTGTATTTAAAGTTGATAAGTGGTACCTTTTAATGTTATTGATTTTGTTAAAATTTTGTGATTTCAAATGTTCTAAAAGTTCCTTGGAATTTTTTATTTCGTATCCACATCTGGTTTACACCACTTCTCGCGGGGATCGAAAATAATGTTGAACAATACTCTTGAAGTTTGTCCTTCACTAATGTTAATCATCTTAGAGAGGTGTAAAGAAAGAGACTTGGTAGAACATTTACCTCAACCTGCTATGTATAATTTTTGTAAACAAATTCAAAAGTTTCGGAAATCAATATAGTTACGGTCATATTTAAATTCAATTTGGTTGCTTGGAATATTAAAAATATCCAAACCTGACATATGATTTTGAAGACTTTTCTCCTAAGAAATGGTTCTATGAGTATAAGTTGAATTACAACTTTTAAAATTAAATCCAAGTTCAAATCCAATAGAAGAAAACAATTTACCTACTAATTAGTTATGACACTGTAGCAGTAATAATGGACAATTTTCAAAAGCAGTTGTAGTTCATGTATATATAGAAGCAACACATCCTCACATTCTCAAAAGTATACCCTTATTTGATATTTAAAAGATAAATACGGCATCATTCAGACAATTGTTATTAATTTATTTTTGCTTTATTTGATAAAAGACATATTCAAATTTCAAACCATGGGGAATTCTTTAAGTCACATCTTTTACACATAGCTATCATTTGTTTTTTTTTTCAATTATTTTAAATATGAATCAAATTTAAAACAAAACCTGTTGTAAAGTCATCACATTTTGTTAAGTAAATGTCAAAGCTAAAGCATTCTCAATATGTGCCAAAATCAACATGAAAGCAAAATGAGATGCTACTTTGATGTTTGTTGCAAATTTGCTATTACTTACTTCAAAGACAGAGGAAAAGAGCATTTATTTAATACTCATAAACTTCTGTTGTTCATATTTGTAATATTTTATTTACAAGCTCGTAATGATACAAAAATACTCTGTCGTCCTGTACAATATTGTTTTCTTAAAAAATACTAAATATTTCTTTGTACAGACATTTTATGTTTTGAAATAATTTAAATACTACTACTTTTTATAATTAAGTCTAATTGATCATAAAGGAAAAATTACAA